>NC_059170.1:76891074-77191074 GCF_019923935.1 Bubalus bubalis | reverse complement strand
CTGCCAAGCAGATTCTTTACTCTAAGCCATCAAGAAAGCCCAAATGTTATTCTTAAAAGTCTTCAATCTCTTTTTCTCATTTAACAATCATTAATGAGTGTTCCTCCAAGCCAGTCTTAGAGATCTAAGGCCTTCCTTATCATAGCTGCAAAGCTGTTCATTCTATGGATGTACCAAAATTTGCCCAATCATTGCACAGCTAATGGACATTCAGCTTGTATCCAGGGTTTTTTGTTTGAGGCCATTTATTTGTCTATTAAGAGCAATGCTCTGAACAACTTGATACATGTGGTACACATATCTTTGAGTCCTAGTACTTACATAGGATAGATTCCTACAAGCAAAATCTTTGGATCAAATTGCACAAGCATTTTTATTTTACCAGTTAAAGCTTGTTAATTTCTCAAAGTTAGCAACAATTTGACACTCACTATTGGATTTCCCAGATGCTGTTAGTGGTAAAGAACTCAACTGCCAATGCAGGAGACTTAAGAGACATTTGTTTAATCCCTGGTTTGGGAAGATCCCCTTGAGGAAGGCATGGCAACCCACTTCAGTATTCTTGCCTGGACGCCCAGAGGATTGCAAAAAGGTGGGTATGACTGAAGCAACTTGGCACATGTGGCATACATGCATCAGTGTATGAAAGTACCTATTTCCTTGAAGCATTGCTGACATTGAAGGTCCCTATGCTCTAGCATTTTGTCCTTCTTATAACTCTTGGTGGACATCTATACTTAAAAAGATAGATTTGTAATTTTTCGTTTCTTTATACTTTAAAAGTGCTGATGTGCTGTTATAAAATGTTCATTTTTTAAATCAAAAAGCTTGCATGTTCCTATTTTGCCTATCAGATTTTTATTACAATAAGTTTTAGAATGTAACAGATATAGGAGCAACCATCATCTCTCATAAATATTTTCCAGTTCTTGTCCATATGTATTTGAATTTTATAAAGTTATAGTTCTAGTATAGTGCAATTTTGTACTTTCAATTATTTACTATACATTACAAAATAAATACCGTCCTTGTCTTCCCTTTTACCAGCTGCTTAATGTTTCATGGTGTATATCTGGAAACTAATTAATGATTCATCCATTGTTGACTGTCTGAGCTACTTTCTGGTTTAACATTTACAGATAACTATGAAGTTAAAATATTCATAAATATCAAACCATCCTTTTTACAGCAGGTCTTCCTTGGAAAATGTTCAAGGACAGAGCAGAATAAATGTGCTAAGAGACCTTGAGATAGAGTGACACACTCTTTTCCAGAAGTTTAGTACCTATTCATCTGGGCACAAGCAGAGGGTTAGATTTCTGAATGACGTGCGAAGCTCTCTACATAAGAACTTGGCAGTCTTTATTTTTCAACAGTTTTTTTTTTTTTAACATTTTAAAACTATGGTATTCGGAAGGGATTCTTAGATGAGGAAATAATTAGAAGAGAATGTAAGAGGAAATAACATGGCCTTGTTTATGTTCTATTTCTTGAATTGGAAACTATTAGTCAGATGTGTTCAGTTTGTGAGAACTAGGAGAGATTGGGGCACTTTTCTCTATGTATGTTGTACATCAATAAATGTTTAGGAAACACACTGCTGGAATTTCATGGGAATGTCTATCACATTGCAGAAAGACACCTGAATGCTCTGGAATACTTTGCCAAGCATCACTTTGGACTGAATTTGAATGTCTATATACATCATATATTTTGTGCCACAGACCATCAAGAATGTTCCAAAGTCCTGCGGGGGTTAGGAAATTGCCTCAAGTCCCAGATGACCAAACATCCTTTGTTTCCTAAACTTTGGGAGCAATCTGAATGTGGCACCATCTGGAGAACCGGATCTGTCCACCTGGATGGAGCCTGCTGCTGCTGCTGCTAAGTCGCTTCAGTCGTGTCCAACTCTGTGCGACCCCATAGACGGCAGCCCACCAGGCTCCCCAGTCCCTGGGATTCTCCAGGCAAGAACACTGGAGTGGGTTGCCATTTCCTCCTCCAATGCATGAAAGTGAAAAGTGAAAGTGAAGTCGCTCAGTCATGTCCGACTCCTAGCGACCCCATGGACTGCAGCCTACCAGGCTCCTCTGTCCATGGGATTTTCCAGGCAAGAGTACTGGAGTGGGGTGCCATTGCCTTCTATTTCTCAAATTAAACTTTGGGAAACTTATCTGGTGACAAAGCCCAGAAAGATTAGATAAAGTTCTGAGATCCGCAGCTAACTAGTGGAAGAACTAGAACTAATCCCAGGCCTCCAGATCCCCAGAATGGGTTTTTCCCCAACTTCTCTGCAGCCTGAGACCAGTGTTAGCCATATGGCTGTTGCTCGAACTCCGGCCAGGCCTGGAGTCAGCTCTCTGGTTGTGTTTTCAGTCCTTCGGCAAATCATTCTCAGCCTTGCTTCTTTGTTACTTTGGAACAGGTAGTCTTCTCCTGGGAGAACCGTGGACTTTTTTTTTTATTGGAGTATAATTGCTTTCCAGTGCTGTGTTGGTTTCTGCTGTACAACCAAGTGAATCAGCTACATGTATACATACATCCCCTCCCTCTTGAGCTTCCCTCCTACCCCCTCAGTCCGCCCATCACAGAGCACCGAGCTGAGCTCCCCGTGGTGCACAGCGCCTTCCCTCTAGCGGTCTGTTTTACACACACTAGTGAATGTGAGTCAACGCTGCTCTCGAGATTCATCCCACCCCCCTCCTCCGCCCGTATCCACATGCCCATTCTCCACATCTGCATCTCTGTTCCTGCCCCGCAAATAGGTGCATCTGTACCATTTTTCTAGATTTGATATATATGTGGTATTTGTTTTTCTGTTTCTGACTTACTTTACTCTGTATGATAGACTCTTGGTCCATTCACACCACCTGATCCAATGATCCAATTGATCCAATTTTGTCCCTTTTTATGATTTAATAATATTCCATTATATATAAGTACCACATCTTCCCTATTCATTCATCTGTTGATGGACATTTGGGTTTCTTCTATGTCCTGGCTGTTGTAAATAGTGATGTGATGACCGTATGAGTAACAAGAAGACATACAGATGGCCGAAAAGCACCTGAAAACATGCTCAATACCACTGATTATTAGGGAAACCCAAATCGACAGTGTAATGAGGTATCACCTCACTATGATTGTCAGAATGGCCATCATAAAAAAATCTACAAACGATAAATGCTGGAGAAGGTGTGGAGAAAATGGAACCCTCTTGCACTGTTGATGGGAATGTAAATGGATATAACCATTATGGAGGACAGTATGAAAGGGCCTTAAAAACTAAAACTAGAACTACTGTGTTACCTAGCAATCCCACTACTAAGCGTATACCCCAAGAAAACCATAATTCAAAGAGAAGCGTATATATTTTATACTTTGCACCTGTTGCCTCCTTCACCTAGAAGATCTTCCTGTGTTCAGTTCTTTAAATATCTTACCTCCTTGAACATACTCCACATGGCACTCTACATAAAGTAGTTTTTACAAATAAGGACTATCCCAAAACACAGATACCAAATTTTCTCCCAATTCTCGTCAACTCCGAGCCCCATGTCTGACCCCCTCCCTCTTGAGGTCTCTCTGTTCTTGCTCTGTTCCCATGGCACTTGTATGTCTTTATAGTTTCATGCACTCTGGGGTGGGCAGTGAATCCTCTGCCCTTCCTTACAGCCCTCTGAACTAAGCTTTATTAATGTCTCCACTTAACGATGAATAAACCGAAGTTCAGAAAGGTGAATGGACTTGTCCAGAGTCACACCATGATCATAATCCATACCACATACTTTAGCCTCTGATTCTATAACCTCTTTCACTTAGTTGTCTAAATATTTACTTAGGATTTATTCAAAGTACATTAAACTGGATGCCCTGGGAATTAGAAAGGCTGTTCATAAATTACTTCTTATATGTTAGATAAATCTCTTCCACCTAATGTAGAAGCTCCTAAGTAGAACAGAGTGCGTCCTGCTTGGCAGCCTCTTCCACTGCCTAGCCCAGCCTGGGGCCTAGAATCAGTATGTACCTAATACCATGCTGATTACCTTAGGATCCTCTCAGCATACCACCAAGATAATAAGACACCAATCAGAAATCAACCATTCTTTTCCTGAGACTGATTCCAGGGTCTTTCATTTCCTGGTCATTCTTATTTTTCTTATTAGAAAAAAATTTTTCCTTGGGTTTTTTTAAAATGATTTTTAAATTCAAACCAGACCTAAGCAAAAGTGGAAATTCCAACCTTCCAAAATCGTATGGCAAATCATTGACTCGTTTGTCATTAGAAATTCTTTTCTGAAATGGTAATAAGCATCAAGTTTCAGGGAAAATATACAATAAATTTGTAAACATTAACAATTTATAAATGCCTTGAATTTTCAGAATAAAGTTCAATGGCACCAACAGCCCAAATGAAAAATTAAAACAGGTAAATTAGACTTCATCAAAATTTTAAAATTTTGTGTTTCAAAGAATACTGTCAAAAAAGTAAAAAGATAACCTACTGAATAGGAGAAAATATTTGCAAATCATATATATGACAGACTATTTGTAACTAGAATATATAAAGAATTCTTACAACCTAATAATAAAAAGACAAATAACCCAATTTAAAAATAGAGGAGTTGAATAGAATCCTTCTTCCATAGAAGATATGCACATAATCAACAAGCTTATGAAAACATGCTCAATATCACCATTACTCAGGGAAATACAAATCAAAACCCTAGTGAGATACTACCTCATGCCTGCTAGAATAACTGTAATAAGGAAAAAAAAGAGAGAATTAAAACTGCTAGTGTGGATGTAGAGAAATCAGAATGCTCATCTGTTGCTGCATGCAATGAAAATGATACAATCACGTTGGAAAACAGTCTGGCAGTTCCTCAAATGTTAGAGTTAATATTGTTGTTCTGTCACTCAGTCATATCTGACTCTTTGTGACCCCATGGACTGTAGCACACCAGGCTTCCCTGTCCTTCACTGTCTCCCAGAGTTTGTTCAAACTCATGTCCATTGACTTAGTGACGCCATCCAACCATCTCATCTTCTGTTGCCCTCTTTTCCTCCTGCCCTCAATTATTCACAGCACCAGGGTGTTTTCCAATGAGTCAGCTGTTCACATCAGGTGACCAAAGTATTGGAGCTTCAGCTTTAGTATCAGTCATTCCAATGAATATTCAGGGTTGATCTCCTTTGAGATTGACTGGTTTGATTCCTGCTGTTCAAGGGAGTCTCAAGAGTCTTTTCCAACACCACAGTTCAAAAGCATCAATTCTTCAGTGCTCATCAATCTTTATAGTCCAACTCTCACATACATACATGACTACTGGAAAAACCATAGCTTTGACTAAACCCACCTTTGTCAGTAAAGTGATATCTCTGCTTTTTAATATGCTATCTAGGTTTATCATAGCCTTTCTTCCAAGGAGCAAACGCCATTTAATTCCCTGGCTACAGTCACCATCCACAGTGATTCTGTATCCTAAGAAAATACAGTCTGCCACTGTTTCCATTTTCCCCACCTGTTTGCCATGAAGTGATGGGACCAGATGCCATGATCTCAGTTTTTTTAATGTTGAGTTGTAAGCCAGCTTTTGCACTCTCCTCTTTCACCTTCATCAAGAGGCTCTTTAGTTCTTCTTAAGTTTCTTCCATAGGGTGGTGTCATCTGCATATCTGAGATAATTGATATTTCTCACAGCAATCTTGACCAGCTTGAGCTTCATCCAGCCTGGCATTTTGCATGATGTACTTTGCATATGTTAAATAAAAAGGCTGACAACATACAGTCTTGACATACCCCTTTTTTAACTGTGAACCATTCTGTTGTTTCATGTCTGGTTCTAACTGTTGCTTCTTGACCTCCATACAGTTTTCTCAGGAGGCAGGTCAGGTGGTCTGGTGTTCCCATCTCTTTAAGAATTTTACACAGTTTGTTGTGATCCACACAGTCAAAAGCTTTGGTGTAGTTAATAAAGCAGAAGTAGATGTTTTTCTGGAACTCTTTTGCTCTTTCCATGATCCAACAGATGTTGGCAATTTGATCTCTGGTTCCTCTGCCTTTTCTAAATCCAGCTTGTATATCTGGAACTTCTCAGTTCAGGTACTATTAAAGCCTAGCTTGAAGGATTTTGAGCATTACATTGCTAACATGTGAAATGAGAGCAATTATATAGCAGTTTGAAGATTCTTTGGCATTGCCTTTCTTTGGGATTGGAATGAAAACTGACCTTTACCAGTCCTGTGGCCACTGCAGAGTTTTCCAAATTTGCTGGCATATTGAGTGCAGCACTTTAATAGCATCATCTTTTAGGATTTTTATGTATGGTCTAGCAATTCCTCTCCTATGTGTATACTCAAAAGAAATAAAAATCTATATACAAATATTCACTACAGCATTACTCATAATAACCAAAAAGTGGAAACAATCCAAATATCCATCAACTGATGTATGGATAAACAAAATGTGGTATGTCTATACAATGGAATATTCAACCTTACAAAAGGAATAAAGCAGTGATTAAAAAAAAAGCCATTCCCAAAAGAACACATATTGTATGATTCCACTGATATGAAATGTTCAGAAAAGGTAAAACTGTAGAGACCAAAAATAGGTGAATAGTTGTCTAACTAGAGGAAGATGGTGGGGAGGTAGGGGGAGAGGGAAATTGAGAAATCAGCAGTAACTTCTACGGGGTGTGGAGTTTCCTTTTAGAGTCATGAAGATGTTCTAACATAGCTTTGGTGATGATTGCACAACTCTGAGTAGAGTGAAGTCACTTTCCTTTAAATAAAGGAAATGAGCGAACTGTGTGCTATTCAGTTTCAAAACACTAGAAGAAAATATCTGAACTCATGTCCATGTTACTTGTGGTCTGTTTCTATGAATTTTTTCAGACTTCCCTATGTACATGTGATTTCTTCATACTCATCATCAGACTACTATGGCAAGAACTGGATATTAACTAGTTCAAAATGGAGTGAGGGAAAGTTGTCAGATTCCCAGAACTGGAAAAACAGGTTGAGTTTAGATTTGGTGTGTTGCCAACTTAAGTTTCCTTCACTAGCTCAGTCACAGGAGGGGAAAAAAAAAAAAAAAAAAAAAAAAAAGTAGCCATTTGGAAAGAAGATGATGTGTCAACCAATATCTTCTGGATGTTTAACCAATCTTGGTTACTGGGCAACCAACACCCTATTCAAAGGTCAAAACCCAGTTAATATACAACCTTCCCTTCCCCACTTCCTTTCAGAGTAGAGTAAATTCATCACAGTGGGTTGTGTATGTTGTTGGTGCATGAGAGTAGACAAATCTGGGGAAGAAGGATACTTACTACAATAATAAGAGTAACAGTTTTATGATTCTATACAGTGAATGCTATCCAGCAAGAAGAATGAACAAATTACAATTACATGCAACTGTATCCAAAAACCTCACAATCATAATGCTGAGTAAAAGAAACAATCTCTGCTGCTAGAAGTCAAGATAATGACTACGCTCTGGAAAGTTAAGACTGGATGGGGCCCAGGGCTAAACTATTGCCTTAGGTCTACTTATTCAATATATTTTCTCTATCTGGATGTTCAAGAAGAAATGCAGCTCTTCAAAATGTTGTGAACCATGAGATCAGGGCAGGAAAAAAACAATGAATACAAGCTAATCTGAAGAAGGCAAGAATGCTTATATACATTATAAGATACTTCATATGTTATACCACTACAGATACCATTTGACTTTGAATGACACCTTTCTTGGGGTTTGGCATGGTGAGAAAAAGGAAAATAATCAGGATTGACTGACTGATTTTGAATCTGAATACCAAGCATTATATTTTGTGCTTTTCTCTTTCCTCCGTAGAGAAGAATAATTCATTTGATCAGCAGTTACTCATTAATTGTGTTGTCATCTATTTCTTTTCTGAAAAATATTTGTTTAGATCTTTTAATTGTAAGGAATAAATTTTATTTTACATGCACATTCCTTGCCTTCTCAGTTAGATTCTTAATTGCTGGCAAGCGGGCAAGTCTCTTTAGTTGTGTCTGACTCTTTGTGACCCTATTGACCATAGCCTGCCAGGCTCCTCTGTCTCTGGGATTCTTGAGGCAAGAATACTGGGGTGGGTTGCCATTTCCTTCTCCAAGGGATCTTTCCAACCCAGGGACCGAACCCACATCTTTTGCAGCTCTTACATTGCTGGTGGTTTCTTTACCACTGAGCCACCAGGGAAACCTCTTCATTGCTAACCACTTAAATATTATATATTCCTTGATTCTTGAGAGTCCCTTGAACTGCAAGGAGATTAAACCAGTCAATCCTAAAGGAAATCAGTCCTGAATATTCATTGAAAGGACCAATGCTGAAGCTGAAATTTCAATACTATGACCACCTAACGTGAAGAACTGACTCATTGGAAAAGACCCTGATGCTGGGAAAGATTGAAGATGGGAGGAGAAAGGGATGGCAGAGGATGAGATGCTTGGATGGCATCACCTTTGCCATGGACATGAGTTTGAGTAGGCTCTGGGAGTTGGTGACGGACAGGGAAGCCTGGCATGCTGCAGTCCATGGGGTCGCAGAATCAGACACGACTGAGCAACTGAATCAAACTGAACTGATTCCTTGATTCAACTGACATGCATTACCCAGCATCCTACAGGCATAAAGTAGATACAAAAATTATTGGCTCAGCAGTCTTCATTTCTTACCAAATGTTGCTTTGAATTTAAATACCCAAAGCTAACAGTTTGCTTTTTCTTGAAAATACTAAAAATGAGGACCCTAAGGTCTTCCAATACTTTAAACCTTACAGGAGGATTGCGTGTGTAATCCTAAGAAATTTTGACCTTAAAACTGTTCAGGGTAACAAGGGTCAAGGGGTTAAAAGCATGCCTGATAACTATTGAAAACACAGCTCTCTTACAGAGTGTTTTTTAACTACCTGGGACCTAAAATTAAACAAACCAATCTCTGAGCCTCCATTTTTAACGTGCCAAATAGAAATTTTACTACCTATCATTGTGAAGATTATTTTGAAGACTAAATGAAATGTGGAAGAACCCTGAGAAACTGTTGGGAATATTGCTGATGGAGCAAAAAGAGGATGAGAGTGGCAGTTTAGACACCAAAGAAACAGTTTTTTATGACAAATGGCAATAGTATAATCTTCAAAAGTAAAAAAGCTTAATTCTCAAACTATGTTTTCAAATGAAATTTCATAAAATGAACACATCAAGGATTTTATTCAATTTATCATCAATAATCAACAGTAGTATGTTAACTGGGTCAAAGGAGAATTTGAATAATGGACAAATATTGATGTAGATAGATATAAATAGAAATGAATTTTCTAAGTATAAAATGGAGTAGTGTCTTCTAAGGTGATGCAATATAATGTTTGGGGTAATCTCTTCAATTTGGCAGAAATTGATTATATCTCTACCAGTCAATATTTATTTGCATTGTTAGCCACAAGAATCATCATAGCCTTTGCTATCAGTTTTCTACCTATTGACTTCTATCCCTACAGAATTGTAAAATAGTAAACATAAAATCAATCAAAAAAGCTTGCAGAATCAGATGATCTCAGAATTCACAAACCTTGAAAGGACACTGCATAATTTTTCTCATTTATTTCCAAGTCATGAGCATTTTTTTCTTACAAATTTATATACAGTATACTAAAGTGTATGCAACTGAATGGAAACAATGTGAAATACTTAAGCTCACACACATCCGTTTCAGATACTATAGTGGGACATTGTTTGCTTGCTTGCTTTCTATGTATTCATTTGTTTCTATGTTGTAAGGTAGGTAGGTGAATAGCACTGTAAAGTATTATTCTGATATATGTTATTCTAAAACATATGGATTATTATTAGAATAATACATTAACTAATGGGCATCATCACAGTCCTCCCCATCCCTCATCCTAGCTGTTAAAATGTTCTATTCTCATTGAACTAAGAGGGACAGCTTACAAAAAGAGAATGCAGAGGAATAAAAAGAGTAAATAAACTATTCTGGACTTCTGTGTTCCAAAAGCCAAGTGCTTAGGGGAACACAAAAACACTCACATGAATGACGGCAGCAGGTTTGGGGAGAGAGGGGTGTTCTGGGGGACTCGAGGAGAGACGCTTCCAGGTTGAGCAGAGCGTGATTAGAAGGGAAGTAAGGTGGGCGGAGGCACAGATGGGTGGCAGTGGGAGGGGCTGGTCCTGCACTCCAGGCAGTGCCGCTTAGCAGGAGACACTCCCTTGAGCAGGAACCTAGGTGAATGGAGCCCTGGGTAAGTTTGTAAGGACCCCCGACTCCTAGTCTGGCAGAGGGAGCAGAATGACTTCTTTGCCTTCCCGCATAGCTCAGGGAAAGCAGAGAGAAATCTGAAATCTGCCAGAATTGAAGTGGGCAGAAGGGCTGAATTAGAAGACACCCAATAGCATATATCAAGGACCAAGTGAAACAGGAGGGAAGGGGGCAGTTCGTGCGTGTTTGCTAAGTCACTTCAGTACAGTCTGACTCTTTGTGACCCTATAGACTGTAGCCTGCCAGGTTCTTCTGTCCATGGGATTCTCCATGCAAGAATACTGGAGTGGGTTGAGATGCCCTCCTCCAGGGGATCTTCCCAGCCCAGAGACTGAACCGTGTCTCTTAAGTCTCATGCATTAGCAGGTGGGTTCTTTACCCACTAGTGCCACCTGGGAAGCCCCAAAGACAGGGCAAAACCTTTGAAAGAATGATATGGCCCAGGGACACAAAATAACCTGATTAGAACCAAATGGGTCCAAGATAGCAAGCAAGTTGACATCCACTAGACCTTGAGCTTTGGAGAAGGCAATGGCACCCCACTCCAGTACTCTTGCCTGGAAAATCCCATGGATGGAGGAGCCTGGTAGGCTGCAGACCATGGGGTCGCGAAGAGTCGGACATGACTGAGCGACTTCACTTTCACTTTTCCCTTTCATGCATTGGAGAAGGAAATGGCAAACCACGCCAGTGTTCTTGCCTGGAGAATCCCAGGGACGGGGGAGCCTGGTGGGCCACCGTCTATGGGGTCGCACAGAGTTGGACACGACTGAAGTGACTTAGCAGCAGCAGCAGACCTTGAGCTTCAGTATATGTTCACTGTAACACATCAGCAAGCTACATGACCACCCACAGGCACCATGAGGGTTCCAACCATCAAAGATCAAAACGTGGCTGGTGGCCCAATTCCTGGAAATCTCTGCCCCTTCCCCAAAATAGTTTGAATGATCCTGCCACTCATTCAATTCAGTTCAGTTCAGTCGCTCAATCATGTCTGGCTTTTTGTGACCCCACGGACTGCAGCACACCAGGCTTCCCTGTCCAGCACCAACCCCCGGAGTTTACTCAAACTCATGTCCATTGAGTCTGTGATGCCAGCCAACCATCTCATCCTCTGTTGTCCCCTTCTCCTCTACCTTCAATCTTTTCCAGCATCAGGGTCTTTTCCAGTAAGTCAGTTCTTCGCCTCAGGTGGCCGAAGGATTGGAGTCTCAGGCTGCTTCTTCCTTCTGCGATGACCCACACTCTGTCTGTGGAGTGTGTTTCTCTCTAAATAAATCCACTTCTCAGCTATCACTCTGTCTCTCACTGAACTCTTTCTGTGATGAGGCAACCAGAACCCAAGAACCTGAGCCTCAGTAAGTCCAGACACCAGGGAGGTGGTTCTTATTAAAATATTGTGCATAAGAGTCCCAGGCAGTGTCTTGGCTGGGTTCGAGTCCCAGCACGAGTTCAAGTCCCAATCTGAGGTGAATGGTTTCACAAGGACATTGACATTCTCGAAGTCTACTGTCTCCATCACAACCTGATCCCACAAAAGCTCCTCATAACTAGATTTCTGGACTGAGATTATCTTAACCACCTAATGGAAGGAGGAGACAGTGCTCCAAATTAAAATTGAGTAGTAGGAAAAGGTTATATTTGGGCACAGAGTAGTCACGGGCTGTTATTTATGTGCTGTAATACGGCGGCTGTGCACCACAGCGCAGCGAGCTCAGCCCTCAGCGCGCCCGTCATTACTGCACATCACCACAGTGCACCCTGTTACCAGGTAAGGGGTCCTGCTCAACCGTTGGTCGGTGCTTCAGTGGGCACCACCCACAAGCAACCAACTATTTAGAAATGACAGTTAGTAAAGGGATTCAGACCACAGTGGAAGGCTGGTCGTGAGGTCGAGAGTCAGGTAAGAGGCAGACCCTGGCTTTCTCCCTTCAGGGAACAGACTGGGAATTACTCCCTGCAGGGCTCCAGAACCCTCGGCCCAGCCCTCAAGGCAGTGGTGAACCTCTCTCCAATTTGGGCAGCCTGAGGAGACTGAAAGCCAGCCGGGCTGGATGGCTGACTCCCTCCAGGATGACAGCTAAGCAGAGTGTGGGAACCAGGCCCTAAAGGAGCTGCCAATTGAGATCTGCATCCTCTTAGCCGAGACTGGGACCGTGGACCGGGCAAGTTGCGCTTTGGGACCTTTGCCCTTCCTTGTCAGGAGGGAGAGTAACATTCATTTGATAGAAATTTATAGGAACATTGTTACCTGACCATGGCCTGACCTCAAGAAAAAAGGATCTGACATCAAGAAGTCTGCAACAATGAATCCCACCCCTCCCTCAACTTTTCCTTTTAAAGGGGCTTGCTGAGAGCTATCAGTCACTTTGGGGTTCTTAGGGCATGAGCCACCCATCTCCTTGTATGAACCTGTAGTCAATTCTTTTCTCTTCCAATCTCTAATGTTTTAGTATTGATTGGCCTCACCGTGCTTGGGGCACATGGACTTGTGATTTGGTAACAGCTGTGTTTAGAGAGGTTTAGCCCACCAACAGGCCCAAATCTCAATCTCTAAGGATCCACAATCCTGAACCTCTTATTACCAGCGTCAGAAAGGCTTAGCCACATGCCTCTTGGAAGCTTAGAAAATTTCTCCATCCCAAGGCATAGAATAACCTGAAGACTCACCTCCAGGGTCAGGCCACCAGAGGCTGGATTTATCCTTTGAGAGTTTGGAACCAGATAGATTTTTTTTTTTAATTGGAGGCTAATTACTTTACAATATTGTGGTGGCTTTTGCACATTCACATGAATCAGCCATGGGTGTACATGTGTTCCCCGTCCTGACCCTCCCTCCCACCTCCCTGGAACCAGATAGATTTTTAAACTGCCCAGTAAAGGTGTAAAGTGATCCAGTCATACTTACGAGTCCAGATATATTACCTAGGAGAGACAGGAGATATAAATGCCTTTCATGGAGTCTTAGCATTCAAGAAGTTTGGAAATAGCTTTTAAACAACAGTATTTTATGAACATTTTTAAGGGACTACTTCCCTAGTATTCCAGTGGTTATGACTCCAGGCCCCCAATGTAGGGGGCCCAGGTTCAATCCCTGGTCAAGGAACAAGATCATACATGCTGAAATGAAGGTCAGGCATAGCAAAATTTTAAAAAATTGGCATTGACATATACCCACTGGTATATTTAAAGTGAATAAGCAACTAGGTCCTCCTGTATAGCACACATGGAGCTCTGTGCAGTGACGTGTGGCAGCCTGTGGGGAGGGGACGCTGGCGGGGAATAGATACATGTGTATGTATGACTGCGTCCCTTAGCTGTGCACCGAAAGCTCTCACAATGTTTAATCAGCTATTCTCCAGTATAAAATTTAAAGTTTAAAAAAAATTAAGAGCCTTTTATCTTTCCTGCATTGCTGCCACAGGGATGTGGCAATGAGTATATGGCCATGATTGTGGGAAAGGTTGCCCAGGGTCAGACTCTGGACCATCTGTGGTGAGATGTCTAGCAGTCATGAAAATCTACCTTTCTCTCTTCTTCCCAGATGCACAGCTAGCTGCATAGCATTTCCCAGCCTCCTTTACCGTGAAGTATGGCCAGGCGCCTGAACTGCAGCCAGCAGAATTAGGAAAACAAGATGTGTGTCACTTCCAGGCCTGACCCATAAAACTCCCCCAGGGACACTATTCTTTCTGTGCCTTTTCTCCTGTGGTCAAGGGAAGGGAGTGGATCACAATGGTCTTGGAAAGGACAATCTGATATGGCCTGGGTCACTTCAGTGGACCTCACACTTGAGCTGAGTTATACGGTTCCTGTCAATGCCCAGGGCCCTTCCTGGTTTCCTGTGTAGAGGTAACGATTTGCAGTCACAGGCCTCAGTGGAGCCTTCTCAATGGATGACCTCATATCATTGATTAAGCTTAGCTTGTGATCTTTGGACCTTTTTCCCTTAACTCCACGAATGTCATGATATTATCACTAACGTTATTTATGGTGGCTCAGTGGTAAAGAACCTGCCTGTCTATGCACAAGACTCAGGTCCGATCCCTGGGCTGGGAAGATCCCCTGGAGAAGGAAATGGCAACTCACTCCAGTATTCTTGCTTGAGGAATCCCATGGACAGAGGAGGCTGGTGGGTTACAGTCCATGAGGTCGCAAAGAGTCAGACATGACTGCGTGACTTGAGCAACAACAGTGTTTGTGAGTAAAGGAGGAAGAGAGACTCAAAACTTTTGTACCGCATGCTTTCCGGTGTTCACTCACATAATCCATGTAGCCACCCTGGAGGTCGTTATCGTCTTTTATAGATGGAAACAAACAAGATTCAGAGAAATACATTCACTCAATCCCAGCAAGCTAGTTATCTATGCCACCCAGCCTTCACAAGATACATATAACTAAAATCAAAGTTGAGGCTGTCTCATTGGACAAAGACCATTCAGGTCACTGTTTACTCACAGCCATTCTATTTTCTGCCTTCTTAACTTGCAGGCAAAACAAAACGACACGACGCATGTGCTGTAATGTGCGGCATCAGCACCACTGTGTGCCAGGAGCACGCATCTGTATTTTAACAATGACGTAACTACCCGATGGTATGTGACTCCTGCAAGAATGTGACAAGAGCTGAGAAAAGGAAGGAGACTGTTTTGAATTCTGAATGCTCTTGAGCTAATTCTTATCACATACTTGTGGTTTGGCACCATATCCAAGAGCTTGGAGACAAATAGGCAAACTCTCGTGATGCCTGGTTACTATGTAATGTTTCTGAGTCTCTGCCTTCCCTTTCCTAGGACAAGTGTCCCCTCAGGTCTGAAGGTAAATGGCCTGTGAAATGAGTAACATGTTCTGACTCAGTCAGTCCAGTGGTTCACAAACTTGATTGGATGCTTGCTTGTGCCTTTATATTACACTTAACACTGGAAGGAGTGGGTTAAGAGCTTAAAGTAAACACAGTTTTCCCTCTTCAATCACAAGAGATTTAATTCTCCCAAAACCCTCTTGATAGAAAAACACACAAATTGGAATCTTAAAGTTCAAAGAAGCTTGCGTGCAGTCGCTCAGTCACGTCTGACTCTTTGCGACCCTATGGACTGCAGCCCACCAGGCTTCTCTGTCCAAGGGATTTCCCAGGCAAGAACACTGGAGAGGGTTGCCATTTCCTTCTCCAGGGGATCTTTCTGACTCAGGGATCAAACCCACATTTCCTGCATCTTCTGCATTGGTAGGCAGATTCTTTTCCACTGAGCTACCCGAGAAGCCCTTCAGCCCTTAGAGTTTGATAAAATTCATTGAATTCATTGAATTGTTCAAACAAGCTCAGAGTTTGAAAAAAATCATTCAAACCCTTAAGATCTGTGTATTTAACTATCTGTAAATTCTACCTTAAAAAAGAGAACAACAAACAAATCTTAATTAGATATCACTATACACTCACCCGAAAGGTTAACACATTTAAAAGACTGACAATACTGAATGTTGCTAAGGATGTAGAACAACCAGAATGCTCATGGTCCAAACACCTGGAACACTTGTCAATATCATCCAAAGATGAGTATCTGCACACTTTCTGTCCCAGTGATTCCATTCCATAGATACCCAACATTAATGTATGTATATGGTTACAGAGAAATACACTGGAAAATTCACAGTGGCAACATTAGTTAAAACCTAGAAACAATCCAAATGGCCACCATGTAATGCATAAATAAATGGTGATATGTTCATAAAATGGAAACTCTATACAAGTGGGAATGAACACGTTATTGGCACAAAAGGAAAGTCTCTTAAGGCAATAAATGACTGAAGGAAGCAGACACAAAAGGATATATTCTGTATAATTCTCTCTGGATCAGATTTAGAGGCAGAACAAATCTGTGATATAGAAATCGAGAGACTGTGTTCTGTGGGAGAGAAGGGAATGCAAGTGTGGCAGAGCATGAGAAGAGGTCTGTATGCTAGACATGTGCTATTTCTTGATCTGATTGAAGTTTCCAGGGAAGTTCACTTGTTGAAGTGTTCTTTGGTCTATGAATATTAGATTGCAATTAAAAAAAAATTCCCAAAAGTAGTTTGGGATAGTCAATCTGAGAACGAACCTATGGAAGCCTTTAAAAATATGCATTTACTGTATTCCTTCAAAACTAAAAACAATAAAGATACACTCTGTGATTTTTTTCTTTTTTATCTATTTCAAGTTAGTAGTTATAGGTACTGTGGTAGGTGGCATAATGGCCACCCAAAGATGTCCATACCATCATCCCCGGAACTTGTAAATATGTTATTGAACACGGCAAAAAGGATTTTATGAAGTGATTGAAATTATTCTGACATTATCTTGGAGTATCCAGATCATCACAATCTAATCACATGACTTCTTGAAAGCAGAGAACCTTCCCAGCTGTAGTCAGTCAGAGATGCCATATTGCCGGCTTTGAGGTAGAGGAAGGGGGCCATAAGCCAAGGAACACAGGTGGCCCCTAGAAGCTCGAAAAGCCAGTGAAACAGATTCTCCCCTAGAGCCTCTAGAAATGGATGTAATACATGATACCTTTTTTCAAAAATTAATTTTTACTGGAGTATGTTTGCTTTACAATGCTGTGTTATTTTCTACTATAAAGCAAAATAAATCAGCTATAAGTATACACACACACACACACACACACCCCTCTTTTCTGGATTTCCTTCCCATTTAGTTCACCACAGAGCATTGAGCTATACGGTAGGATCTCATTAGTTATCCATTTTATATATAGTATCAATTGTGTGTGTGTGTATATATATGTCAGTCCCTGCTGATACCTTGAATTTAGCCCAGTGAGAGCCATGTCAGAGTCCTGACTTATTGCAAGGTGATGAATCTGTGCTGTTTTAGCCAAGTCTTTGATAATTTATTACAGCAGCAATAGAAAACTAATAAAGACTCTGAGCACATAATTTCCATTTATCATCCCTCAGTAGCTAAAAACAGGATCTCTGCCCAGGAAAATTTTAAAGAAAGGATAAATCCGTTTTACTTTTTCTCCAAATAAAATACATGCTAAAAGAATCTGTGGAGCTTGATCCTCATTCAAATGTTTAGGCCTTTATGATATTGTGACTCAAAATGCATGGCTTTCCTTCCCCTAACGAGGATGTAGAGACCTTCTTCTCACAAATATCTGGCAAACATTTCCTGTAGGAAGCACAAGAGCACAGCTTTCCTGTCTCTCTCCCAAATTTATTGACGTTTTACTCAATGACCATATTGAGGTTTTTCATATGCTAACTCTCCTAATGTTCAGGGCAATCTGACGTCATAATTCAAAAGATCCAATCGGATCTCTGATCAACTAACTGGGCCCTGTTTGTCTTTGTTTAGGTTTCCCCCAAATAGACTCTGAGACAAGGATTCAGATGAAAGCAGTTTATTTGGGGGTGTTTTCAAGAAGAATGATAGGTAGACCAGGAAAGGAGGAAAGCTAACAATAGATGCTTTCACATGAGGGTTACTGTCAAAGGGAAAGGGACACAGTCCCTCTGGGACTCTAGAGAGACTGTGCACACCCCTCAGAATCATCCCATAGAGAAGAAAAAGTATGGGGCTTTTATAGACAGCTCCTTGCCCTCGTTGGCTGAGGATTGCTCCGAGGGATGTGACTCCCCAGCACATCTGGCCTTGTTGCACAAGTGGAGCACATGCTGTGGTCAGAGAACCTGCTCAGGCACAGAGAGATGCAGGAAGCAGCTGGCAGGTCAGAGGACTGTCTGTTGAAAGCCAGAAGCAGTGACTGCATCTGCAATGGTGGGTATGACTTGCTTCAAGCAAAGGTGTGTGTGCGTGCTCAGTTGTGTCTGACTCTTTGTGACCCCATGGACTGTAGCCCACCAGGTCCCCCTTGTCCATGGAATCTTTCAGGCAAGATTACTGGAGTGGGTTGCCATTTCCTACGCCAGGGGATCTTCCAGACTCAGGGATCAAACCCTCATCTCTTGCATCTCCTGCATTAACAGGCAAATTCTTTACCACTAGCGCCACCTGGGAAGCCCTCAAGCAAAGGTGCGTGTATGTTTAATCACTCAGTCGTGTCTGACTCTTTGCAACCCCATGGAATATAGCCCTCCAGGCTCCTCTGTCCATGAAGTTCTTCAGGCAACAATGCTACAGTAGGTTGCCATTTTCTCCTCCAGGGGATCATCCTGACCCAGGGATCAAACCTGAGTCTCCTGAATTGCAGGCAGATTCTTTACCATCTGAGCCACCAGGGAAGCCACTAGGGAAGCAAAGGTAGGTAGTGATAAATATGTGATTCTTGACTCTCTCAATCACAGTGGTGTACAAAACCCAGATGCGTCAGAACTACACTTCACTTGACCTTGGTTAAAAGTAGCCGTTTCCATCAGAGAGCACACAAATTAATGCGGTCATTTTCTGGGGTTTCTCTGAGAATTTCAGGGACTTCTTGGTCAATTCCGATTTCCAGTTTGGTCACAAGTCTCCAATTTGGTTACGTGTTTCCCCCTTGTCCCTCTCTCTCTGTTCTAAGGTTGCTTACACAGTAGCCCACTCTGGAAGGAGCAGAAAGTGAACAACCTTCTTTCCGTTCTGGGTTTCCACATCCTGCCTGCAGTGTTCTGTCTGCTCAGTCTCGCTCTCTGCAACAGTGAAGCACGGTGCTTCCCCAGTGGTGTGCTGGATGTTCTCTGGCACCAACACACACTTCCAGGCGGCCTGTTGCTGACTAGCCTCCAGGACACAGCAGCAGTCCCTCTATAGCCATTCTGGGTACTCACTAACAACCTCCTTGATTTCCTGGCAGCCTTGAAGGCACTAATGCCTTCACAGTTGCTTCTCAGCCCTACTTGGAACCCACTGAAGTATCTGGGTTTCCTCCCACTCCTTTGGAGAGCAGAGGATATCAAGAATGCTGTAAGCAATCCCCTCCCTGGGCATATATCTGTACAGAACTATAGTTCACAAAGGTACATACACCTATACGTTTACAACAGGATAATTCACAACAGCCAAGATGTGGAAACAAACTAGATGCCATTGACAGATGAATGGATAAAGAGGATGTGGTCCATACATACAGTGGCATACTACTCAGCTGTAAAAAATGTGAAATAATGCCATTTGCAGCAGCATGAATGGACCAAAGCAGCAGTCCCCAACCTTTTCGGTACCAGGGACCTGTGTCGTAAAAGACAATTTTTCCACAGACTCAGGTTGGGGATGGTTTTGGGGTGATTCAAGCATTTTACATTTATTGTGCACCATATTTCTATTATTATTACATCAGCCCTGCCTGAGGTCATCAGGTATTAGATCCCAGTGTTTGGAGACCCCTGAAATAGAGATTTATTCTGCTTTATTGACTATGCCAAAGCCTTTGACTGTGTGGATCACAATAAACTGTGGAAAATTCTGAAAGAGATGGGAATACCAGACCACCTGACCTGCCTCTTGAGAAATCTGTATGCAGGTCAGGAAGCAACAGTTAGAACTGGACATGGAACAACAGACTGGTTCCAAATAGGAAAAGGAGTACATCAAGGCTGTATGTTGTCACCTTGTTTATTTAACTTATGTGAAGAGTACATCATGAGAAATGCTGGGCTGGAGGAACACAGGCTGGAATCAAGATTGCCAGGAGAAATATCAATAACCTCAGATATGCAGATGACACCACCCTTATGGCAGAAAGTGAAGAGGAACTCAAAAGCCTCTTGATGAAAGTGAAAGAGGAGAGTGAAAAAGTTGGCTTAAAGCTCAACATTCAGAAAACGAAGATCATGGCATCTTGTCCCATCACTTCATGGGAAATAGATGGGGAAACAGTGGAAACAGTGTCAGACTTTATTTTGGGGGGCTCCAAAATCACTGCAGATGGTGACTGCAGCCATGAAATTAAAAGACGCTTACTCCTTGGAAGGAAAGTTATTTCCAACCTGGATAGCATATTGAAAAGCAGAGACATTACTTTGTCAACAAAGGTCTGTCTAGTCAAGGCTATGGTTTTTCCAGTATTCATGTATGGATGTGAGAGTTGGACTGTGAAGAAAGCTGAGCACCAAAGAATTGATGCTTTTGAACTGTGGTGTTGGAAAAGACTCTTGAGAGTCCCTTGGACTGCAAGGAGATCCAACCAGTCCATCCTAAAGGCAATCAGTCCTGGGTGTTCATTGGAAAGACTGATGTTGAAGCTGAAACTCCAATACTTTGGCCACCTCATGTGAAGAGCTGACTCATTAGAAACAACCCTGATGCTGGGCAAGATTGAGGGCAGGAGGAGACGGGGATGAGGACAGAGGATGAGATGGCTGGATGGCATCACTGACTCAATGGACATGAGTTTGAGTAAACTCCGGGCACTGGTGATGAACAAGGACGCCTGGCGTGCTGCGGTTCATGGGGTCGCAAAGAGTCGGAGACGACTGAGCGACTGACCTGACTGACTGACTGAACTAGAGATTATGGGACTGAGTGAAGAAAGTTAGACAGGGAAAGACAAATGTCATATGATACGGTTTAAATGTGGAATCTAAACTATGGTACAAACAAACTCATCTGAAAAACAGAAACGAACCGACTGACAAAGAAAACAGACTTTTCGTTGCCGGGGGGTATGGGGTGGGGGAGGCTTGGGAGTTTGGAATGGGAGTTTGGGGTCAGCAAATGCAAGTAAAGTATATATAGGATGGATAAACAACAAGGTCCTACTGTATAGCACAGGGAACTATATTCAATATCCTATAATAAAACATAATGGAAAAGAATATGACAGAGAATGCATATATATATGTATGCATAACTAAATCACTTTGCTGTGCAGTAGAAATTAACACAACATTGTAAATCAGCTCTACTTCCACTTCAATAAAACATTTTATTTTTAGAAAGAGAGCTGTGAGGTGTCCTCTGGCCACCTGCTTCACCCCTTCCTCCTGCTCTCCCAGCTCCTCGTCCCGTCTGCCATTCAAAGAGGACTCCAGACTTCCGGTCTCCCTTGGAGAAAGTTGACCTGTCTCTCCTCACACTTACAAGGTCTCTTTTCTCATCTATTTTCCTATGCATGCCTTACATTTGTACATTCATGCCACTCCCTCTGTCTGAAACCTTCTTTCCCCATCTTATCTCCTGATCCTCTCCCATTCATGTTCCAAATCTCTTTCAAATCCTGCCTTTGATGTGTGGTTTTCCATGACTTGGCAAAATTAGCTGCTCCCTTATCTATGCGCCCTGGTTTTCTCGAACCTCCCCCCCTTCTCCTCCACCACCACACACATACACACACACACTTATTGGACTAGAGCTCTTGATGTGTTTCTCTTGCCCACAATTTTTTGAAGGTTCTGATTGTGTCAAATTCATCTTTATTTCCTAAGAGCCAGGAACAGTGATTGGGCTATTTAGGCAATCATTAATTTGAAAGAAATCTAATTGAACTGCATCTAATAGACCCGTCTCAGAGGTTCGTTATTACTAGAACTCTGCTTTGATACAGGATAAATGAGTTTCATGTGTATATTATCCATCTTATTTCAACCATCAAAGAGGTAACAAAATAAAACTTTATTAAAATGTTGTCCTATAACATGATTATAGAATTTTATTTTTAAATTAAAAAGGAAATAAAATTGAAATAAGCTTATCTCAAAGATTTAATTTTTAAAAATCTGCCTTTTGACATCATTTGACATCTATTCAGTCCAGGTCCCTATGCCCACAGAAGCCTGACAATGAGAACTGAGGCTGTAGAAGATCTAAAGGAGCTATCGGTGATTAGATTATCACAGCTCTTCTTTATTAAATGCACTGAACTTATTAATACATGAGCTAATGAAGGAACTTGATG
This sequence comes from Bubalus bubalis, assembly GCF_019923935.1. Lineage (NCBI taxonomy): Eukaryota > Metazoa > Chordata > Mammalia > Artiodactyla > Bovidae > Bubalus > Bubalus bubalis. Next base: position 77,168,934 of record NC_059170.1, on the reverse strand, counting down.
TCCAAGGAACAGCAATACAGGAAACCAGGACTAAAATCATCATTGCAGCAACCAAAGAGCTGGGTCTAAGCACACAATGGAACAACTGTATGCAAAGAAACAGGATCCACCAAGATGCTGTAAAATGACTGCATTTTTTTTAAATTCGCTGGTGGTTCAGATGGTAGAGAATCCGCCTGCAATGCGGGAGACCTGGGTTTGATCCTGGGTTGGGAAGTTCCCCCGGAGGAGGGCATGGCAACCCACTCTAGTGCTGTCTCCTGGAGAATCCCATGGACAGAGGAGCCTGGCGGGCTACAGTCCTCGGGGCCTCGAAGAGTCAGGCACGAGTGAGCAACTAAGCGCAATGTGGAAACACGGCAAGGAACAGTGTGACCATAAAGAGGTGAGTGGTGGAGGATTCCAGAACTTGCTCTTCCTAGATAAGCAGGTAAGAGCAGATCGCTGCGCAGTCTAAACTCAGAGCTCCCTGATGACACGATGGCAAAATATGGGGCCAGCCAGAGCCTGGGGATCTGAGTCAGCCTTCCCGGATTCCAAGGCCCTGGGCGCCCTCACACCTGTTGATTTTCTTTCCCCTTAAGAATGATATCAGGAGCCTCAACTTCCCCAAGAGGGTACACTTGTTCCTTAAAGTCAGGTGACTGCATTTCCAATCCTGGGAATATTGAATTGAATAGGGGCATGATAAAGAAAATCAACCCATAGTATTAATACTTGTCTATTAAGTTTAGGAATAATCTATGTGTGTGAATGAGCTAAAGAATCTATAATTATTAAGTCAGTATACATAACAGAATATTAAGTATTTTATAGACAGTATTAGGATATTGAGAAGAACTTGGATTTGCCATATAAATTTATTTTAAATGTATTAAAATTATATGATTCATGTTTGTGCTTGGCTAGGTTTTGCTTGCTCAGGCTAAAAGCTTCCCCAATACCCATTTAAAGTATTCAAAATAAAATAAAAGTGTTTTATGTTTTAAATTTTAAAGGTATTAAATTAAGTTTTAAGTGTTTGAAGGCAGTGCTTTAGTTGTTTGTAAATGACATTCTTCCTTTAAGAATTTAGCCTACTCAACATACATCAATCACATATTATTCAAATAACAATGTGAAAGTGATTTTTCTTATTTTATACAGAACTTTATAGACTGAACTTTACTAGGTCTCCATTTGTAATTTAATATGCCAAATATTAATCTAAAACCTACTTATGTAAATCCTCATTGCTTTATACAATGATTACCCTATGGAAAAAAAAAGAAATTCATGTTGACAGAAATAAAATGTTTGGGGATTTAAAAAAAATCGATAGCTGCTCCCCAAAATATAGTGACATCAAGAAGCTCATCTCCAAGTATCTAGAGTTATAATAGTGACCCTCAAGTACTACTTAGGAATATCCAGGTTTATGATTTGAGTCTGAGCCCTGAAGGTTTTGGGGTTCTTTAATAGATGTTCAGTTTCATAAGCAAAATGTTGGGACATCCATTGGGAAGGGGAAGTTGCCTGTCCTTTGCTAAGGGACATTCTGAAGGTAATTGCTATCGTAAGGGCTTAGATGACACTTGTCCCTGGAGGATTATACCATGAAGAAAAGCAGAATTACCCCACTGTTGCTGACACTGGGGTAAGAATCAATAAACTTTCTTTTTTCTAACTTGAAAATAGTATTGCCATTCTATTAGCAAATGTCTTGATACAAATTAAAAAACCAACCTAATATCTGACATCTGCAATGTTAGTAGCTGGCCTCCTTCTGTTGTGCTATTTACAAACAATTGATGAGAAAAGCTTTGGAACAGAATTTTCTCTACACTGAGAATTTTTCCATACTGAGTTCTTTGAGAAGTGTAAGTACTTCCTTGCAGAGGAATCCCAGAGTATCAAATTCTAGTAGATACTGAAATGTCATTACATCTTTGCATCTTTTTTTATATAAATTACAGGATTTTAATGGTCAAAAATGCTAAATAAAATAGTTTGTTATTATTTGTGCAATCAAATTTCCCAAATCATAAAAATTTCTGTTACGTCTTTATTTGGCGGTTGATGATTTTCAGGATAACAGTTGAAGGAGAGATGTCCTATCTGGGAGTCACTCTGCACCCAGAAATTCTAGAATTCAAAACATACTTCTGACCCACACTCATGTGGCTTTAGAGAAGTCACCTAGCACGTTGGGATTTTAGTTTTTGCATCAGCATCACCCTCTATTATAAAAGTAAAGACTGAATCACTGAGAATTAATGGATTACCAGATACCATATAATTCTGACCGTTTGGTTTGTTTCCTCCATTTTCTACCAACTTTCTATTTCTCAATAGGTCCCAGAACTTTTTCAGAACACACTACCAAGCTTCTGAACACCCCTTTCTTGCCTACCCCTAGAAGCTTACAAATGGACAAAAAAAAAAAAAAAGTCCCCTTAGGAAATACCACAAGGCCATCAATTAAGTACTTAGATATTTGCCTTTAATACACTAATGGGCAGGTTTATTTTAGTCTTCAATTAAGAGATCTCTTGAATAGAAGATATGCAAGGTGCTGCTAGCTGCTTCCCTGTGAGGGTAGAAATTACAGCTGTCTTGTTCATTGTTGTGTGGAAAGGCTTAGCAAATGGCCCGAGACTCAGCAGTTATTCAAACATTTGTTGAGTTTGCTGGTTGGTCTAAAGCGCACCTAGTTATTCATACTCAATATTTAGTTTGTATTTTAGTGATTGAATCTTTAGCCCATTTGGGTTGCTTTAACAAAATACCATAAATTAAGTGCCCCATTAAACAACAGAAGTTTATTTCTCTCAGTTCTGGAGGCTGAGAAATCCAAGATCAAGGCACCAGAAGACTTGGTGTCTGGTGAGAGTTTGCATACTAGACAGCCACCTTTCTGATGTGACTCCTCAGGGCTGAAGGACCAAGGGACATTCCTGGGCTTCTTGTAAGGGCATTAATCCCACCATAAGGGTTCTGCCCTTCTAATCTAATCATCTCCCAACAGCCTCACCACCTAATAGTTTCACCTCTGGGAATCTGGATTTCAACATGCAGAATTAGGTAGCATACAAACATTCAAACCAATAGCAGTGGATATCTTTAAACCCAAAACCACCACTCACTCAGACAGACCTTCACATTTATTTTAAATGGAGATGATATGAAACAATAGCCACACTGATTGTACATATCCAAGGTACCTGATGTTTGAAAAGAATTTCACATATTCCAGTATGGCAAGTTTCAAAAGTGAGAACATGTAGTACATACTGCATGAAAGTCATTGTGTGATTACCCAAAGTTGGCAGTTGAGATTAGAAAGAAAGAAAGAGAAGCAGATTTCAACTGTGGTTTGAAATGTTTTCTTTTGTTTTTAATTTGCATTAAATATAGTTTTCATTCTGTCTGCCCTCTGAGAGATAAGGATAAGAGGCTTATGGAAGCTTCCTGATGGGAGACACTGACTGCAGGGAAACTGGGCCTTGTTCTGATGGATGGGGCCATGTTCAGTAAATCTTTAATCCAATTTTCTGTTGATGGGTGGGGCTGTGTTCCCTCCCTGTTGTTTGACCTGAGACCAATCTATGGTGGAGGTAATGACGATAATGGCGGCCTCCTTCGAAAGGTCCCAGGCTCACACTGCTGCATTCAGTGCCCCTGACCCTGCAGCAGGCCACCGCCAACCCACGCCTCCACTGAAGACTCCTGGACACTCACAGGCAAGTCTGGCTCAGTCTCTTGTGGGGTCACTGCTCCTTTCTCCTGGGTCCTGGTGCCCACAAGGTTTTGTTTGTGCCCTACAAGAGTCTGTTTCCCCAGTCCTGTGTAAGTTCTCTAATCAAATCCCACTGGCCTCCAAAGTCAAATTCCCTGGGGGTTCTCAATCCCTTTGCCAGATCCCCAGGTTGGAAAATCTGTTGTGGGTCCTAGAAATTTCTTAACAGTGTGAGAATTTCTTTGGTATAATTGTTCTGCAGTTTGTGGGTATCTGCTCGGCAGCTTTATGGTGCGGTTATTGGTGACCTCCTCCAAGAGGGCTTATGCCACAGGCTGTGTGAATAATCAAACGGATCACATGGACCACAACCTTGTCTAACTCAATGAAACTATGAGCCATGCCATGTAGGGCTACCCAAGATGAACAGGTCATGCTGGAGAGTTCTGACAAAATGTGGTCCACTGGAGAAGGGAATGGCAAACCACTTCAGTTATCTTGCCTTGAGAACCCCATAAACTGTATGAAAAGGCATAAATATATGATCCTGAAAGATAAACTCCCCAGGTTGGTAGGTGCCCAGTATGGTACTGGAGAAGAATGGAGAAATAAATCAAGAAAGAATGAAGAGATGGAGCCAAAGTGAAAACAACACCCAGTTGTGGAAGTGACTGGTGATAGAAGTAAAGTCCAATGCTGTAAAGAAAAATCTTGCATAGGAACCTGGACTGTTAGGTGCATGAATCAAGATAAATTAGAAGTGGTCAAACAAGAGATGGCAAGAGTGAACATAGACATTTTAGGAATCAGCAAACTAAAATGGGTAAATTTAACTCAGATGACCATTATATCTACTACTGTGGGCAGGAATCCCTTAGAAGAAATGGAGTAGCCATCATAGTCACAAGAGAGTCTGAAATGCAATACTTGTGTGTAATCTTAAAAACTACAGAATGATCTTGGTTCATTTCCAAGGCAAGCCATTCATTATCATATTATCCAAGTCTATGCCCCAACCAATAATGCTGAAGAAGCTGAAATTGAACGGTTCTATGATGACCTATAAGACCTTCTAGAACTAATACCAAAAAAAGATGTCCTTTTCACCATAGGGGACTGGAATGCAAAAGTAGGACATCAAGAGATACCTAGAGTAACAGGCAAATTTGGCCTTGGAGTACAAGACAAAGCAGGTCAAAGGCTAATAGAATTTTTCCAAGAGAACTCACTGGTCATAGCAAACACCCTGTTCCAACAACACAAGGGAAGACTCTACACATAGACATCACCAGATGGTCAACACTGAAATTGGATTGATTATATTATTTGCAGCCAAAGATGGAGAAGCTCTATACAGTCAACAAAAACAAGACCAGGAGCTGACTGTGGCTCAGATCATGAACTCCTTATTGCCAAATTCAGACTTAAATTGAAGAAACTAACCAATAGACCATTCAGGTAGGACCTAAATCAAATCCCTTACAATTATACAGTGGAAGTGACAAATAGATTTAAGTGATTAGATATAATAGACCAGAGTACCTGAAGAAATATGGACGGAGGTTCATGACATTGTACAGGAGACAGGGATCAAGACCATCTCCAAGAAAAAGAAATTCAAAAACACAGTTGTCTGAGGAGGCCTTACAAATAATTGAGAAAAGAAGAGAAGCTAAAGGCAAAGGAGTGAAGGAAAGATATATCCATTTGAATGAAGAGTTCCAAAGAATAGCAAAGACAGATAAGAATGCCTTCTTCAGTGATCAGTGCAAAGAAATAGAGGAAAACAATGGAATGGGAAAGACAAGAGATCTCTTCAAGAAAATTAGAGATACCAAGGGAACATTTCATGCAAAGGAGGGCACAATAAAGGACAGAAATGGTATGGACCTAACAGAAGCAGAAGATATTAAGAAGAGGCGGCAAGAATACACAGAAAAACTATACAAAAAAGATCATCATGACTCAGAAACCACAATGATGTGATCACTCACCTAGAGCCAGACATCCAGGATGCCAAATCAAGTGGGCCTTAGGAAGCATTACTACAAACAAAGCTAGTGGAGGTGATGGAATTCCAATTGAGCCATTTCAAATCCTAAAAGATGATGCTGTGAAAGTGCTGCACTCAATATGCCAGAACATTTGGAAAGTTCAGAAGTAGCCACAGGACTGGAAAAAGTCAGTTTTCATTACAACCCCAAATAAAGGCAATGCCAAAGAATGTTCAAACTACTGCACAATTGCATTCCTCTTACACACTAGCAAAGAAATGCTCAAAGTTCTCCAAGCCAGGCTTCAACAGTACATGAACCATGAACTTCCAGATGTTCAAGCTGGATTTAGAAATGGCAGAGGAACCAGAGATCAAATTCCCAACATCCGATGGATCATCGATAAAGCAAAAGAATACCCGAAAAAATCTACTTCTGCTTTATTGACTATGCCAAAGTCTTTGACTGTGTAGATCACAACAAACTGTGAAAAATTCTGAAAGAGATGGGAATACCAGACCAGCTTACCTGCCTCCTAAGAAATCTGTATGCAGGTCAAGAAGGAGCAATTAGAACTGGACATGGAATAACAGACTGGTTCCATATTGGAAAAGGAGTACATCAAGGCTGTATATTGTCACACTGCTTATTAAACTTACATGCAGACTGCATCATGCAAAATGCTGGGCTGTGATGAGGCTCCAGCTGGAATATAGATTGTTGGGAGAAATATCAATAACTTCAGATATTCAGATGACATCACCCTTATGGAAGAAAGTGAAGAACTACAGAGCCTCTTGATGAAAGTGAAAGAGGAGAGTGAAAAAGCTGGCTTATAACTCAACATTCAAAAAATGAAGATCATGGCATCTGGTCCCATCACTTCATGGCAAGTAGATGGGGGAAACAATGGAAACAGTGACAGACTTTATTTCCTTGGCTCTAAAATCACTGCAGATGGTGACTGCAGTCATGAAATTAGAAGATGCTTGCTCCTTGGAAGAAAAGTTATGACCAACCCACACAGCATATTAAAAAGCAGAGACATTACTTTGCCAACAAAGGTCCATCTAGTCAAAGCCATGGTTTTTCCAGTAGTCATGTATGGATGAGAGTTGTACTATGAAGAAAGCTGAGGGCTGAAGAATTAATGCTTTTGAACTGCAGTGTTACAGAAGACTCTTGAGAGATCCTTGGGCTGCAAGGAGATCCAACCAGTCAATCCTAAAGTAAATCAGTCCTGAATATTCATTAGAAGGACTGATGCTGAAGCTCCAATACTTTGGCCACCTGATCAGAAGAACTGACTCATTGGAAAAGACCCTGATGCTGGGAAAAATTGAAGCTGGGAGGAGAAGGGAATGACAGAGGATAAGATGGTTGGATGGCATCATTGACTCACGAGACATGAGTCTGAATAAGCTCTGGGAGTTGGTGATGGACAGGGAAGCCTGACGTGATGCAATCTATGGGGTTGCAAAGAGTCAGACATGACTGAGTGACTGAACTGAGCTGAACTGAAAATATAGTTAAGTTACAATGTATTAGTTTAAGGTGTAGAGCAAAGAGATTCTGTTGTACCTATGTATGAATAAAAATATACATTTTTTTCTTTACTTTCTCTTCTATTACAGGTTATTACAATGTATTGAATAGAGTTCCCTGTGCTATACTGCAGATCCCTGTTATTTATCTATTTTATATGTCATTATCATCATATAGCCGCTCAGTCATGTCTGACTCTGTGACCCCATGGTCTGCCAGACTCTTCTGTCCATGGGATTCTCCAGGCAAGAATACTGGAATGGGTTGCCAGTTCCTTCTCAGAAGTCTGTATATGTCAATTCTAAATTCCTAACGTATCCCTCCTGCCTTCCCCTTGACACGTTTTCTTTACATGTGTTTTTTGCCCCCTTGTCAAAAAGAAAGAAAGAAAAAAATGTGAAGAAAAGATGAGAAAGAAGGAAGGGGGAAAGAAAACACAGGAAATTCAAAAAGAACAGGGATGGAAAGGAAGAAGAGGGGGAAAAAGCTGAAAAGGTGGAAGCATCTAAAGTTCAGAAGTTTTACATCAAAATCCTTATTCAGAAATAACTTTGTAAGGTCAACAGAGCTCAGTTAAAATAACACCATGTACTTAATGTGTTTTTCTAAGGTGAGGCAGTTACCAACAGTTAGACCAGCAGTTACCAGCACTCCTTCTTAGTCTTCTTTCTTTTATATAAATCTAGAAGGAAATAAGCCAACACAGATTTAGCTCCCAAATCTTAGTGGAGCAACCATAGAAGAGAGCAGTCCTCCTTTGAAGACAAAGGCTGGGAGAAATGCAATAAAAAATTCTGATCCTGAGACCAGAAAGGGAGGGCACACTTAGTACTTTTAAAAATTTATTTACTTATGATTGGAGGATTAATTGCTCTACAATATTGTGCCAGTTTCTTCCATACATCAACATGCATCAGCCATAAGTGTACACATGTCTCATCCCTCTTGAACTTCCCTCCCACGACCCACCCTGTCCCACCTCTCTGGGTTGTCACTCTGGTTGGATTTCCTTGAGTCATACATCAAATTCCCACTGGCGATCTATTTCACATGCACTGGTATTAGCTCCATCATTTGCCCCAGGTCTCTATGGAAAAGGATACCTTCGCAGGCAAAAGCATGGTTGGGAGAAGCATTCTGATCACTTCCTTTGTCTGCCACATCTTCCTGGAGGGGAGACAAACCCTGCCCAAAATCACTGAGAACCAGGACATGAGGCTCTGACAACAGGGCTACTTCTGTCTTTTTGTTGTGTTTGCTTGTTTGTGTTCACTGACCCAAGAAATGCATTTCTTTTCTAAGTGCCTGATGTTAAAGAAGTCTCCATTCTATAGGACTATGAGGGCAGGCTTGGGAGGACTCAAACAGGCTGTAAATAATTAACATTGTCCAACAATCTGTCTCATCACAAGGCCTTTAGATCTGTCTGGTGACTAGTGCATTGAGAGAATAAGAACCAATAAGTAAACCAGAGCTATCAGGGCTAGGATGCTGCCTCCAACACCTGTGTTCATAACAAACTCCCCCATCAGAGGTTAGCCCACAAAAAAGTTTTATCTAACTTTATAGCTGGAGAAATCAAGGTAAAAGAGAGAAAACCACTTTCCCAAGGTCACATAATAAAGGTAATGCAGTTATGCATGTTCAGTCACTCAGTCATGTCCGACTCTTTATGACCCTATGGACTGTAGCCTGCCAGCCTCCTCTGCCCATGGAATTCGCCAAGCTAAACTGCTGGAGTGGGTTGCCATGCTCTCCTCCAGGGGATCTTCCTGACCCAGAGATTGAACCCACATCTTTCTGGATCAGTTAGTACTTCTTGATGTCACTGGTTTTAACCCGGTAGGTTCTGAATGGTTTTCATTTGCCATTTTTGCATTATGTAAAGTATATATGATATCAAATTTACCCTTGTAACCACTTTTAAGTGTATAGTTCAGTGGCATAGGGCACATTCATATGGCAACCATCACCACCATTCATGCCCCAACTTTTTCCATCTTCTCCAACATTAAACAGAAACTTCCCATCTCTCCTCCCTCTAGCCCCTGCCAACCACTTCTGAACATTCTTTTACAGCAAAAAGAAGTGTTGACTTTGACCTTGGTTTACAACCAGAAATGTAATTAGATGCAGGAGCAGGGTGAGGAAAGGGTAAATGTCAATTCAGCACTGACTGTCTTCGGGAGGAGACACCTGGGGAGTGTACTGTGGTATGTGTGTGCGTGTGTCTTTAAAAGATTCTCCACCTCCCGGCCAGCCTCCTCACCATTTGCCACTGGGTTTTGCAGCCTGCCGGTTGCCTCAGTCCAGGCTAGGAGCTGGCAATCTCCTTTGTAGTTTCAGGAGCAGTTTTGTTGCCATGGAGGCCACAATCTGATTTGAGGAACGTAAAGGTAATCCTTTGCTTTTACTTCCAAAGATCTGCCCCAAAGATAGGCTGTTGCTCTTCTTCTGGAAAACCCTGATTGGTAGCTTTCCTCCAAGCGCTCAGTCTGAAGTGCTTTATCTATCTCCTCACCAACTTCAAAAACTCAAGCTCTCCCGGGGCCTCTGGAAGGGAGCCTGTGGCTTCCACCGATTTCCCACAAATGGCTGATCCTGGAGGTGGTGCTGTTTGCAATGGGACGCTTCATAATCAGAGTGCCGCCGACTGTCACGGGGGAAACTGCTGGAAGAACGGGGTGGTGAAAGAATCCCAGGTAAGAAGCGATCCCTCCCCCTTCGTCTGAATGACCGGGACATTTCAATATTTTGCTGTAAAGCTCTTTGAAGCTGTCCTCATTGAAAGTCCTTGGCAGGAAGTGTTTTCCATGTTTGGACTCTTCGCTTCGGCTCATTTCAAATGCTTGGCTACTAAAAAGTTTAGATATGGGTTAAGGAGGGAATTTCTTCTTTATACAGGAGAGGGGATACGTAGACCCAAGAGCTTTCAACTCCTAATGTACAAACATCCCTCCTAGACTGTTGTTTTCTCTCAAGAGTTTTAGGGAGCACAGTTGCAAAGGCTAAAATTCTTGAGCTGAATTTCAGTCCCTCAGAAAATCACAGCAGACTGCATTCACCATGCTTCAAAAGAAATAAAAAAGGAAGCGAAAGTAAACGCTGCTGAGATTATGTGGAGTGGGTGGTATTTTCCCCTGGTAGAGTAGGAATGCCTCTCTGTTTGAAAGGCGACTTCTTTTGGTGTTCCGTGGGGCCTTGTCAGAACTCACAGCTTGATTTGGGGCCAAAGTCTTTCTTTGAAATTTGACATCACAAGCATTCCTTTTTATAAGACACTTCAGAAAGTGTGGCTTATTGTTATACGCTGCACACAGGAACCAAACAGACTTTGAATTGTTTTCCCATGTGAGGCTTTAAAAAAATTTTTTTCACTCCTGCTGTGGCAGAATGTTTGAGGGGAATGTGCTGAGGAGGAGGAGGAGGAACCCAAAAAATGTTGTCAGTGTATTCAAAGAGGGAGCCAAGCCGGGTCTGCAAGCTACTTGTGAAAACAATCAGGCAGTCCCCAGCTTCTCACTGGATGCCCAGCCCTCTGCTCTGAGCCTCAGGAGCAGCAGGGTGACTTCACCTGCTCGGGAGCAGATTAGCATAGGCAAACCCGCAGCTTTACTCATGGAAAATGAGAAGCTGAGTGTCCAGGAACCCACTCGGGAGAACTGGGGGGAAGGTGGGGCAAGTCAGATGGTTCTAAGATCACAGGACAGGTGGGGCTGGTTGGAGGCCAGCTCACGATTCAGTGAATTAAATTCATGTGCCAGTGGGACGAAAGAGGTGGAGAGGGGGAATCGCTGTGGAGTCTGGGTCATTTGTGAATAGGCTGTAGTCTCCAAATTGTGCTCCTCTCTCAACAAAAGCCCTTGCCCTAGCCTTGAAGTGCCTACTAAAACCCTCAGGTCTGGCCTCCTCCAGCTGACTATTCGGTCAGTCAAAAAGTTGATTCGGGTTTTTCCATGCTATCTTCCTGACAAACCCTAATGACCTTATTGGCCCTCCCAACATAATGTGAAGAAAAAGTATTCAAGTCTCATTATTCGCATGAGGGGGGTCATACTAATTCCCACCAACTCTTCATCACTGCATCAATTCAGATCACTACCACTCAGGACTCTCTTTGCCCCTAAAATGGCTGTAACACTGGGCCCTGGCCTACTCACCTTCTGAACCATCCCCACCCTGAGGGCAGAAATGCCTTCAGGGGATTCCTTCTCTCTGTCCCTACTTTATCTTGGTTCTGTAACCACCCCCTAGTGTCTAAGGCTAGAGACTTAGCTAGATGGTGACGACCACTCCTAAGTAAGAAGAAAAGCCAGAATCCAGAAGGTTTGTTACTAAATGCTCCTATAAGACTGTAAATAACTTTGAATTCATCGACACTTCCCAAGGAGCAGCAGGAAATATTAGGGCAGCCACTGCCTTTTCTAACAGCTCTTTCTGAAGGAAGGAACATCCAGAACCTATTTGCTCAGATATATTTAGGTGTTACTAAGTTGAAATTGGCTTCCACTGAGAGCCTCAATTATGGCTTAAAAAGTATGTTCCAGAAAGAAGAAACCCTGCTGGGTCCTTAGGGCAGTAGGGCAGACGAGGGTCTGTTTTCCCCTCTGTGGTTGTGGGTGTGGTCACCTTTGCCATCATGATCCTCAGTCACCGGCTTTGGTCCATTTCACTTTGAGGACACCCTAAGCAAACTGAGTCTTGACCAAAAGCCTTGCAGCTTGAACCCAGTCCTCATAGAACAAACTCACTCTTGGAACCCAGCCACCATGTTTGAAGGAAGCCATAGCAGCTCGGGAGAAGCCCAAGCAGAGAAAGACCAAGTAACCCAGGACAGATGCAGCGCCAGCTGGTAGACTGAGTGAGCCAGCTGTCTTAGAAGTGGGTGCCCCAGCCCTGGAGTCTGTCTGTTCCAATTCTACTTCATGGAGTAGAGATGACTTGTCCCTGCTGCTGCTAAGTTGCTTCAGTTGTGTCTGACTCTTTGTGACCCCATGGGCTGTAGCCCCCTGCAGGATCCTCTGTCTGTGGGATTATCCAGGCAAGAATACTGGAGTGGGTTGCCATTTCCTTCTCCATGTCCCCCCTGGCCCTGCTCAGATTACAGATTCTTGAGCAAACAAGTGGTCATTGTTTTAAGAATGGTGGTGATGTATTAAACAACAATAAGCATGTAAACACATGGATATTCTATTTCTTTAAAATGCCTAGAAAAATCATTCTACAGTCTTATTACAACCATTCTCAATGCCTTCAATTTGAGGAAACAGTTTTGCCCATCAATCTTTGGCAAAAATTCCTTTTCCTAACCTTTATATTTTTATTTTGTTTTATTTTGTATTTTGCATAAGGATTTAAGGTGAGTCTCTGGCTGGTAAAACCAAACACAATGAACTCATATGACATCAGTGCAAAAGCACAATCGTTTCAGATCAGATCAGATCAGATCAGTCACTCAGTCGTGTCTGACTCTTTGTGACCCCATGAATCACAGCACGCCAGGCCTCCCTGTCCCTCACCAACTCCCGGAGATCACTCAGACTCACGTCATTTGAGTCAGTGATGCCATCCAGCCATCTCATCCTCTGTCGTCCCCTTCTCCTCCTGCCCCCAATCCCTCCCAGCATCAAAGTCTTTGCCAATGAGTCAACTCTTCGCATGAGGTGGCCAAAGTACTGGAGTTTCAGCTTTAGCATCATTCCTTCCAAAGAAATCCCAGGGCTGATCTCCTTCAGAATGGACTGGTTGGATCTCCTTGCAGTCCAAGGGACTCTCAAGAGTCTTCTCCAACACCACAGTTCAAAAGCATCAATTCCTCGGTGCTCAGCCTTCTTCACAGTCCAACTCTCACATCCATACATGACTACTGGAAAAACCATAGCCTTGACTAGACGGACCTTTGTTGGCAAAGTAATGTCTCTGCTTTTGAATATGCTATCTAGGTTGGTCATAACTTTCCTTCCAAGGAGTAAGCGTCTTTTCAATTCATGGCTGCAGTCACCATCTGTAGTGACTTTGGAGCCCAGAAAAATAAAGTCTGACACTGTTTCCACTGTTTCCCCATCTATTTCCCATGAAGTGGTGGGACTGCATGCCATGATCTTCGTTTTCTGAATGTTGAGCTTTAAGCCAACTTTTTCACTCTCCACTTTCACTTTCATCAAGAGGCTTTTGAGTTCCTCTTCACTTTCTGCCATAAGGGTGGTGTCATCTGCATATCTGAGGTTATTGATATTTCTCCTGGCAATCTTGATTTCAGCTTGTGTTTCTTCCAGTCCAGCATTTCTCATGATGTACTCTGCATATAAGTTAAATAAACAGGGTGACAATATACAGCCTTGACGAACTCCTTTTCTTATTTGGAACCAGTCTGTTGTTCCGTGTCCAGTTCTAACTGTTGCTTCCTGACCTGCATACAAATTTCTCAAGAGGCAGATAAGGTGGTCTGGTATTCCCATCTCTTTCAGAATTTTCCACAGTTTATTGTGATCCACACAGTCAAAGGCTTTGGCATAGTCAATAAAGCAGAAATAGATGTTTTTCTGGAATTCTCTTGCTTTTTCCATGATCCAGCAGAATTTGGCAATTTGATCACTGGTTCCTCTGTCTTTTCTAAAACCAGCTTGAACATCTGGAAGTTCATGGTTCACATATTGCTGAAGCCTGGCTTGGAGAATTTTGAGCATTACTTTACTAGCATGTGAGATGAGTGCAATTGTGCAGTAGTTTGAGCATTCTTTGGCATTGTCTTTCTTTGGGATTGGAATGAAAACTGACCTTTTCCAGTCCTGTGGCCACTGCTGAGTTTTCCAAATTTGCTGGCATATTGAGTGCAGCACTTTCACAGCATCATCTTTCAGGATTTGGAATAGCTCAACTGGAATTCCATCACCTCCACTAGCTTTGTTCATAGTGATTCTTTCTAAGGCCCACCTGACTTCACATTCCAGGATGTCTGGCTCTAGGTCAGTGATCACACCATCGTGATTATCTGGGTCGTGAAGATCTTTTTTGTACAGTTCTTCTGTGTATTCTTGCCATCTCTTCTTAATATCTTCTGCTTCTGTTAGGCCCATACCATTTCTGTCCTTTATCGAGCCCCTCTTTGCATGAAATGTTCCTTTGGTATCTCTGATTTTCTTGAAGAGATCCCTAGTCTTTCCCATTCTGTTGTTTTCCTCTATTTCTTTGCATTGATCGCTGAAGAAGGCTTTCTTATCTCTTCTTGCTATTCTTTGGAACTCTGCATTCATATGCTTGTATCTTTCCTTTTCTCCTTTGCTTTTCACGTCTCTTCTTTTCACAGCTATTTGTAAGGCCTCCCCAGACAGCCATTTTGCTTTTTTGCATTTCTTTTCTATGGGAATGGTCTTGATCCCTGTCTCCTGGACAGTGTCACAAACCTCATTCCATAGTTCATCAGGCACTCTATCTATTAGATCTAGGCCCTTAAATCTATTTCTCACTTCCACTGTATAATCATAAGGGATATGATTTAGGTCATACCTGAATGGTCTAGTGGTTTTCCCTACTTTCTTCAATTTAAGTCTGAATTTGGCAATAAGGAGTTCATGGTCTGAGCCACAGTCAGCTCCTGGTCTTGTTTTTGCTGACTGTATAGAGCTTCTCCATCTTTGGCTACAAAGAATATAATCAATCTGATTTCGGTGTTGACCATCTGGTGATGTCCATGTATAGAGTCTTTTCTTGTGTTGTTGGAAGAGGGTGTTTGTTATGACCAGTGCATTTTCTTGGCAAAACTCTATCAGTCTTTGCCCTGCTTCATTCCGTATTCCAAGGCCAAATTTGCCTGTTATTCCAGGTGTTTCTTGACTTCCTACTTTTGCATTCCAGTCCCCTATAATGAAAAGGACATCTTTTTTGGGTGTTAGTTCTAAAAGGTCTTGGAGGTCTTCATAGAACTGTTCAACTTCAGCTTCTTCAGTGTTACTGGTTGGGGCATAGACTTGGATTACTGTGATATTGAATGGTTTGCCTTGGAAACGAACAGAGATCATTCTGTCGTTTTTGAGATTGCATCCAAGTACTGCATTTCGGACACTTTTGTTGACCATGATGGCAACTCCATTTCTTCTGAGGGATTCCTGCCTGCAGTAGTAGATATAATGGTCATCTGAGTTAAATTCACCCATTCCAGTCCATTTTAGTTCACTGATTCCTAGAATGTCGACATTCACTCTTGCCATCTCTTGTTTGACCACTTCCAATTTGCCTTGATTCATGGACCTGACATGCCAGGTTCCTATGCAATATTGCTCTTTACAGCATCGGACCTTGCTTCTATCACCAGTCACATCCACAGCTGGGTATTGTTTTTGCTTTGGCTCCATCTCTTCATTCTTTCTGGAGTTATTTCTCACTGATCTCCAGTAGCATATTGGGCACCTACTGACCTGTGGAGAAGGCAATGGCACCCCACTCCAGTACTCTTGCCTGGAAAATCCCATGGACAGAGGAGCCTGGTAGGCTGCAGTCCATGGGGTCGCTAAGAGTTGGACACGACTGAGCGACTTCACTTCCACTTTTCCCTGTCATGCACGGGAGAAGGAAATGGCAACCCACTCCAGTGTTCTTGCCTGGAGAATCCCAGGGACAGGGGAGCCTCATGGGCTGCCGTCTCTGGGGTCGCAGAGAGTCGGACACGACTGAAGCAACTTAGCAGTACCAGCAACTGACCTGGGGAGTTTGTCTTTCAGTATCCTATCATTTTGCCTTTTCATACTGTTCATGGGGTTCTCAAGGCAAGAATACTGAAGTGGTTTGCCATTCCCTTCTCCAGTAGACCACATTCTGTCAAATCTCTCCACCATGAACCGCCCATCTTGGGTTGCCCCATGGGCATGGCTTAGTTTCATTGAGTTAGACAAGGCTGTGGTCCTAGTGTGATTAGATTGACTAGTTTTCTGTGAGTATGGTTTCAGTGTGTTTGCCCTCTGATGCCCTCTTGCAACACCTACCGTCTTACTTGGGTTTCTCTTCCCTTGGGCGTGGGGTATCTCTTCACGGCTGCTCCAGCAAAGCGCAGCCATTGCTCCTTACCTTGGACGAGGGGTATCTCCTCACCGCCGCCCTTCCTGACCTTCAACATGGGATAGCTCCTCTAGGCCCTCCTGCACCCACACAGCCACGGATCCTTGGACGTGGGGTTGGTCCTCCTGGCCACTGCCCCAGCCTCATGCTGTCAAATCCAAAGTGTAATCATTCAACCTGAGGAGGTCTGTAACTTGCTGCCTTATCTAAGAAATAACAGGCAAAGAAGGATGCATGTGTTCAGGTTTAGCTGTTTTGTTGATTGAAATAATATATATTTTAAAGTATATTTCATATCTTCCAATTATAAATTAATTTTATCTATTGGTTAAAGTTTCCTAGAAAATGATTCTTTTTAGAAACACAAGTAGATTGACGTTAACCTAATTATTCTCAAGGAATCCACTCCAGTTATTTTGAAATACACTTGTTTTAATCTTCCTACTAAGTATTGTCATCTCTCTTAGTTGGCCTGAACTAATGTTTTTATGAAATTCTAAAGTATGCTAACCCATAAATTCATGTGAGAAGTTGTTGCCACCATATTACTGATAGAAAGTCATAGGGCCATTCATTCACCAATTAAACATTTGGAAACAAACACACACTATGAGCAGGGCTCAGAGAAGTATTCAAAACTGTTCTCCATAATCTACTTCCTCCATCACAATTCTCTCTAAATAATGCTTCACTCAAAAGCTTTCCACATTGCAGATCATTTGATTACAGCAGAGGTTGAGATGACAAATACCCAGCAGGCTGGCAAGGCCTGGGGTGGACAATAGAAAGTGCTCAGCATGGGTTAAGGCTTCCCAGGTGGCTCAGCGGTAAAGAGTCTGCCTGCCAAGCAGGAGACGCAGGATCAATATCTGCATCGGCAAGATCCCCTGGAGAAGGAAAGAGCAACCCACTCCAGTATTCTTGCTTGGAAAATCCCACGGGCAGAGGAGCCTGGCAGGTTGCAGCCCACGGGGTTGCAAAGAGTCCGACACGACTCAGCAACTAAACAACAGTAACAAAGCACGGGTTTGCCCGAGTAGAGCAAAGCAACTCAGGTAGCAACAACAACAACTACTCAGGACAGTGTTGTGTAGACAGATTTTATGATTTTCAAAAGAAGCTGGAAATCCAGATGGGGGAGGAGGGGAAGAGAATATCCTAATTTTTAAGTATTGTCATTTAGTCCTTCAAAAGGCCAATAGTGTAGATTTCAAGGAGACATTGCTACCAGCCACAAGTCTGTAATCTCTGAACTATTGTTTAGTCACTAAGTTCTGTCCAACTCTTTGTGACCCCATGGACTATAGCCCACCAGACTCCTGCATCCATGGGATTTTCCCAGCAAGAATACTACAGTGGGTTGCCATTTCCTTCTCCAGGGGATCTTCCAGAGCCAGGGATTGAACCTGCATCTCCCACGTCTCCAGCATTGCAGGCAGACTCTTAACTGCTGAGCCACCAGAGAAGTCCCTCTGAGCTACAGGATGAGAAAAATAAGAGGTCCTAAATAGAGTGATTCAGGGGACTTGGATCTTCTTAATTTAGACTTATTTTATATATTTTTAAAAGCAATAGGTGTATCTTCTTAATTTTCTTGACTTGTTATATTAACACATATTCCTGGAGTGTGCAAGTTTGAGGAACAACTCTGACTCCACCATGTATACTGGGTTTCCCAGACTGACCCTGATTTCGAATATTAGGTGTCAAGAAGTCACAGAACTGACACCATTTTACTGCTCAATCTTCCTCTCTCAAACTTCATAGGCAGTGACATACAAACCTTTTGTTAGACAGTGCACTCATATATCTTGGTGACCATTATTATTCTCTGGCTATGATATAACTGGGTCTTCAAAAGTTGCCCAGGAAAATGGCTATGTGTAAATATGATTATCCTGTCAACTACAAGTTATACCTGAATGTTCTTTCCCTGCCATGTAGAGCTTATCCTTTGGAAAGTCAAGAATCCTTTGGGATATTTTCTGTATTGCAGAATTTTCTATGTAGAAGGCTCATTTGTTCCTAGACTTTCTCGGGTCCCCAGATTAAAACCTTAACTCTCACACCCCAATCAGAAAAACCAACAAACCCGTCTTTCCAGAGAAGACAGGGTAAAGGGATTCATAAACTGATTTACCAAGGAGAAAACACACATACACACACACACACACACAAAGTGTGAAGCCAAAGTGATTCAACAAGACCACTTGTTATTAATCTATTTAAAAACTTTATATTAGAATTTTGTACCCCACTTTTTAATACTATTTTCATAATATTTCTTTTACTATAAAACTACATTTATATCCCGCCTTACAACCTT
Organism: Bubalus bubalis; assembly: GCF_019923935.1. Lineage (NCBI taxonomy): Eukaryota > Metazoa > Chordata > Mammalia > Artiodactyla > Bovidae > Bubalus > Bubalus bubalis. The sequence goes on along the minus strand of NC_059170.1, from coordinate 77,150,300 downwards.
GAGTAAAAATGAACTCTCCAGGGAGATATTTCTTTTCTGGTGGCTTTTCACAACCCAGCACCCCTCAGGATTTCCCAGGGAACCCCTTAAGGAAGAATGATAGCAGGAAAACGAGCTTTGACCTCAGCTAGAATTCAGAGAAGGCAATGGCACCCCACTCCAGTACTCTTGCCTGGAAATCCCATGGACGGAGGAGCCTGGTAGGCTGCAGTCCATGGGGTAGCGAAGAGTTGGACACGACTGAGCGACTTCACTTTCACTTTTCACTTTCACGCATTGGAGAAGGAAATGGCAACCCACTCCAGTGTTCTTGCCTGGAGAATCCCAGGGACGGGGGAGCCTGGTGGGCTGCCGTCTATGGGGTCGCCCAGAGTCGGACACCACTGAAGCGACTTAGCAGCAGCAGCAGAATTGGGTTTGAGTCCTAGTTTGCCCCTTACTAGCCGTGCCTCATCGGAAAGTTCGCTTCCTGTCTCTGATCCATACCTCAAGAGGCAATGCTGAAGATTTGATAAGATAGTGTATGTGAGGCTGTCAGTAACTCTCACATGTGTAGTCGACAATAAATGGTAGCTTTTATCTCTGGAAGTTAGCCTGCAGCTATCTCTTACTCCTCTACTGCTATTTTAAGAATGTTCAATACAATGCCTGGCATGTAACAGAGGCTCAATAAATGATAGTCTTATGCCTTGAATTCCCTTAACCAGTGGTGGCTTTATTTTACTTGGTCTGTTGGCAGCACTTGACACAAATAATCATTCCTCCTCCTTCAAGCACTTTGCTCTCTTGGCTTCCAGGTTATGACCCTCTTCTACCACCAGCCCTTCCTTTGCAGTGTCTATTCCTGGCTTTACTCATCTCCTTGACCTTTAAACAGTGGAGTGACCCAAGGCTCAGTCCTTGTACCCCTTCTCTTTCCTAACTGTAAATACCTCCTGATTGGACCTTGCCCCATCACTATACGAACATCACTATCCATGTTTATGTATTATGCGTACATATGCCATTTCCAATGGCTTACTAGATATTTCACTTGGAGGATCAAAGGCATCTCCAACTTAACATGCCCAAAACTGAGCCCCTGATACTCCTTCTATCCCAAACATGCTTCCTTTAGAGCCTTTCCCATCGCAGAAAATGACAACTCTAGCCTTCCAGTAGCTCAAACCAAAAACATGGAATCGTTTGTGACTTTTTCATTCTACATTGAATGAGTCAGCAAATTCATGATCCTCCCTTCATAGGATATTCAGAATCTGACCACTCCTCACCTCCCCACAGCAACCTCTCTGGGCTCAGCCCCCACAATCTCTCACCTTGATTGTTTTGGAAGCCTCATCCTTTTTTCCCCATTCTCTGGTTATCCACTACTGAATAACCACCCATACCAGCACAGAGCAATGCTAAACAACAGCCATTTCGTTATGATCATGGACTCTGCTGGGTAGGAAAACACCCTGCAGAGATAGCTCTTCCTGGTTCCATGATACCTAGGATTTCGACTGGGGGACCTAGAACAGCTGAGCCTGGAGCATTCGCCTGCAAGATGGAGTCCTCACTCCCATGACCCATGCAGTCTGAGATGGCTGAGAAACAGGGCAAGCCAAGACTGGGGGCTGCATCGCCCATATGTCCCCACCAGCAGGGAGGGCTCCAAGAGTTTTCTCGTAAGTAAAGCAGAACTCTCACGGCCTTCTGTACCCTAGCCTCAGAGGTCAGCTTCATGAACACCTGTTGAAGCAGTCACAAGCCCACCAGGTTCAAGTGCAGTCTTTGAGAATAAACAGGCATATAATGCCTACTTAGATTTTTACCAAAAGGAAAGGAGTAAATTTAAGAATATGCTTGGAAAGCAAGTCAATGATGCTCTTATTGTGTTTGTTATGATGTTACTTTGATTGAGGCAGACTGGCTTTATTATGCAAGACTCTTGTAAGTGTAGAGATTTTTTTTTTCAATTGCGTTGTATTTTTTTTCATTGGTATTATAAATGAAGACAGAACAAAGTAGAATGCTTTGTGATGTCGTATGGCAATTGCATTTTTTGTCTTTCTCTGGGTAAAAATGTGTTAGATCTGTAGTTAAAGTCTTTTTTGAAAGCAAAAGCAAACAAAAAAATTTAAAAAACCAAATACCTACTTCTCAATGGAAAGATGATTAAAAAGCTTATAGACATCTTTTAAATTTCATACCCTGCTTCCACCCCTGCGCCCCCTCCACTACCATCAGCAAGACTGCTCTCAATACAGCAGCAGAATGATCCTTTTGAAATGACATCAAGAGCTCACTCTTCTGCCCAAATCCTCCCCATGGACCCCATTTCACTCAGAGTAAAAGCTGAGATCCTTACAATGACCACAGGCACCATGGGCACCCTGATCCATCCATGACTCAGCTCCTGCCCCTTTCTGGGTGCTTGGGGTGTTCCCATCACACTTGAGCCAGGAGCCCAGGACCCGCCCACCTGGGGATATCCCCACATCCTTTCCCATTTGTACTTCCCAGAAATCCACGTACATGTACCTCCCTCCTTTCAAGTCAAATGCTACTCACAATCCTATCAAAATTGCAAACCTCCTTGCTTCCTGCCTCCCTTAACTGCTTGTTTTCTTTAGTACTTAACACCATCTGCACATACACACATAGATTTATTTCCTCTGTATTTGTCTGCCTCTGGTTCTAGAATGGGAGCTAGGCTCTGGCTGAGATTTCCATCTTACTCACTGCTGAATCCCCAGAACCTCAACCAGAGCCAGTACACAGTAGGTGCTCAATAATGGTTGCACAGTGATTAAAGACCTGATTTCAGCTTGCTTTATTTCCTTTGCTGGTTCTGGTTCTTTAAAAGACAGAAAAGGCCCCACCCATATGATACATAGTCTACTTTGTAGGTTTTGAACTGTCTAACCTCTTATTAATTAATTACTAATTTAATTATTAGTTACGTTCTCCAACAAAGGATAGGAAACCTTTCTTTATTAATTAATTAATTACTTTGTTGGAGAACGTAACTACTGTTTACTTCCCTCTTTTTAAACATCAGTAGATTGCTAGATTATTTTGTGTGACCAGGTCACTACATATTTTTTATGTCGATATCCAAATATTAGGTATAATCTAAGCCTGGGGTTAGGGAACGTGCTTTCAGCAAGCAGAACTTTTTAAAGGAAATTAAAAAAGAAATAAATGTTATTAATTTATCCTGATGATTCTACTACCTCCTAACAGAAGATGAAATATGCCTGGATTAGAGGGAAAATGACTAATACCTCCGGGTATAGAGACCTGTTATCTGGTTTTAATAAAAATTCTGCATTCTCAGGATCACATATCCAAGAAAAACCAGAATAACCTGCTTTCCCATTCATGACCCTGTATATGAGATGATTTTTAATATTTAATTTAACAAATTTTGCATTACACTGTATGCTAGGAATTTTCTAAATACAAGCTTATTTGAGTCTCAGAACGTTATGAACTTAATTATGCAAAGCATTTTTATATTATAGAAAAGTTCAGTAAATTTGCTTAAGATTAAACCTCCTGTTAGTGGAGACTGGCCCCAAGGTCTGTGTTTTTAATCATTAGAAAAAAAAAAAGAAAAGCCTTTTATTTAAACTTTTTTTTGTGTGAATAATTTCAAACTTACAGAAAATTAAAAGAGTTCTGCAGTGAATACTCATATACCTACCACATAGAATCTGCAATTAACATTTTATTGTATTTGTTTCACATACTTTTTTCTGTCTGCACATCCCTCTACTCAGCCATCAATCCATATGTTTGGTGCATTTCAAAGAAAATTGTAAAATCAGCACATCCCACCCCTAAGTATTAGCCGGACTTCAGTATTTGTCCATAGCTCTTTCTTTTTTTTTCTTTTGAGGCAAAATTTACATTGAATTTTGGCTTATATCACCTTTGATTTCTCTTGTTGGAAAGAGTTCCATAATGTAGTTTTGACTGTAGCAAGATTTATAAAAACCACTCACTTGACATTGGAGAGCTTAACCTCTGGACAAAACAACTGAGTGGTGTGTAAATTCACATCTAGTGAGATGGAAGGTGGCTTCCCAGGTGGCTCTAGTGGTAAAGAACACGCCTGTTAATGCAACAGACATAAGAGACGCAGGTTTGATCGCTGGGTCAGGAAGATCCCCTGGAGGAGGGCATGGCAACCCCCTCCAGTATCCTTGCCTGGGAAATCCCATGGACAGAGAAGCCTGGAGGGCTACAGTCTGTAGTGTCGCAAAGAGTCGGACACGACTGAAGCGACTTAGCCCAGCACAGCCGAGATGAAATAAGGACTCAGCAGAGACTCTCCCTCTTGAGAAACTCCCCTGCTGTACATCTGTAATTCTGCAGGGATCAAGAGCCATCTTTTCCTCTTCTTCTTTTTTTTTTATTTTTAGTATAATCCAGCTAACAAGAAAGGAACTTAGTATAGAAATTCTTACATTTCCATTCCATGCCCTGTCTTTCTTACCTGTGGAAGAATGAGGTTCAACAAAGCTAAGTGGCTATCTCAGAGGTCACACCAGTGTGAGACACCCTCATCATTCCAGTTTCTTGATACCTCGACCAAGGACCTTTCTGGAAAGGTCCATTTTATTGGAAACCTCCCACCTGTGAAAGTAATCAGCCAGGGACTAAGGTATTTGATGATTCATAGTGGTACCTGCCGGAGAAGGCAATGGCACCCCACTCCAGTACTCTTGCCTGGAAAATCCCATGGACGGAGGAGCCTGGTGGGCTGCAGTCCATGGTGTCGCTAGGGGTCGGACATGACTGAGCGACTTCACTTTCACTTTTCACTTTCATGATTTGGAGAAGGAAATGGCAACCCACTCCAGTGTTCTTGCCTGGAGAATCCCAGGGACGGGGGAGCCTGGTGGGCTACCATCTATGGGGTCGCACAGAGTCAGACACGACTGAAGTGACTTAGCAGCAGCAGCAGCAGTGGTATCTCCTATTGCAAATTCTTTAGCTTTGACTTCAAAATTGATGCTGCGAAATTGCATCTGTCTCATGTAAGATGTAAAGACCTCTTTTTTTCCTATTTCTCCAAATAAAAGATACACGGAGGGAGCCTCCTTCTTTGTGTATCTTAGAAAAAATATGTCAGAGAAATCAATATTTATTTAGAGTTAATGATTGCTGCCACACACAAGATCCCACCAAATGTTTATACTTTTTGAAATATTGTTAATTCTCACCTATCACTTTCAAATTTCACATATAAGGATCCAAGATTCAAAGAAGTGAGATAATCACCCACATGGAAGGCAAGTATTAGGAGGCTATTATGACCTCTAATATCACATAAGGGCTTCCCAGTTGGCACTAGTAGTAAAGAAGCTGCCTGCCAATGCAGGAAACATGAGACGCAGGTTTGATCCCTGGGTTGGGAAGATTCCCCTGGAGGAGGGCATGACAACCCACTCCAGTACTCTTGCCTGGAGAATTCCATGGACAGAGGAGCCTGGTGGGCTACGGTCCATAGAGTCACAAAGAGTCGGGCATGACTGAAGTAACTCAGATGCACCCATCCACTATCACATAAACGGTTGCCCCATCTCACAGCCCTACTGCTCTCTTAAACTGAACCATCATATAGAGATTGGGAGCAGGGCCTCCCCTTGGCACTGCTTGGGCTTGAATTTCAGCTTCACATCATCATTTTGTGGCCTTGGGAAAGTGATTTAATCTCCATGCCTCAGTTTCCTCATCTGGAAGATGAGGATAATAGTAGTGTCTGCCCAGTGGATTCCGTGTAAGAAATAAATATGATAGCACATGCAAAGACTCAAAATGATTTCTTGAAATTTAACCAGTGCTTGCTTGGCCCCTTTTAACTTTCAGCATCAGCTGTAATGATCCTTATATCCAAGATCTTGTTGGACTCTCACAACTATGCTGTGAAGTTTTGAAGGCTATTGACCCATTTCATGGATGGAAAAAACTGGGCTCAGAAAAATAATGAGACCAAAGACACATGGATGAAGGGGAAAGAGTTGGACAAGAATCTCAGACATATTTTGCCTCTAAGTTCAGGGATGTCTCAAAGGACTAGACACACAGTAGGCCCATGCTCGGCACACCAACTCCATCAACTATTCCTCACAAGAACAGGCATGAAGTTACACAAAATCAGTGCCTCTAGTCTTCAGTAGATATATTCATAGCAAGAGATGAAGTGCTATTTTGGTCATTACACTTAGAAGAGCAGCTTTGGGGGTCAGTCGTAGTAATTTTTTTAAATCTATGAGATTGTACAAGTCTTGAATAATGTTAATTTCTATCTTAGATTTTCATAGCCAGGCAGCAAAGTGATTTTACATGGCACATCAGATAGCACAACTTCCTATAAATCTTTCTTCAAAAATCATTGACCTTTGTCTTTACATGTTTATGGCATATAGCATGTGTGTTCCTCAGAATTACCTTCTTCTGAGCCTTTGTGAATCCTCAATTTCATTTTTAAGTGTGTGCCATCATGAAGGCTTGCTTCCAGACCCAGCATGGGAATGTAAGTCAATTCACTTCTTGGTTCCTTTGCTGAACTTCCCCGAAGCAATGACATTGATGACGTGGTAAGGATTCTTACGTCTTGCAACACGGCCTGTTTCCCAGTCATCTACTCTGATAGTCCGAAAGAAACTGGGCTCCAGATATTCTCAAACGCTAGAATATTCATAGCAGAATTGATCTCAGACCTCAGAGAAGCATGATATCTCATTTTATAGGTCTTAGCAACATATTTCTCAATAAAGAACAGAATTGAGACTCACTTGCTCAATATCTCAAAACGGCCAATCCAGGATAAGACAGACGCCTGTCCACTGCCAGTTTCTAGAGCTTCTACATAGTACTGTTTCTCAAAGTGCAGAATCCAAAACAAACCCTGTTGGAGCCCTTGACAATAAGGTCTTTTGCCAAACCATGCAAATAACGAGGGTATCTGGGTAAATCCCATAACTGATGTAAGGTTTGATGGACTGGTTTGTAAGTTTATGCAAGAGGGGCTGGCATTTCCTTCATTGGGCTATGCTTCTCACTGATCAGTTCTTCCCAAGCCCACTGCATCAGGTGCCTACATGCAAAGATACAAAAGTTCTCCACAGGGTGGCCTGAGATAATGACTCAATGGCTGAAATAAATAGGCTGTGAATATCAGTTTACTTTTTTTAAGTGTTATATCAATCTTTATACCAGTCAGATGACTCATGCTTTGTGTCCGTCCATTACTTAGGGCCCAAAAATTATGATGATTAAAAATAAATGCCTGTAACTTCTAAATGGTTGATTCAGGAGTACAGGTAAAAACTAATCAAGACTAGCCTTGCTCTGGGAGAAGTTACTTTTAATTTTTTTTCTGTATTGTATACCACAGTACAGAATAACTTTTTCTAAAAAAAAAAAAAAAAAAAAAAGTTAATCAGATAATTATACGGGTGAACATGGATGTTATCAGGTTTTCTTGGAAGCAAAGAAACAAATCATTGTGGTGCCATACTCTTGGGAAACTGGTTGGTTGGAGACATTATGTCTACTTTCCCAAGAAGCAAAAGGTTTTCATGGAAAATCAAATGCACACTGCCTTCCATGAAAACTGAAGATTTCAGCCAGAGAAATTGTATGCCTTCAAGCAGTGCCTCTTTAAGAACATATTCTGTCTTCAAAGGCAAGCAAAGAATGAGCCAGGTTATAGGTTAACTGAACCTAGACTGTTCTAGATGTGCATAAAATGTAAGGGAATTTATACGGTGACGGGCAGAGGAGGAAGGGAGGTAAAGGAGAATAGGTCTGTGAAACCATGAGCCAAATCCTGATAAACACACAGGAAAGGGAGACTGGTGCAACTTTCTTGGTAGGGGGGCTTTCTGCTTCTTCAGATAACTCAATGGCAGGCACCGTTTGGTCCATCTTCAGGGAATGAGAAGTTCTGGTTGTTCAGAGGTGGTAGTTCAGCATAATCAAAGGCCAAGAAGAAAGTGTTTCCATTTGATTCAAAGAGAAAAGCCATTGTTTATACTTCAAGTTCAGTTCCCTGAGCTCAGCCAAATGACTCAGAACCACATTTTGTGTGCCTCTGGAGCCCCACCCTTGTTTCAACTCACCTATGAGTCACCAGCTGCCTGGCAAGAGAAAGGAACGCCACAGCACACACCTCACTTGTGCCACAAAGCTCATCTCTGGTGTTAATTCACTCTCAGGTAGCTTAGGAGACACTTTCCTTCTGATTTTTGGTCATAGGTTCCAACTTTCAGAATCAACAGAATGAGTTTGCTTCATCAAATAGTCTTCCTCAATGGATACAAGAAAGATTTTTTTAATTTTGTATTGGAGTGTAGTTGATTAACAATGTTGGGGTAGCTTCAGGTGTACAGCAAAATGATTCAGCTATATATACGTGTGTGTGTGCGTACATATATACATATATACACCTGTGTCTATTTTTTCAAATTCTCTTCCCATTTAGATTATTACAGAATACTGAGTAGAGTTCCCTGTGCAGAATGGAAAGATCCTTGCTGGTTATCTATTTTAAATAGCAATGTGTACAGTCAATCCCAAACTCCTAGTCCATCCCTCCCTGCCATCCTTAACCCCTCCAACACACACCCTGTTAGCCATATGTGTGTTCTCTATGAGTCTCTGTTTTATAAATAAGTTCATTTGTATGATTTTTTTAAAAAGATTCTCCATATAAGTGATATCATAAGCTATCTGTCTTTGTCAGAATTACCAACCACACAACCATGAATCACTGTGAATCATTGAATGTTGGGGTTCCCTGAAGATCCACTCACATACATGGCTTTGCAGGGGCTCTTATGAAAACAGATATCAGATCAGATTTTAAGCCAGCATTTGCTTAAAACTCATCAATGGCCTCCCTTAGGATCAAACCTGTGATCCTAAACTTGGTTTACAAGTTCTGTACAACCTCCCCAGCTGATTTATCCATTTATTCAACAGATATTTGTTGGATACCTACTTCGTATCAGATGACCTTCTAGGCACTGGAATACTGATGATGGACAAAGTGGATGACATTTCCCCTTTAGAACTGACCTGCCCCTCACTAGTCCCTGCCAGCCTGCTACCCTACCGCCTTCCCTCCCCACAGTTCCCAGGCTCTTCCTCCTGCTGGGAACACTGCACTTTGTTAAATCCTACTGACTTTTTGTTCAGTCACTCAGTCACGTCCAATTCTTTGTGACCCCATGGACTGTAGCACACCAGGCTTCCCTGTCCTTCATTATCTCCTGGAATTTTCTCAAACTCATGTCCATTGAGCCAGTGATGCCATCCAACCATCTCATCCTCTGTCACCCCCTTTCACCTCCTTCCCTCAATCTTGCCCAGCATCAGGGTCTTTTCCAGTGAGTTGGCTCTTCTCATCAAGTGGCCAAAATATTGGAGTTTCAGCTTCAGTATCAGTTGTTCCAATGAATATTCAGGGTTGATTTCCTTTAGCACGGACTAGTTTGATCTCTTTGCTGTCCAAGGGGCTCTTATCCAGCACCACAATTTAAAAGCATCAAATCTTTGGTGCTCAGCCTTCTTTATGGTCAAAATCTCACATCTGTACATGAGTACTAGAAATGACTATATGGACCTTTGTCAGCAAAGTGGTATCTCTGCTTTTTAATACACTGTCTAGGTTTGTCATAGCTTTTCTTCCAAGTAGCACACATCTTTTAATTTCATGCAGATCTTATTTTAAGCATTGTCTTCTTCAGGGAGACCTTTCTCTTTTCTTTTACAAGGTCAGATCCTGTCCTATCCACTCCATAGCCCCATGACTTATTCATCATTTCCCTTTTTGTAAGTAATTGTTTTGCATCTGTATTTCCCTTTAGACCAGGGGTTGGCAAACTTTCTCTGCAATAGGCCAGATAATATTTTCAGCTCTTTGGGGCACGCAGTTCCTGTCCCAACTACTCATCTCTGTTTTATGGCAAGAAGGAAGCCATGGACAACAAATAAACAAATGTGTTTGTTGGCTAAATAAATGAACAAATATGCCTACAGATAATCATACTAAGTCAGTCTAAGTAAAAGAAAGACAAATATCATATAATATCACTTATATGTGAAATCTAAAAAAAATGATACAAATGAACTTATTTACAAAACAGAAATAGACTCATAGACATAAAAGACAAACCTATGATCACCAGAGGGGAAATGCAGGGGAGGGATAAATTAGAAGTTTGGAATTAGTACATACATACTCCTATATGGAAAATAGATAAACAACAAGGACCTAGAGTGTAGCACAAGAAACTACTCAATGTCTTATAATAACCTATAATGGAAAAGAATCTGAAAGAGAATGCTGCTGCTAAGTCGCTTCAGTCGTGTCCGACTCTGTACGACCCTATAGATGGCAGCCCACCAGGCTCCCCCGTCCCCGGGATTCTCCAGGCAAGAACACTGGAGTGGGTTGCCATTTCCTTCTCCAATGCATGAAAGTGAAATGTGAAAGTGAAGTCGCTCAGTCGTGTCCGACTCTTAGCGACCCCATGGACTGCAGCCTACTGGGCTCCTCCATCCATGGGATTTTCCAGGCAAGAGTACTGGAGTGGGGTGCCATCGCCTTCTCCCTGAAAGAATAGATTCATGTATATATGTAACTGAACCACTTTGCTGTACACCTGAAATTAATACAACATTGTAAGTCAACTATACTTCAATAAAGAAAGTTCCTAATTAAAAAAAAAATGAAAACTATATTGTAATCAGAAAATTTTTTAAAAAAGGGAAGGGAAAAAATGAACAAATGTGTAAATATGGAAAGCCATTAAATTTCTGGTTTGCTTTTTCCACTGCTTTACACTTGATTAGATGTTGTCACTGAAGACTTCTTGGTCTCTGGTCCTGAGACGTATTCTGCATGCACAGAAAAGCTCTGTGTTCCTCAAGTGATCCAGCTGGTTTTAGGTAGATAAGAATATTTTATCCACCCCCCCCTCCACCTTGGCCCATAAGCACCAGAAGGATGGAAGTCATAAGATAAAACGACCCAAATGACTCATCCACTGCCAGGCATAGCTGCATAAACATGGTAGTCAGCCTTCTCAGGAGAGTTGACAGCCACTCGTGCCCATCTGGGAAGGAAAAAGAGCCAGTCCCATGGCTAATTTATTTCTGAAATATGTTCCAATCTGTCATGTCTCAAAAGTTTGAGTTTTGAGCACCTCAGGGATGAACACTCTCTCACCTGGACTGAGAAATTATAACTTAACCAGAAGACAGTGGGTGGTAGTTAACATCAGTGATACTGAAACACATGTGCATTGCTTTCTCCGGCTTATCAGGATAGCTTCAGAAAAGCTGTGCTCCTCAAGTGATCCAGCTGGCTGTAGGTAAGATTAGAAGACTGCAGTCATTACAGGCTGATGAAGGATGACCGCTTTGTTCCAAAGTTCAGTTATGTCCACCTGACTTTAGACTCCACCCCAGCTGTCAAATCAGGCAGGATCCTGGGAAAGGTCTGACTCATCCTGCCGTGTAGGCCTATTCCGTTCCAGCAGGCACTACACATTTCATCTCCAAATAGGCAGGAAATGAGATCCTTGCAAGGTCCCATTCCTCTCGTTTCCACCACGAAGTGCCTGTGCTGATTCTCCTGTCCTGAGAGACCCTCACCTCCTCCCTCAGCATTTCCCAGTCTTGGCTCTGTCTCATTCACTCACTCCTACGAAGATCTTCATGTGGCTTGCTCCTAAGGACTTTATTTAGTCCCTCCAAGCCATCCGACCTTTTCTGTGACTCCTTCACTTCCCAGTCTGGAATGTGGAAGCCTGGGACTCTTCATGGGCTGCCCTGACTTGTTCCCTAACTTCCCTGGTGGTGGTGGATGGGCAAGCCGAAAACGCGGGGAAAGCGACTTGACCTCTCAACGACTGAACTTGTGCACCATGACAAAGAAAGTTTGGAGTAGCTAATACATAAAGAATTTGTGCCTTCAAGAATTTCTATGTTTATTACCTGTCTGTCTGTCTTTCTGACTTCTGTGGACACTGAGGCCTAAATCTTTTGATGTGATTCTTTCTGTCATGCACCACTTCACACACAGAGATGCTCAATATATTAAGAATTAAATCTTTGGCTCAGCTTTCTGGAATAAGCTTGCCCAGAATGATTGATTGATTTGATTGACTGATTATCTCATTTCATCTTTTTTTTAAATTATAGTTGATTTACAATACAGTTTCAGGTGTATGACAAAATGATTCGATACTTTAATAGATTATACTACATTTAAAGTTATTATAGAATATTCTTTACATTCCCTGTGTTGTACATTACACCTTTGTATCCTATTTATTTTTTACATAGTAGTTTGTACCTCTTAATCACCTTTCCCAAGCTTGCCCCTCCCAGCTGGTAACCACTAGTTTGTTCTCTGTATCTATGAGTTTATTTCTGCTTTATTATATTCATTTGTTTTAGTTTTTTAGATACCACATATAAAAGAGAAGTTACAGTATTTGTTTTCCTCTGACTTACTTTACTAAGCGTAATACACTCCAGGTCTATCCATGTGGTTGCAAATGGCAGAATTCATTATTTTTTAATACCAGAGTACTATTGCATTATATATATACATATATATAAAATACACCCACACACACATATATATATACACACACACTGTACATACATACATTGGGGTACATATATCTTTTTAAATCAATGTTTTAATTTTCTTCAGATAATTACTCAGGAGTGGAACTGCTGATCATACGGTTGTCCTGTTTTAAAATTTTCTGAGGCACCTTCATACCATTTCCACAATGGCCACACCAATTTATACTCGCCAGATTTAAATTAAAATATTGGCCAATGCAGACAGGTCCTGATGCATTCTTTTCCTTGGGGAAGTAACTTAGTTCTCAGGCTTCTTCCAAACCCTTCTAAGCAAGATTTAGACATGAAAGAATTTTAAAACGATTCTTATAGTATCTATTGTTCAAGATAATATTTTAATAATATTAAGGTAATATTAAAAAAAAATAAGTCACCAGACTTCCCTGGTGGTCCAGCGGTTAAGAATCCACCTGTAGATGCAAGGGACACAGTTCCATCCCTGGCCCAGGAAGATTCCACATGCCCAGGATCAACTAAGCGCGTACACCACAATGACTGAGCCTACCAGGTGCTACTCCTGACTCCCGTACACTCTAGGGCCCGTGCCCCACAGGACAGCCGCCACAGCGTAAAGCCACACGCCGCAGTTAGAGAGTAACCCTCTAACCACTAGAGAAAGCCCACACACAGCAACAAAGGCTCGGCACAGCCAAAATAAAAACATTTGTTAAAGTACTTTAAAAAATGCACCACCAAATCTCATGGCAGAACCCGATATAAGTTTATTTCTCCCATGAAGTCCAATGGGCACTTATAGGAATCTGGAGGGGTGAACGGTGAGGACTCTGCTCCACATGGTCATTCAGGTCACCAGGACGAGAAAATCTCTGCAGACTAGACTGGGTAGCTTCCGAGGTCACAACGGCCGTCAGCATTCAGATGGCAACAGGGCAAAGAGAGAAAGAGACGGGTCAGAAGAGAGCCACAGGTCAGGCCCACAGATGGCACGTTTCACTTCTACCAGTTTCACAATGATCAGAACTCAGTCGCACCGTCACGCTTATCTGCAACGGACGTGGGACTTGTAGCCCAGCTGTGAGAAAGAGGAGAGGGAAGTAGTTTGATGCTCACAGCCAGTCTCCCCCACAATGGACATTAGTGTGAAAATATTTGAAACATTCAAAAGGCCTAAGTGAGAGATAATAACAGCTATTATTTTTTGCAAGTGATCCTTTATTTTCTGTCTTTTATTAAATAACTTGTCTTTTTAAAATATTTTTGTAATACAATGTGATGAGTGTTACAATGGTGTTATGCAGTGAGAACACCCAGCCTGGATCTTTTTAGGAAGTGAAGACAGACCTAGGTCTTAAACAGTGGATATTAGGCAGGCAAAGGTATAAGGGGTGGCGTGAAGGAGGCGGGCAACAGAGGACATTCAAAAAAGGAGTAGACACCAAAAAAATGACAGGAACGTGTCAGCATGAGAGAAGGTTTGGAAGGGCATAAAAATCAGGGTATCAGGATGTGAAATGAAAGCAGCTTGTTTGTGACAAGATGATACAAGTTAGACTAGACTGAGACATAGGAGTTTGATAAAGCATTTCTAAACATTTATATCTATAGCAGACTGTGATTACAATACTCATTTCTTAAAGTCCAAAGCAACTTTAAGATATTAAGTACCCTTCCAGCTAAGGTAGAACTATGCACTCTCATCTCTCTTGCTTCATTCCACTTCCATAAGCTTTGGAGCTGCATCATTTCTATAACTTCAGCTGAATCGAACTGGCATTCCAAAGTATTTTAGAAGAGAAATAAATGGCAACTTTGAAGTCAAAAAGATTCTCAAATGTCTTAGAATAAAAATAGAGGATTCTACTGAGGAAAGCGCTGCTTTGAGTTTTAGCTGCCACTGTGAGTGAAAGTTTATTATACACACACAACACAACATACAGTGTACACACTCAGTAAGGAAGGTATACTTATCAGTCAGAACCGGGCACTCATTAACCAACCAGAATGGATGCTCAGGAGAAATAACTGAGATGAATATATTGTGAATACTAGGTGAACACCAGTCCCACCCACCTCCACCAGCCTCTCACCTACAGTTCTTGTTACTCTCTTGACCGGGGAGGAGACCTGATCTACTGGGATCCTCAGCTGCCAGTACTGGAAGACTCAAATTTAAGGAGATTAAAAATAAGATTTTGTTATTCTCATGTAATAAGAGTCTAGAGTTGGGAAGAGTCTCTAATTGGATAGTCCCTGGATTGGTTGTTTTGGTCCCTTAACTCTTGGTCATCAAGGATCAAGTCTTTGCATTTCCTGTTTCTACCATCTTTTGTGCATAACTGTCTTCACCTGTGGCCACAAATGGTTGCTGCAATTCCAGATGACCCAAGCATCATGGTCTTTCTCAACTTCAGTATCTCAACAACACCCCCCCAATGCCTCTAACCCCCACCTCTTTGTCCCCTCTCACATTTACTGCCTCCTCATGGGTCCTCAGTCTCTTGCTTCTCCCTACATATAGGTACTGGCCAAGGCTCTATACATATTCTTTCTCTTTCCCAAATATTTCTCTAAAAGCAGTATCATTCATTCTAGCAGTTCCCTTTATCATCGCACTCAGAAGATTTCAGGAACATTTAATGAGTGTTTGCTCTAGGACGACAGGTCCTTTGCATTTATTATCTAATTTAATTTTCAAAATAAACAATGGATATGAACTTGGGCAAATTCCGGGTGATGGTGAAAGACAGGGAAACCTGGTGTGCATTCATAGGGTCACGAAGAGTCGGACATGACTTGGCTACTGAACAACAACAGAAACCTTACTAGCTCCATTTTACATTGAAGGCATTTGAGAGCAAGAAAAATTAAGTCACTTGCACCAAGTCTTACAGTCAGCAAGTGAAATGCCTGAATCTGAAGCCAGGCAGTCTCCCTCCCACCTGAGCCCTCCCTGCCATCAGGCCCTGCCTCCCTTCAAGACTGGGCTCAGATGTCCCTTTCTTTAGGAAGCCACCCCTGATCACCCCATGTCATACAATCTTTCCATTTGTGTCACTCTGATGACATTACTTTTTGCTCAATGTTATGATTATACTTTCTCCCCTCCCCCCGCAGCATTATGCTATCAATTCTGGGGAAAAGAGGCTATATTTTTTATTTCCTATCCTCTCTAATAGTAGCCTGTTGTGCTGTGCTCTGCTCAATACTGTCCAACTCTTTGTAGCCCACCAGGCTCCTCTGCCCATGGAATTTTCCAGGTAAGAATACTGGATTAGGGTTCCATTCCCTTCTCTAGGGGATCTTTCCAAGCCAGGGACTGAAGCCTGGTCTCCTGCATTGCAAACAGATTGGTTTACTGCCTGAGCCCTGGAAAGCCCAATGTTAGCCTAGAGCAGTGAAACACAGGCAGCCAATAAGGGACCTGCTCATTTGAGTGGACCTGCTCATTTCCATCGAGGTAAAGAACCTGCCTGCCCATGAAGGAGACATTAGAGACACAGGTATTATCCCTGGGTTGGAAAGATTCCCTGGAGGAGGGCATGGCAACCCACTCCAGTATTCTTGCTTGTAGAATCCTACAGTCCCTGGAGAGCTACAGCTAATAGGGTCACAAAGAGTTGGACACAACTGAAGCAACTTAGCATGCACAGCACGCATGCTCATTTCCATCACTTGATGGAAATGCAGGAAGTAAACAGCCCACAGTGGGTCGCCAAGTCCCAAATGACCAGGCACTCTGGGAAAGGTAGTTCAAGATCTATTGGGGTTTCCAGTCACCCCACTCCAGTACTCTTCCCTGGAAAATCCCTTGGACGGAGGATCCTGGTAGGCTGAAGTCCATGGGGTTGCTAAGAGTCAGACACGACTGAGCGACTTCACTTTCACTTTTCACTTTCATGCATTGGAGAAGGAAATGGCAACCCACTCTAGTGTTCTTGCCTGGAGAATCCCAGGGACAGGGGAGCCTGGTGGGCTGCTGTCCATGGGGTCGCAGAGAGTCAGACACAACTGAAGCGACTTAGCAGCAGCAGCAGAGCTACAAAAGAAAAAGAGAACATCGAAAGAAGATGTATTTCTAATAGGTAGAACAAAGGAAGTGCATCACAGATTACCACACTGTGTCGACCTTGGCTAGCAAATCTTTTAAGCAAGATTTTAAGCTTTATTTACTTTGACAGTACAGATTCTCATATTTCAAAAGAATTATCCAACACCAGATTGAGAAACCCTTCCCAAGAGGTGCTACCAACTTCAATTTTCATTAAAAAATTTGGTGAATGTGTTATTTTTCATCCGTTAAGAAAGACCTATACATTTCCAAATAACATTGCTCTCCATGCAGGTATCTCATTTTCTCTCTGCCAAGCAAAATTACATTAAATTAAAAATAAACTCATATAAGACAGAGTAAAATAGATACCAGTTGAGGCCAATGGACACTGTTGGAAACCCCTTCTTCGTGATAAAACTATCTTCCAGAACAAATCCCAGGGGCAAAAAAAAAAAAAAAAGTTACCGAAGCCCAGTCTCTGCACCCAACTGAGGGTTTTATTTCCATAGAGGTAGACAGTCTGTTACATACAGCACAGGTTAGCCTTAAAGCCAACTCAAGCAAAAAGTTCCCATTGATTTGGCCATATATGGAGCTCAGTAATGGCTTTAAGGTCAGGCAAGGAAAAGGGGGAAACACACTATCCTCACAGGATGGCCTTGAATGTCCTGAAAGTTTCTCTTCTTATATGCACCTAGGAGACTTGGCCAGCTTCCCAAGTGGCGCAGTGGTAAAAAATCTGCCTGCCGATGCAGGAGATGAAGGAGACATGGGTTCAATCACTGGGTTGGGGAGATCCCCTGGAGTAGGACATGACAGCCCACTCCAGTATTCTTGCCTGGGAAATCCCATGGATAAAGGAGCCTTGCAGCCACAGTCCATAGGGTTGCAAAGAGTTGGACATGACCGAGCAACTGATCATATATGCGATTTATTCATCCTCTAAATCAGCCAAAGGGGTTCATTTGTGAGCAGGTTACATCAAGGTTCTGAAGTCACCCACACTGGCACCCTTCACTCACCCTTCTTCATCTATGGTGCCCTTAAAATCAGGGGGTCCCAAAATTTGGTCCCATGCTTCCTACTCTTTTTTATTTTGTCCTTTATTACGTTTGCCTTTAACCATGGCTCATTCAAGGTAGCTGAGTCCCCCATCTTATACTTCAGCCAGGCCTTTCTCTTTTTCTTCTCATTTACATTAATTTATTTATTTTAGTTGGAGGCTAATTACTTTACACTATTGTGGTGGTTTTTGCCATACATTCACATGAATCAGCCACGGGTGTACATGTGTCCCCCATCTTGAACCCCCTCTCCCCTCCCTCCCCATCCCATCCCTCGGGGTCGTCCCAGTGCACCAGCTTTGAGTGCCCTGTTTCATGCATCAAACCTGGACTGGTGATCTATTTCACATATGGTAATATACATGTTTCAATGCTATTCTCTCAAATCATCCCACCCTCGCCTTCTCCCACAGAGTTCAAAAGTCTGTTCTTTACATCTGTGTCTCTTTTGCTCTCTTGCGTATAAGGTCATCATTACCATCTTTCTAAATTCCATATATATGCATTAATATACTGTATTGGTGTTTTTCTTTCTGACTTCACTCTGTATAATAGGCTCCAGTTTCATCCACCTCATTAGAACTGAATCAAATGCATTCTTTTTAATGGCTGAGTAATATTCCATTGTGTATATGTACCACAGGTTTCTTATCCATTCATCTGCCAATAGACATCTAGGTTGCTTCCATGATCTGGCTATTGTACAGTGCTGCAATGAACCCCGGAATACATGTGTCTCTTTCAATTCTGGTTTCCCCAGTGTGTATTCCCAGCAGTGGGGTTGCTAGGTCGAATGGCAGATCTATTTTCAGTTTTTTAAGGAATCTCCACACTGTTCTACATAGTGGCTGCACTAGTTTGCCTTCCCACCAACAGTGTAAGAGGGTTCCCTTTTGTGCACAGCCTCTCCAGCATTTGTTGTTTGTAGACTTTCTGATAGCAGCCATTTTTACCAGCATAAGATGGTACCACATTGTGGTTTTAATTTGCATTTCTCTGATAATGAGTGATGTTGAGCGTCTTTTCATGTGTTTGTTAGCCATCTATATGTCTTCTTTGGAGAAATATCTGTTTAGTTCTTTGGCCCATTTTTTGATTGGGTCGTTTATTTCTCTGATATTGAGCTGCACAAGCTTTTTATATATTTTTGAGATTAATTATTTGTCAGTTGCTTCATTTACTATTATTTTCTTCCACTCTGAAGGCTGTCTTTTCACCTTGCTTATAGGTTCCTTCATTGTACAAAAGCTTTTAATTTTAATTAGGTCCCATTTAATTTTTGTTTTTATTTCCATTACTCTGGGAGGTGGGTCATAGAGGATCTTGCTGTGATTTATGTCAGAGAGTGTTTTGCCTATGTTTTCCTCTAGGAGTTTTATAGTTTCTGGTCTTAGATTTAGATCTTCAATCCATTTTAGTTTATTTTTGTGTATGGTGTTAGAAAGTGTTCTAGTTTCATTCTTTTACAAGTGGTTGACTAGTTTTCCCAGAACCACTTGTTAAAGAGATTGTCTTGCATCTCTAACTGCCCCCAAACACTCCACTTAGGCAAGCAGACAGCACCCCAACTCAGCAGGTTCCATGCACACTCACTGTCTGCCCCCATGCACAGGTCTCCTTCTGTTCCCCTCTTCCTCTTATCCACATTCCAGTAACATTCCTCCCAGGTACTGTCATGATCTCTTCCTTGATCTTATACCTAGCCAGTTATGAAATGTTATCAGATCTATTTCCTGAGGCTCTCAGCCCCTTTTGCAAGAGTCTGGACAAGTAAGGAAGGAAGGAATCCCCTTACATATCCCTATGTTGTGGAAAGAACCAGGAGGTGGATCTTAACTGGGTTGGCAGGTCACCAAGAATGCTGGAGATGGATGCAGTTCAAAGGTCATACAGAGAACAGAACCCAGGAAGGGAGCTAAAGATTGGCACTGGCCATCATCAGACCTAGGACTGGTGTGAGGACACAGCGGGAGGTCATGATCTCGGGAGCAGGAATGGAGTCTGTCTCATTCATCTAGGAATTCCTAGAACCTGGCATGTTGCTGGTTCATAGAAGACATCCAATTAGTGCCCTGTGCTCCCCAATGCAAGGCGTTTGTTATTTCCTTCACCTTCCATTCCAGACCTCATGTTAAGCAATGCTCTCTCACTTTCATTATTTTAAACCATCAGGTAGCACTTGGGGGAGATATTAGACAAAAGCAACATCCAATAACATTAGTTTGGGTTATCGAGAGAAGACACTATTGCCAAAACTCGGCTTCTAATCACCAGTGTCAAATAGAAATGCAGAGACAGAGTTTGGGATGAAGTAGAAAAGAATAGTGTTGTTGCTTTGCCAGGCAAAGGGGCCACAGTGGGCTTCCAAACTGTGTGTCCCGCCCTGGAGGGTATAGTGAGGACTCTCACAGTGTTTAAGGGGCAGCACGGTCAGGTCATGGGCATTCTTCTGATAGGCTGGTGGTGAGGTTGTCAGCATCATCAACCTTCTGGTTCCAACCAGTGTGGGGTCTACATGCTGATGAGCAGCCTGCAGCTCACTTCTCCCATCTGACAGGGGTTTTCAGTATCTGCAAAACAGCTCAAAGGACAAGGCTCAGAATATTATCTATAGTATTCAGGAAAAGCTAAAGGTTTCTGAATTTACTGAATGGCTAAAGTATTATTATTTTGTTTTGCTTGACTATTTTCCTTTCTTTTTTTATTTTCTCCCTTCTCTGATTAAGTTTACTCTTTGACTTTAGTTTTTCTACAGACAAAAGGCAAGGGGGAGGACATGGGTGGAGATCTATTCTGAGAAGGCTTCATAGGGTCCTGCTCAATTACAACACTGGTGTAATGGATAAATAAGGAGTCAACCATTTTAATAAGATTTAGTAATATTTTGTGGGCTTTTGACTGAACAATGCAAGTGTAAAATATCATTACAAAAAGGCTTTTCAAAAATTATTTTAAAACCAAATAATGTAAATAACAAATATTCATCTATTAAGTAGAATTTTTTGATTGTCAGGACTAATTCCAAAAATACATGCAACTCCTACAGTATAGAGGAAATAAAGGCATATAGTGTAGAACCCTGTGTTGGTAGAATCAAATGGTGCTTATACTATGAGAGTAACAAAGACATTATTTCAAATTAGCATGATTTTTATATAATTTGCTGTTTTTCAGTTGCCCAATCATGTCTGACTCTTTGCGTCCCCATGGACTGCACCATGCCAGGACTCTCTGTCCCACAGCATCTCCCAAAGTTTGTCCAAGTTCAGGTCCATTGCATCGGGAATGTCATCCAGCCATCTCATCCTCTGATGCCCTCTTCTCCTTCTGCCCTCAATCCTTCCAAGCATCAGAGACTTTTCCAATGAGTCAGCTGTTCACATCAGATGACCAAAACACTGGAATTTCAGCTTTAGCATCAGTCCTTCCAATGAATAGTCAGGGTTTATTTCCCTTAAGATTGACTGGTTTGATCTCATTCCTGTCCAAGGGACTCTCAGGAGTCTTCTCCAGCACCACAGTGCAAAAGCACCAATTCTTTGGCACTTGACTTTTACAGTTCAACTCTCACATCCATACATGACCACTGGGAAAACCATAGCCTTGACTATACAGACACTTGTCAGCAGAGTAATGTCTCTGCTTTCCAACACACTCTCTAGGTTTATCATAGCTTTCCTCCCAAGAAGCAAATGTAGTCTGATTCCAGGGCTACAGTCACCATACACAGTGATTTTAGAGCCCAAGAAGAAAGCCTGCTTCCACCTCTTCTCCCTCTATTTGCCATGAAGTGGCGGGACTGGGTGCCCTGATCCTAGTTTGCTTTTGCTTTTTAACATTTAGCTTTAAGCCAGCTCTTTCACCCTCATCAAGAGGCTCTTTAGTTCCTCTTTGCTTTCTGCCATTAGAGTGGTACCATCCACATATCTGAGGTTGTTGATGTTTCTCCCACTTATCTTGATTCCAGCTTGTAACTCATCCAGCCTGGCATTTCCCTTGATTTACTCAGCATATAGATTAAGCAAACAGGGTGACAGCAGACAGCCCCATCGTACTCCTTTCTCAATTTTGAACCAATTGGTTGTTCCATACAGGGTTCTAACTGTTGCTTCTTAACCCACATACAGGTTTCTCAGGAGACAGGTAAGATGGTCTGGTATTCCCATCTCTCTAAGAGCTTTCCACAGTTTATTGTGATCCACACCATCAAAGGCTTTGGCATAGTCAATGAAACAGAGGTCCATGTTTTTCTGGAATTCCCTAACTTTCTCTATGATCCAGCAAATGTTGGCAGTTTGATCTCTGGTTCCTCTTCCTTTTCTAAATCCAGTTTGGACATCTGGAAGTTCTTGGTTTGCATAATGCTGAAGCCTAGCATGCAAGTTTTTAAGCATGACCTTACTAGTATGGGAGATGAGTGCAATTGTCTGATGGTTAGCACATTCTTTAGTACCACCCTCTTGGGAATTGGGATAAGGATTGACCTTGTCCAGTCCTGTGTCCACAGCTCAGTCTTCCAGATTTGCTGACATATTGAATGCAACACCTTGATGGCATCATCCTTTAGGGTTTTGAATAATTCTACTGGAATTCTGTCACATCCACTAGCTTTATTAACAGCAGTGCTTCCTAAGGCCCACTTGACTTTGCTCTCAGAATGTCTGGCTCTGGGTGGCTGACCACACCACCATAGCCATAGGCTTTTTTTATACAGTTCTTCCATGTATTCTTTCCATCTCTTCTTGATCTCTTCAGCATCTACTAGGGCTTTACTGTTCATGTCCTTTATAGTGCCCATCTTTAGGCAAAATGTTCCCTTAATAGATCCAATTTTCCAGAAGAGATCTCTAGTTTTTCCCCTTCTGTTGTTTTATTCTCGTTTTATACCTCCTTCACTGAAGAAGGCCTTCTTGTCTCTCCATGCTGTTCTTCGGAAATCTGCATTTCGTTTAATGTAACTTTCACTTTCTCCCTTGCTTTTCACTTCTCTTCTTTCTTTAACTGTTTGTAAGGGCTTCTCAGATAACCACTTTGCCTTCTTGTTTTTCTTTTTCTTTGGGATGGTTTTGTTCACTGCCTCCTATACAATATTACAGACCTCTATCCATAGTTCTTCAGGCACACTGAAGAATTAACCCCTTGAATCTATTCATTATCTCCACTGCATATTCATAGGAATTTGATTTAAGTTGTACGTGGCTGCCCTAGTGGTTTTCCCTGCTTTCTTTAGTTTAAGCATTAATTTTGCTATAAGAAGCTGATGATCTGAGCCACAGTTAGCTCCAGGTCTTGTTTTTGCTGACTGTATATGCTTCTCCATCTTCGGCTACAAAGAATGTAATCAATTTGATTTCAGTATTGACCATTTGGTGATATCCATGTGTATCAACAATCTCTTGGATTGTTGAAAAAGGTTATTTGCTATGACTTATGCTTTCTCTTTGCAGAATTCAGTTAGCCTTTGCCCTGCTTCATTTTGTCCTCCAAGGCCAAACTTGCCTGTTACTCCAGGTATCTCTTGACTTCCTACCTTTGTATTCCAATCCCCAATGATGAATAGAACATCTTTTTGGGTGTTAGTTCTAGGAGGTCTTCTAGGTCTTCATAGAACTGATCAACTTAAGCTTCTTCAGCATTTGTGGTAGGGGCATAGACTTGGATCACTGTGATGTTGAATGGCTTGTGATGTTGAAATGAAAAGAGATCATTCTGCAATTTTTGAGGCTGCACCCAAGTACTACATTTCTGACTCTCTTGTTGATTTATGGAGGCTGTTCCATTTCTTCTATGGCACTCTTGACCACAGTAGTAGACATAATGTTCATCTGAATTAAATTCGCCCATTCTTGTCCATTTTAGTTTACTGATTCCTAAAGATGTCTATGTTTATTCTTACCATCTCCTGCTTGACCACATTCAATTTTCCTTGATTCATGGACCTGAAATTCCTATGCAACACTGTTCTTTGCAGCATCAGATTTTACTTTTATCACCAGACACATCCACAACTGAGCATCATTTCCACTTTGGCCCAGCCACTTCATTCTTTCTGGAGCTCTTAGTAGCTCTCCTCCATTCTTTCCCAGTACCGTATTGGACACATTCAGACCTGGAGGATTCATCTTTTGGTGTCATATCTTTTTGTCCTTTTATCGGTTCATGAGGCTCTCACAGCAAGTATACCGGGATGCTTTGCCATTGCCTCCTCTACTGGATCATGTTTCATCAGAACTCTCTGCTATGATCCATCCATCTTGGGTGGCCATACATGGCATGGTCCTGCATGGCATCTTATATAATGCATCAATCTAAATATACATGTGTAGGCTAAATTAGTATATTAAGTGTTAGTAGGCACTTTACAGTTTCCTGTAAATCACTAAAAGTGATCAAAACACTTGTTACGGGTCATCTCATTTGGAAACGGAGAATCTGAGGATTGCATTATCCATGTTAAAAAGGGAACCCTCTTACACTGTTGGTGGGAATGCAAACTAGTACAGCCACTATGGAGAACAGTGTGGAGATTCCTTAAAAAACTGGAAATAGAACTGCCTTATGACCAAGCAATACCACTGCTGGGCATACACACCGAGGAAACCAGAATTGAAAGAGACACATGTACCCCAATGTTCATCGCAGCACTGTTTATAATAGCCAGGACATGGAAGCAACCTAGATGTCCATCAGCAGATGAATGGATAAGAAAGTTGTGGTACATATACACAATGGAGTATTACTCAGCCATTAAAAAGAATATATTTGAATCAGTTCTAATGAGGTGGATGAAACTGGAGCCGATTATACAGAGTGAAGTAAGCCAGAAAGAAAAACACCAATACAGTATACTAACACATATATATGGAATTTAGAAAGATGGTAACTATAACCCTGTATGTAAGACAGCAAAAGAGACACAGATGTATAGAACAATCTTTTGGACTCTGTGGGAGAGGGAGGGGGAGATGATTTGGGAGAATGGCATTGAACCATGTATAATATCATATAAGAAATGAATCACCAGTCCAGGTTCAATGCAGGATACAGGATGTTTGGGGCTAGTGCACTGGGATGACCCAGAGGGATGGTATGGGGAGGGAGGTGGGAGGGGGATTCAGGACTGGGGACACTTGTACACCCGTGGCGGATTCATGTTGATATATGGCAAAATCAATACAATATTGTAAAGTAATTAGCCTCTAATTAAAATAAATAAATTTAAAAATTAAAAAAATGAATGAATGCATATTTATTAATTAGTAACATTAGGAATAATTTATTTACTAATGCATTGAGCAAAAATTAAGCTACTATGTGCAAATTAGTTAACCAGAAACAAAAATGGTTTGATATTTAAATATAGGACAGAAATGATATGGACCTAACAGAAGCAGAAGATATTAAGAAAAGGTGGCAAGAACAAGCAGAACGACTATACAAAAAAAAAGATCTTAATGACCCAGATAACGACAATGGTGTGATCACTCACCTAGAACTAGACATCCTAGAGTGCAAAGTCAAGTGGGCCTTAGGAAGCATCACTACAAACAAAACTAGTGGAGGTGATGAAATTCCAGCTGAGCTCTTTCAAATCCTAAAAGATGATGCTGTGAACATGCCACACTCAATATGTCAGCAAATTTGGAAAACTCTACAGTGGCCACAGGACTGGAAAAGGTCAGTTTTCATTCCAATCCCAAAGAAAGGCAAATACCAAAGAATGTTCAAACTACCACACAATTACACTCATCTCACATGCTAGCAAAGTAATGCTCAAAATTCTCCAAGCTAGGCTTCAACAGTATGTGAACTGAGAACTTCCAGGTGTTCAAACTGGACTTAGAAAAGGCAGAGGAATCAGAGATCAAATTGCCAACATCTGTTGGATCATAGAAAAAGCAAAAGAGTTCCAGAAAAACATCTACTTCAGCTTTATTGACTATGCCAAAGCCTTTGTGTGAATCACAACAAACTGTGGAAAATTCTTAAAGAGATGGGACTACCAGAGCACCTTACCTGTCTCTTGAGAAATCTGCATGCAGGTCAAGAAGCAACAGTTAGAAAGGGACATGGAACAACAGACTGGCTCCAAATTGGGAAAGGAGTACGTCAAGGCTGTATATTGTCACCCTATTTATTTAACTTATATGCAGAGTACATCATGAGAAATGCCAAGTGGAATGAAGCACAAGATAGAATCGAGATTGCTGGGAGAAATATCAATAACCTCAGATATGCAGATGACACCACCCTGGTGTGCTGCAGTCCATGGGGTTGCGAAGAGTCGGACGTGACTGAGCGACTGAACTGAATTGGACTGCACTGATGTTTAAAGTCTACTTGCCAGTGACATTTGCTGCTTGTTGTTCAGTCACTAAGTCATGTCTGACTCTTTTGCTACCCCATGGACTGTAACCCGCCAGGCTCCTCTGTCCATGGGATTTCCCAGGCAAGAATACTGGAGTGGGTTGCCATTTCCTTCTCCAGAGTATCTTCCCAATCCAGGATCAAACATGCAGCTCCTGCATTTCAACTAGATTTTTTTACTGCTGAGTCACTAGAGAAATATTTTCATTAACATTTTACCAAGAAAAATTTCAAGCATGCAGAAAAGTGAAAAAAATTATATAACAATCCCCAATATAGTCTCTAATACATCTAGATTCAGCATTCTCCCAAAATTGCTTTATGTATGTGTTTAATTTTTGATGAACCATTTGAAAGAAAATGGTTATAACACTTCACCCTCCTTAAGCCTTCAGCATGCATTGACAAAGATTAAAACATCCTCTCACACAACTATACAACTACCATCACTCCTAACAAAAATAACAAATCCTCAAAAATATACATTTCCTGTCCACATTTGGGTTTCCACAATTGTTTAAAATATGTGTTTTTACCATTTTTTTACAATAAAAGAGGATCTAGTGGAAAAACATACAGCACACTTGAGTCTCTTAAATCCCCTCTCCTACCCTTCATTCTTTTTTCCCCAGCTTGACTGATGTGTAGTTAATAAATAATAATTTATGTATTTGAGGTATACAATGTTATTTGATATATGTATACATTATTAAATTATCACCACAATCAAGCTAATTAACATACCTATCATCTCACCTAGCTACTCATGTGAGTGTATGTGTGTGTGAGATGAGAACACTTTAGATCTACTGTCTTAGCAAATTCAAGTATGCTATACAATATTACTCCCTGTAGGTACCATACTGTACATTGGTCCCCAGAATTTCTTCATCTTATAACTGAAGACTTGCACCTTTAGACCAACGTCTCACCATTTTTCCCACCCATGGTCTGGAAGCCACCAGTTTACTCTCTACTTCTGTGAGCTCAATTTTTTTGATTTCACATATAAGTAAGATCATGCAGCATTTGTCTTCCGGAGTCTGGCTTATTTCACTCAGTATAATATAATCTAGGTTCATCCACATTGTCACAAATGACAGAATTGTCTTGTGTGTGTGGCTGAATGATACTTACCGTGTGTGTATACACAAACTACATTCTCCTTGTTCATTCATCCTTTGATCAACAGATTGTTTCTATATCTTAGCTCTTGTGAATAATGTTTCAATAAACACGGAAATGCAAATATCTCTTCAATATACTGATTTCGTTTCCTAGGAATATGCGCCCAGAAGTGGGATAGCTGGATCATGTGGTAATTCTTTTAATTTTTGGAGGAAACCCCACACTGTTTTCCATAATGACTGTACCAATTTACATTCTCACCAGCGGTGTACAAAGGTTCCCCTTTCTCCACATCCTTATCAACACTTGTTCCCTCTCTCTCTCTTTTATTTTGTAATAACAGCCATGTTAGAACATGTCAGGTGATATCCCTTTGTGATTTTGGTTTGCATTCCCAGATGATTAGTGATGTAGAACACATTTTCATGTAACTGTTAGCTGTTTGGATGTCTTCTTTGTCTATTCAGGTCCTCTTCCCATTTTTAACTGAATTGCTTGGTTTTTTGACTTGTATGAGTTCCTTATTATTATCAACCCCTTATCAGATATGTGGTTTGCAAATATTTTCCCTCATTCTGTAGGTTGACTTTTCATTTTGTTGATCATTTCTTTTGCTGAGCAAAAGTCTTTGGCTTCATGTAGTCCCACTTGTTTATGTTTTGCTTTTAAAAACCAAGTCATGGGATTTCCCTGGTGGTCCGGTGGATAAGAATCTGCCTTGCAATACAGGGGATGCAGGTTTGATCCCTGGTCTGGGAACTAAGATCCCACATGCTGTGGAGCAACTAAGCTTGAGCTCCGCAAGTGCACCACAGTGAAAGATCCTGCAAATAAACAAATAAAAATTGAAAAAAAATAAATAAATAAAACACAAGTCAGTTGTCATATAGAAAGTCCCATGTTGTGGATTATCTGATTGTCTCCTCATGAAGTTATTTACCTGATATTTCTTGTAAAATGGAATTTAGATATTAGAGTTTTGCTAAATTCAGCTTAAATGTGTCATCAGTGTATTGAATATTACATCATGATAAGAGTATAGAGTGGTGAGTTGTCCTAACATCTCTGACGTAATTGGATTACCTGATTAAGGTTGTAATCCCAGGTTTGTGATTAAGGAATAATTTACAGAAAGATACTTTGGTATCTTGCAAAAAACCCTATTCCTCATTCATTTTTCACTTAACGGTTTTAGAATCTGTTGATAATTTTTGCCTGAATCAATTATTTCTTTAAGAGTTGTGGAATAAAATGTACACTGCTGATTACCTTCTTCAGTGATCAACTTCCAATTTTCTCCAAGTATTTTCGTTATCTTAAATGTGCTCTTTGACATGTTAAAGATTGAAAGTTCAAAATTTTCAGTGTCGTAGTTCATTGTAATGGAAGAGTGCTAATTTTCCATTTCCTTTTGTCTTTTCAGCAAAACGGAAATTCAAATTTTTACAAGCCGTTTGTGGAATCCTTTGAGGAAGCACCTCTTCATGTTATGGTTTTCACTTACTTGGGTTATGGAATTGGAACGCTGTTTGGCTATCTCAGGGACTTTCTGAGGAACTCAGGAATAGAAAAATGCAATGCAGCCGTGGAGAGAGAAGAACAAAAGGTACGCATAAGCAGCTCCCTGAGTCTTTGTCAATGTCAATTCTTCTCTGAAGTGTGCTCATAAGTGGTAATGCATGTACAGATCCTGAAAAGAGTGATATGCTTAGCAACCACTCAAGGCAAATTCTATTGCCCTGAACCCCGTAAAAGCCCCCAAAGTTACCCATGTATTCATGGACTTATTTTCTTTACAATATTTATTGAGCAATTACTAGATGCCAGGCTAAACTAAAGGTTTCCTTGTACATTATCATAAATATAATTTTTAAAACAATCCCATGAGATAGATTTCAAAATAGCATTTTAAAGGTGAAAAATCAAAATCGGAAAGTGAGGGCATGAGTGGGACTGTATTCTGGTCTTCTAGTTGTGAGCTGAGTATTATTTATATTCTATGCTGGACTAGCAAAGTGTTTTTGACTGACATGTGGTCAGGGTTTCACCTAGATCAGAGTTTCTCAACTTTGGCACTATCGACATTTCGAACTGGATAATTCTTTGATGTGGGAGGCATTGCAGGATTTTTAACAGCATCCCTGACCTCAATTAGACCTTTAATTAGAACTCTCCCACATACTTGTGACAATCAAAAATATCTCCAGACATTGCCAAATGCCTTACAAAGTGGAATATCACCCTCAGTGTAGACCCACTGATCTGGATACTTTCAATAGTGAATGTATAAATGTCTACATCATCTCCTTTTCACATAGAGCTAACAGGACAACTTGGAAAATATTCATAAATCTGTGAAGAGCCTGTGTCCTTTTACCATGTTTTCCAAAATTGGTTCAAATGATACACGATGCCATGAATCTCTTTTTCCCTAAAACTTGCTTTAAAATATACGGATTAATTTTGATATTTGGCAAATCTAATACAGTTATGTAAAGTTTAAAAATAAAATAAAATTAAAAAAAATATATATATACAATTGTGGCCACAGATTATTCCACATGAGGGAGTCTTGAACATATCTAAGTAAAGCATCATTGACACATGTAATTGGAGAATCTCGAATCCTACAACTTACTGACCAGTGCCCATAGTAAGCTAAGCTCTTATTATAACAACATAACCATGAACAGGTCATGTAGAACACTTACTTTGGAATTACCAAATTGGAATTAAGTTAAGCATACCTTCAGGGGAAAATGAGGCCCAGTTTGGCTGTTGAACTCTCTCTCACCTTAGCAAGAACTAAGTCGTATGTTCTACTCTAGGTGCATGTGTGCTATGTCGCTTCAGTCGTGTCGGACTCTGTGCGACCCCATGGACTGTTGCTAGCCAGGCTCCTCTGTCCATGGGGTTCTCCAGGCAAGAATACTGGAGTGGGTTGCCATGTCCTCCTCCAAGGGACCTTCCTGACCCAGGAATCGAACCCACATCTCATGTCTCCTGCATTGGCAGGCGGGTTCTTTACCACTAATGCCACCTGAGAAGTCCCCATACCAAGTAATGGGGACTAATAGAGAAGAAAATATAGGTCCTTCCAGCAGAGAATTTGAAGTCTGGTATGCAAAAAAAGACTCATGAGCAAAACAAATGATAAAAAGTGATGATGGGGAGGAAGTTGATATGGAAAACAGGGATCTGTGTCCCGTGCTTCTCTTAGGAAGTTAGGAAGGCATTATGCTGGGACTTGGTGGTGAGCAGGTATTTGCCTACTGAGCAAGGTACAAAGGAAGACACTCTCTAAGAGGGCTGCTTGTGTCAAGCAAGTCAGATTCGTTTGGAGTATGTATTTGGTGCCAGGCACGGTACAACAGTCTGGAAACATAGGAATAACTAAGGCAGATAATGGTTTTGGAGAGCTAACCACAAAAGAAGCAATTGCAGTGGAATTTGTTAAGAGGTACCATAGAGGTAAGTAGATGACATCAAGGAAGCAAAGACTAGAAGCATTTAACCTGGACTTGGTGTTCCGTGAAGCCTGCTGGGGGGAAGAGAAACTTAAATTGACATCTAAAGACTGAAGAGTAAGTAATAAGGCAACGAGTGCGGCAAGATGAGCTGGAAGGAGTCTTCAAGGAAAGGAAATAAGGTGTGAAGTGGCCCAGAGATAAGAGAAAACATTGAACTAGGAACCAAGGAATTCTAATGATCAGAATGTTGTGAGAGTGGGATTACGTGGGGAGAAAGATTGCTTGAGAGGCAAGCAGAGACCTTACTATAAGGGGTTTTTATAAGCCATAGATGTTTGTTATAAGAACAATGGGAAGGCATTGAAGGATTTCAGGCAGAGGAATGCAGATTTGCAGATTAGAAAGATCATGTTCACTGCAATGTAAAAAATGGATTGCAGGAGGACAACACAGGGACCAAAAAAAAGAGAAAAAAATCCAATTAAGAGGCTGAGGCAGAGTCCAGGTTGATAAAAAATCTAGATGATACCTTGGGCTGGGCCCAGGTTAGTGATAGGCCATGAGAGACAGGCCAAGAGATGCTTAAGGGTTGGAATTAGGCCTACCCCACCAGAAAAAAGAATGAAATCATTCCATTTGCAGTAGCATGGATGGACCTAAAATCTATCATAGTAAGTGAAGTAAGTTGGACAAATATCATAATGTAATTTATATGTAGAATCTAAACAAACAATACAGATGAACTTACTTACAAACAGAAATAGACTCACAGACATAAAAAACAAATTTATGGTTACCAAAGGGGAAATGGAAAGTGGAGGGATAACAGAGGGATTATCAGATATACACTATTATATATAAACTAGATAAACAACAAGGACCTACTCCATAGAATGGGGAAGTATTAATATAGTCAACATCTTGTAATAATCTATAGTGGAAAAAATCTGAAAAAGAATATTTACCTAATTAGATAGATAGATCTATATCTATTCTGTATAACTGGATTACTTTGCTATAAACCTGAAATTAACACAACATTGTAAATCAACTGTACTTCAATTTAAAAAAAAAAAAAGAGGTAGAGTCAGGGATGATTGATTTGACTTGGGGAATTACAGAGATGTACAAATCAAAGTCCACACTCGGTCTATGACTTGGGCAACTGGATGTAAAGAAAGCAGTATCACATATTGAGATGGGGAATTGAGAAGGAAGATGGAGGTGGAGGGGAACGTGATCAATTCACTTTGAAACAAGCTGAGTTGAAAGAATTGACAGCTGGATAGAGAGGTCTAGACCTCAGAGAAAAGTCTGAGATGGATATTGTAGCATCTTCAGTATATCTGGAGCATATTAAATTAATCAAAACCATAGGAGTAGATGTGAGCTCCCAGGGAAGGTCTATGGAAGAGAAAAAGACAAAGGGTGTGAAGAGGACAGAGAACTTTAGAGAATGTTATAAGTGGCAGAGATGGAATTCCAACTCAAGACTAGAAGCAATGCGACAATAAAAATCCATATAATAGTCTAGGAATAAGATAATATGTGCTTGAGTTGGGGAAGAGGCAAGATGGAATGAAGAAAAGGAAGCTGGTTATAAAGATATTTAGGAGGTATAATCAACAAGTCTTGGATGCTGAGTATATGGAAAATAAGACAGAGGAGGAAACCAGGATAATCTCAAATTTCTTCTTTGGTCAGATACAAGAATGGTAGTGGCACACCCGTCACTTGGGGACTGAATTAGTAATACTAAGTGAAAAGATTTAATAATAACAAAAAAAAAGGCAAAATCTCCCTCCAAAAGAGCCCTAAAAAAAATCTCAGACCCAGAGCACCTGCTATCTCAACAGACTTGATTAATAATCAAGACACTGAGGAGGAAAAAAGACAACCCAGACAGATACAAGGTTTCAATATTTTGCTTCAATTCTTCTTTTAACCCTTTAAAGGCAACTTTAGAGTTGAATTGCAATGAATTAAAGATCTCTAGCTATAGTACTTTCTCAGTGATGTCATGGCCCAACTTTGCTAAATCCAGAATAGGATGTCAGAAAATACAATCAAAGGAATATCAAGCATTGTCAGGGATTTTAAAAACTCAAGTACGGCTGCATGTCTCAATCCCTGTGGCCCCTGCTGGTATAAGACTTATCAGTTGCGATACCGTGTTTCCGTTAGACCCAGGCAGTCCCAGAGCCCTACAAGTAAAGCCCAGATATTTCTGGTTCATCCCCAGAGATTTTTACTCCCACATATAACAAAAACAGTTCAGCAAGTTGTAACTAGAAAATGTGGACATAAATCTCCAAATGTTTGCATGAATTATACCTGTGGTGGATTCATTTTGATATCTGGCAAAACTAATACAATTTTGTAAAGTTTAAAAATAAAATTAAATTAAAAAAAATAAAAAATAAAGCTTGCTCATTCTTATCCATACTTGGCATTCTGAAACAACAACAGGATGGGCCCAGTGTGACTTTCTCCTGAGTGTTTTGAAGGATGGGGTTCATGAAGGTCACTGGGTGTGAGGCATGGTTTTGTCCAAAGCAAACAGACGGCCCAGTGCTGGGCTTCCTGTTTGGATCTGGGTGGGTCCAAAATGAGAGAGTTTCCCTGGGAACTCAACATATTAGCCAGCAGCTTGTGGGGTGGGAACGCTTCAGTCCCTTCATTCTCTTCTCGGTTAACAACCAAAATGATCTTTTTAAACCTTTTTAAGTCAGTTCACATGGGCATCTCTGGCCGAAAGCCTTTAATGCTTTCCTTTGTCGCTCAGAATAAGAGCCAGAACTGGTCAAGGTGCTAAAGAACCACCCCCTTGATGAGCCCTGTCCCTGTTCCACAAGGACCTTCTTCCTCTTCCTCAAACACAGCCCCTCACACCTACCACAAGGATTTCTCACTCGCCTTTCCCTCTGCTCAGAATGATCCTTCTTCCCTCAGATACCAGCACAGATCACCCCCTCACTTTCTTCATTAAATCCATCCGGACATCACCAGCAGTGGTATCCCCAGACTCCCCAACCAGGCTTGGTTCCAAATACCCTCTGGCTGCTTCTCAAAAGCAAATGCACCCTCACGAGAAAGGCATGTTTTCCATGACTGCATCTAGCTTTGGGGAAAAACTCCAAAATCAAAGTTTGAGAAATAGTTTGTAAAATATGACCATGAGTAAAATCAGATTATAACTACCCACGGAGAGTTTTCAGGTCAACATTTATTTTGTGATTGTTGTTTAGTTGTTTTGTTGTTGTTTAGTCTCTAGGTCCTGTCTGACTCTTTTACAACCCCCATGGACTGTCCTGTCAGGCTCATCTGTCCACAGGATTTCCCAAGCAAGGATTCTAGAGTGGGTTGCCATTTCCTTCTCCAGGGGATCTTCCCTAACCAGGGGTCAAACCTGCATCTCCTGCACTGGCAGGTGGATTCTTTACTACTGAGCCACCTGGGAAGCCCCAGTGTTTATTTGGATATATATAAATATCCAAATACCCAAACACCCACAGGCATGAAATGTCTGATCCGTCTTTAAAATGTTAGTCAAATCATTTTGTTTTAGTTCTTTCACAATATAGACTTTTCTGCTTCCCTTAGCAAGAAGGAATCTGCAATAATAGGTTTTTAACAAGAATAGTAGCAAGGTTGATGGATCTTGATAAAGTAGAGTTTTGCTAGCATCTATCAGTTAGTACTAAGCCCATGTGTGGAATGAATGGGTTATGACTAGCCTCTTCCTGTGTCTTTTTTCCCTTTCTTTTTTACTATGGGAATAGCTGCAAAAGCTATGTTCATCTTTCCTTTCTTTTCCGTGCACTTAGTTACACAGATGCTCATTTGCACTCACCCTCTCCCTTCCTTAAGGTATGTTCATAACATACATTTGTTGTGTGACTGTCTTTTTTATTTTTTCAAGAAATTGTACACTGAAGATCTTTACCTGCCAGAAGAGGATTACCTTCATTGTTTTTAATAGCTACATGATGGTATTGTATAGTAGGGTTATATGATTATTTATTTTTATTATTGAAAATAATGCTTCAGTGAGCATCCTATGCATTTATTCAAGGATAATGCATAGAAATGACTTTCCGGGCCCAAGAAATAAATATTTTCACTTCCAAAATATTGGCAAATTGCCTTTAAAAAAGATTGCATAGCATGTCTCTAGTAGTATGCAAGAGTGCTTGCTTTCTTGTCAGCACTTGATACATTGATATTATCAAAATATTTCTCATTTTTGCCAATTTGATAAGGGAGCTTTTTTTTAATGTTCTTGTGTTTTTCTGCATTTCCCTGGTTAATGATGAGACTGAGCTTTTCATATGATTATTTCTCATGTATGCTTACTCTTCTTGAATTTCCTATTGATACCATTTGCTCATAATTTTATTAAATTATTTTTCTTATTGATTGAGAGAAGCTCTTTCTATATATCCTTTATCAATAATTTGCCTCTTAAATCTGTTTTAATTATTTTTTCAATTCTGTTTCTAGGCTTTTAACTTTTTCTGTGCTATAGTTAACCACACATATATTTTTAATTTTTAAATCACATGTATCAAACACCTCCTTTATGTTTTCTTTGTTGTTGGTTTTGCTATTTTTTGCTGTCCTTTCTCTTTGTGAAGGGGGAGTAGTTTAGGAAGGCTATTTTCATCTTGTAAGAAAGATAAAAATTTTTCCTATAGTTTCATTCAGTACTTTTATAATTTGGAGTAGTTATTCATTTAATCTACAAATTCATCTAGGATTTAATTCCATGTGCTCTGTGAAGTAGGACTATTTTTTTTATTGAAGTACAATTGTTTTACAGATTTGTGCCAAACCCTACTATATAGTAAAGTGACTCAGCTATATATATATATATGTGTGTGTGTGTGTGTGTGTGTGTGTATATATATATATATATATATATATATACACAATCTTTCTTTAATCTTCTTCTCCGTTATGGTTTATCACAGAACATTGATAGTGGTTCCCTGTGCTATACATTAGGACCTTGCTGTTTATTCATCCTAAATGTAATAGTTTGTATCTACCAACCCCAGTCTCTTTCCCGACCCCCACACCCCAACAACCACAAGCCTGTTCTCTATGTCTATGAGTCTGCTTCTATATTACAGATAGGTTCGTTTGTCCCATACTTTAGATTCCACGTGTAAGTGATATCGTATGGTATTTGTCTTTCTCTTTCTGATTGGCTTCACTTAGTATCATAAGCTCTGGCTGCAGCCGTGTTGCTGCAGATGGCATTGCTTTGTTCTTTCTTACGGTTGAGTAATATTTCATTGTGTGAACACGTATTCACACCTTTGTTCATTCATCTGTGGATGGACATTTAGATGGTTTCCATGTTTTGGCTGTTGTGACTAATGCTGCTATAAACAGGAGTGCATGTATCTTTTTGAATTGCAGTTTGTCTGGATATATTCCCAGGAGTGCGATTGCTGGATCATATGGTATTTCTATTTTTAGTTTTCTGAGGCATCTCCATACTGATTTCCACAATGGCTGTACCAATTTATATTCCCACCAACGTAGGAGGATTCCCTTTTCTCTGCACCCTCTTCAGGTTTGTTACGTGTAGATCTTTTAATGATGGCTACGCATTGGAGAAGGACATGGCAACCCACTCCAGTGTTCTTGCCTGGAGAATCCCAGGGACGGGGGAGCCTGGTGGGTTGCCGACTACGGGGTTGCACAGAGTCGGACACGACTGAAGTGACTTAGCCGCAGCAGCAGCATTCTGACTGGTATGAGGTGGTACCTCATTGTACTTTTGATTTGCATTTTCCTGATAACTAGCGATGTTGAGCATCTTTTCACATGCCTGTGGGCCATCTGTATTTCTCCTTTGAAGAAATGTCCACTAAGGTCTTCTGCCCGTTTTTCAATTTGGTTGTTTGTTTTGTTGTTGTTATTTAGTTGTGTGGGCTGTTTTTATCCTTTAGAGATTAAGCCCTTGTCTGTCACATCATTTGCAAATATTTTCTCCCGTGTCATAGCTTGCCTTTTCATTTAGCTATTGTTTTTTAATGGTTTCCTGTGCTGTGAAAAGCCTGTAAATTTAATTACATACCATTTGTTTATTTTTTTGTTGCTATTGCCTTGGGAGACTGACCTAAGAAAACACTGGTATGATTTATGCCAGAGAACATTTTGCCTAGGCTTGCTTCTAGGAATTTCAAGGTGTCATGTCTTATGTTAAGCCCTTTTGAGTATAGTGTAAGAGTATGCGCTAACATCACTGTCCACCTTTCCCGTCACCTTTCCCATAACATGCAGCTGTCCACCTTTGCCGGCACCATTTGCTGAAGAGAAGTTTTCCCATTTTATATTCTGCCTCCTTTGTTGAAGGTTAATTGACTGTAGATGGGTGGGTTTATTTTCCGGCTCTCTATTCTGTTTCATTGATATCTATGCACATTTGCATAGCAATACCACCCTGCTTTGATTACTGCGGTTTGTTGTATCTGAAGCCTAGAAGAGTTATGAGGGGGACTACTTTTTCAAGGAATTTTTAAATTGTCTCAGTATCAGTAATTGAATAGTTCAATTACTTTTTACCCACTGACATGAAATATCGGCCAACATGTTGATTTTTTAGGTAAATTTACAAGTTTTCAAGTAGTTTGTAAAGATTTTCTCTATATATACCTTAGAATTAGCTTTTCAGGTATGAATTTTTAAGAAGGAGCTGTTGCTGCTTTAATTGGTAATGTATCAAATCTATGTTTTGACTTTGGAAAATTTGACATCTTAATAATAATATTTTTCTTCTTTTTTATATTCTTCTCATTCAGAAAGGTGGTATGTCTCTCCTTTTATTTAGACATTATGTCCTCAAATAAAATTTTATTTATTTTTTATTTAATTTTTTTTAGCTTTTCTTATTCTAAAGTCATCATTTTCTCTTATTATTGTTATTTGGGTACAATTTTTTTATTATGGTACTATTTAAATAGTACTTTTCCCCTATCTTTGATTCTAATTAGTTATTGATGGCATATAGGAAAACTATTGCTATTTTCATATTTTAAGTTCAAAAACTCTCACCTTAATGAATTCTCTTTTTAGTTGTCACGGCTTCTCAGATAGTTGTATTGGAATTTCATGTGTGTCATAGAAAACTGTATATTGTCTTTTGATCTATAACAAACTTGTTAATTATGTTATTTTTTTGTTTGTTTAATTTATTTGTTTTAATTGGAGGCTAATTACTTTACAATATTGTATTGGTTTTGCCATACATTGACATGAATCAGCCACGGGTGTACATGTGTCCCCCATCCTGAACCCCCTCCTCCCTCCCTCCCCATCCTATCCCTCGGGATCGTCCCAGTGCACCAGCTTTGAGTGCCCTGTTTCATGCATCAAACCCGGACTGGCGATCTGTTTCACATATGGTAATATACATGTTTCAATGCTATTCTCTCAAATCATCCCACCCTCGCCTTCTCCCACAGAGTCCAAAAGTCTGTTCTTTACATCTGTGTCTCTTTTGTTGTCTCACATATAGGGTCATCGTTACCATCTTTATAAATTCCATATATATGCTTTAATATACTGTATTGGTGCTTTTCTTTCCGACTTCCTTCACTCTGTATAATAGGCTTCAGTTTCATCTACCTCATTAGAACTGATTCAACTGCATTCTTTTTAATGGCTGAGTAATACTCCATTGTGTATATGTACCACAGCTTTCTTATCCATTCATCTGCCGATGGGCATCTAGGTTGCTTCCATGTCCTGGCTATTGTAAGCAGTGCTGCGATGAACATTGGGGTACATGTGTCTCTTTCAATTCTGGTTTCCCCAGTGTGTATGCCCAGCAGTGGGATTGCTGGGTCGTATGGCAGTTCTATTTCCAGTTTTTTAAGAAATCTCCATACTGCTCTCCATAGTGGCTGTACTAGTTTGCCTTCCCACCAATAGTGTAAGAGGGTTCCCTTTTCTCCACACCCTCTCCAGCATTTACTGTTTATAGACTTTTTATAGTTTATTTTTATATTTATATTAATATAATATAATTTTTATTAATTAAATAAATTAAATAATATATACACTTATAGTCTATTGTTTATAGACTTTTTAGAAAACCTTTTTGCCCTCGCCACAATCGATATTTGTGGGGTCTTAGTTTCCCTAACAGGGAGTGAACGTGGGCCCTCAGGAATAAGAGCATGGAGTCCTAACCGCTGGAGCACCAGAGAATTCCCTGTTGTGGAGTCCCAGGTGCTGGAGCACCAGAGAATTCCCTGATTTTCTTTTGTAAATATCTACTTTTTCGTCATTTCACAGGGCTTTTAGATGTGTGATAGGACACATCCAAGCACTGAATGTACCATCTTTTTTCAACCTCTCTCTAATTTCTTAATAAGAAAAATCAGATTTCACCCTTTTTACTTTGTGTTTCTCGTACTTCAGTGAATTGTCTATAATAAAATTACCCTTCCCAACAAAAAAGGAAAACGTAAACATATTTTATTATTTTTCTGAGCTCAACTGTGGTAAGAGAAACAACTCTTTCTCAAAAGGAAGTAATAGAATAACATGGAACAGTAGGTGGAGAGAACTGTTACTGTCAGCACAAGGAAAGCTGTGTTTGATAATGACTTTTCCCTCTCTCTACAAATCCATCGTTCTATTTACTACTGAATGAGAAGGTAGTTAAACCCAAACTGAAGAAACGTACTTCCAAATTTGGTAGTGTTTTTTGCAATAGACCATGGATATGTTCACTTAGCCCTGCAGTGTGGTTTGTTGAAAAGAGCATTCATTGGTACAAATCTCAATCTATCCACTCAGGTTTTCTGACTTTCTGTTGAATTGTCTATAAAAATAGGATAGATAAATCTATAACACTTGGAAAATGATAAAGTACCCTACAAGGTTACTGGTGGAAAAAGAAAGAATGTCATACTGCAGAAAAAACAAGGTCATTTTGTGGCTGTATTATTATTAGGGTTTCTCCACCCTCCTATAAGGCTTCCCTGGTGACTCAGCAATAAGGAATCTGACTGCCAATGCAGGAAATGTGGGTTCTCTCCCTGGGTCAGGAAGATCCCCTGGAAAAGGAAATGGCAACCCACTTCAGTTTCTGCGCTAGGAAATCCCATGGACAGAGGACCTGGTGGGCCACAATCATCGGGATCACAAAGAGTCGGTCGCAAGTTAGCAATTAAACAGCAACGATGACCCTCCTATACCCTACTCCAGAAAATGATTGTGTTCTTGTGGCCGAGGGTTCACTCTCACATCCACCTTTTGTATCAGGAAGAAAAATGTAGTTAGTAGACCATGTGACTCAGAGGATGAGATGGCTGGATGGCATCACCAACTCGATGGACATGAGTTTGAGTGAACTCCAGGAGTTGGTGATGGACAGGGAGGCCTGGCATGCTGTGATTCATGGGGTCACAAAGAGTCGGACATGACTGAGCGACTGAACTGACCTGAACTGAGACCACGTGATGAACTAAATATGCAGATGGATAAAGATACATCCTATTGCAGCACTTCAGCTTTTGCAACAGCTAGTCCAGATTCATAGTTTGATGTACTGACTAGGCTGTGGGAGGCTTACCTGAGACTAGAGGACAATGACATTTGGAAGGCATTCACTGCTCCTAAAGAAACCTCATAGTGCTCAAAGGAGTGGGGTGGGGTGAGAAAACACCCACACACAGGCAGGAACCTTCATGGGTGCAGAGGAATAGGAGCTCTGTAACCAGAAGGCAGAACTTCTTCGCCGGACCAGGCAGATCTAGTTTTGTTTTTTTTTTTTTTAATTTTTATTTCATATCAAAGTATAGCTGATTAACAATGTTGTGCTAGTTTTGGACATACAGAAAAGTGATTTGGTTATACATATGTCTAATGTTTTTCAAATTCTTTCCACATTTAAGTTTTTACAGAGTATCAAGCAGAGTTCCCTGTGCTATACAGTAGATCCCTGTTGGGGATCTATTTTTAATCTAGCAGTGTATACCTGTCAATCCCAAACTCCCTAACAATCCCTCCCCTATACCCTACCTCCACCCCCAGCAACCATAAGTTTGTCCTCTGTCTGTGAGTCCATTTCTGTTTTGTAAATATGTTTATTTGTATCCTTTTTTAACGATTGAACATACAAACAATATCATATGTTATTTATCTTTCTCTGTCTAACTTACTTCATTCAGTATGATAATCTCCAGGTCCATCTTTGTGGTGGCAAGTGGCATTATTCTTGCATTCTAAGCTTTCCAACCTCATTTTTCCCTCTCAGGAACAGGTAGATGACTGAGCCTGTGATTCAGATTTAAGTTAGCATTTATACCACCCACAAAACATAGCTCTATGTGGTTAAAAATTGCCCTACCTCCTCAACAGAGACGTTTCAAGTGGTTAATTTATAGAAATTTCTATTGCATGTGGAGATTATTCCGTAGCAGAAAGTCCTCTCTCACCCCACAAATCGGTTAGAATCCCCATGTCTTGCTTTCAGAGCTTTTATCTCAATAAAGAGCTAGCTGCCCATTTCTTCACAGGTAGAAATTCTGGACCTCTGAGCCAGGAGCCAGAAGTTTGGGCAGGGTAGAGCATGTTCACACCTCCCCTTGGGGCGCCTAGTGACACACCTTCATGAGACCTCAGTGACAGAAGCTGCAGACTTTTTTCTTAACTCCTCCATGGCATGGCGATTTGCTGGCCTTCGTATACCATATTATAGGTCACTTTTTGAAATTTTTATTTTATATTGGAGTATAGTTGATTAACATTGTGTTAGGTTCAGATGTACAGCAAAGTGATTAAGTTATAGATACACATGTATCTGTTCCTTTTCAAATTCCTTTCCCATTTAGGTTATTAGAGAATATAGAGCAGAGTTCCCTGTGCTGTACAGTAAATTCTTGTTGGTGATCTCTTTTAAATGTAGCAGTTATGATGTCCAAAGTGACTGCTGGTAGACCAGATGGAGTGGAGGTTGACCAGAGTTCAAATTACTCAATTAATTGGGCCTAGTTTTCCTCACAGGTCAAATGGTATTTGAACTCCATGATTTCCATTGTTCTTTCTGCCCTGGTATCTTGAGCATCTTGTGGTTCCATGTCTGAAATCAATTTTATTTTAATTTTGTAGCCATACTATTTTGGTTCTTTTCTTTCTAAAATAGGAGAAGTTAAACTTTGGTTTAAGAAAACAGTTGATTTTAGATCAACTGTTTTCTTAAACCAAAGTTCAACTTCTGCTCTAAACTAACTGCTAACTCTATTTTGTGTCAGATTGCTCATAAAACCTAGAATTATAATTCCGTTCAGAGTCCAGACATATTACTGACAGATCTACTTCTCTCTTTTCTTTCTTTTTGTAAGATAAGTTTAGATGACTTCATTTCAGATAAGAAATTAAAAATTAGAAATAGAAGGATACAAGCAATGTTTGGGAATATAGAGTAACTAACAGATCAGTTTAAAAAAAAAAGAGGTCTGAGAAAAATGTTATGAAATCAAAACAGAAATAGTTTGAAAAAGATTTTCCTAGAATTACATAATCAAATTTTCTCTCAAATATATGTCCATTTCCATGTTAAATGTAAAAGGGTACAATTATCATAATCTATAGATTTAAATAATAGTAAAATCTATCTAAGGGCATTTCACTATTTGAGAGAAAATATATTTGATATGAGAATTTCAACTTACAAATGTAATCAGTAGAGTTGCCCAACTGTCCTTCAAATTCACATGCACTAGTCCCCAGGACTTTTTCTTATAGACAATCACACTTATCCCCAGATATGATGCCATTGTCACTAAAAACCAAAAAGTGAAATAACAGAAAAAAACTGTGCCATGGATCCAGCCAGCAGCCATCAAAAGATGCAGATTCTATCTTTTTCCATCCTATTGGACCATCTCAGAAGATGAAAGGGCCAGATTAGTAGCATAAGAAGTCCTTCCGCAAAGCCTTTCCCCATCATCTTCCTTGTGCCTTTAGGATATAAGTTCCATTTCATAAGAGGAAGAAAGAATTTAAAGAAAATGAGAGGGGGAGTAGGGAAGCTCACCACTCCCAATCTTCAGTGGCTCCTTACTTCCCCCAGGGTAATGTCTGAGTTTCTCATGAGCACATGTAAGGCTCCCATGTTCTGCACCCAGCAGATACGGCAGCCTCACCCACACTACAGTGAATGGTAGGGAACTCAGGAGACAGAGCCAGACCAACAGAATTTTGGCTTTGACTCCAAGTGAAGTGGGAGCCATTATAAGCTTGAAGCAAAGAATGACAGGATCCATCATGTTTTATTCTTGCTCATTCTTCTCAAATATACCCTACATTTCCAGCAAAGAGACCAATTTACCCTGAGTGCCCTCTCTAAGCATACCTACCCATCGTAATCTCATCACACCATCAGTGACCATCTCCAAAGCCTCTCCTGCATAAAGCCATCTTGATTCCTCTGGCAAAACATGATTCCGCCTCTGGATAAAATCTTACAAACACCCAAACTACTTGACTTTGCCCAAGGTTTGCATTTTCTACCTTGTTCTAGCTTAGGAGTTAGATGACAAAGTCAAATATGTCTTGCTCTGAGCCTCACCTGGATTGCAGGTCCCTCGGGCATGGATGACATTTGATACAGCAAAACAGTGCTATTGCTTCAACTTTGAGAGAAGACAAATGCCTCCAGAAGCTCTCCAACTCAGTGTCTATGCCCTTGGTCACCTGCCAGCAGTTATGCCAATAGATCCAACAATTCAAGTTCATCCACGTTTCTAAACACGTTATGAGTGGGGCTATTCGTGGTCAAAAAAGTTAAGACCAAATAATCATCCAACTAGTTCTTTTCCAACTAAACTGCTTTAGACATAAACACCTCTTGGTACATTTTCGATGAAATTCACCGGGATTCATTGTTTCCAGCATTCTTTTGGAGATTTGTATTGCGCTATCATTTTTGATAACTTTATTTGCCACAGGTTTTCCTTCTCCCACTAAAATGGAAGCTCCTTGGAGGTGAAGAACTCACAGAGTTATTTGTGGACCCGGCTCATCCCCTTACCCAAAACCCTTGCTCAAAATATTCGCAGATGGAATATTTTCACGGCTCCTCCACATCTTTCAGTGTTTATTTGTAAATGAACTATAAAAAGGGAGAGACCAAAGTAAACTTCTGCCTCTCTTATAACAGGATTTTGTGCCACTGTATCAAAACTTTGAGAATTTTTATACACGGAACCTTTATATGAGAATCAGAGACAACTGGAACCGGCCCATCTGCAGTGCCCCGGGAGCTGTGTTCGATGTGATGGAAAGGGTGACAGATGACTACAACTGGACATTTAGGTGAGGCAGCCACGTGGAAGGGCTTGAAAGAAAATGCTTTCAAGGAAATTCTAGCATGGGTGCCAGATTACAGATCTGAAAGAAAAACAGAGCAATGAAACAGCTGGTCTTCCACCATTCAGCCCTTTGCAAGCCCTCATGGTGCCAGTGGGGGAAGTCACAGTAATTAAGTTGCCAAGGGCAGCTTATTTGTATTGCAATTAAGAGAAATCTGTGGCAGAAGGTGCAGGATACACAGAACCAGCCAGGAAGAGTCCTTTTCAGCTTTATTGACAAATTGTACCCTTCTAGTTCCAGCTGAAGGAGCCCGTGATGACCATGGCTGTTTCTCTTTAGAAAGTCCTTGCTGCGATTTAAACCAAGGTGTTATGAAAGCAAGCACCCAAGAAAAATCAGAGCTGAGTAATACTCTATGGCCCGGCTACCTTTTCCCAATGCTCTGCCCAGATTCATGATGGAGTTACTCTCCTCCAAGGGCAAATCATTTTGTGGTGACAAGGCCAATCAAAAGGAAAATAGAAAAGATGTTATTTAGGCCAAGCCTAAGATCTCTTTCTGGTAGTATTTTATGGCACCCTAG
Organism: Bubalus bubalis; assembly: GCF_019923935.1. Lineage (NCBI taxonomy): Eukaryota > Metazoa > Chordata > Mammalia > Artiodactyla > Bovidae > Bubalus > Bubalus bubalis. The sequence goes on along the minus strand of NC_059170.1, from coordinate 77,105,669 downwards.
GATGATACTGAGTGAAAAATCCTTTGTGTTCACCCGACCTCTCTGCAGGTTTACTGGAAGAATCATCAAAGATGTCATCAATATGGGGTCCTATAACTTCCTTGGCCTGGCAGCCAAGTACGATGAATCCATGAGGACAGTAAAGGAGGTTATAGAGACATATGGCCTAGGCGTGGGCAGCACCAGACAGGAAATGGGTATGTACGTTCACTATTTTGAAATTTTTTTCCAGTTAGGCCTGATTCCTGTGGCTACTTCTCGAATCTAGATCATATCTAGATTGTGTGCCGCAAAAAGCTATTTTAAAATACAAAAAGAAAAAGGTATGTTATGGCCACTTTGAAAATTTCAAACATTATGCTCATACTAGGCAGTTTATTAAGATTTTAATTCTCCAGAACAAATAAAAATGATTCTTTCCTGACCATGTGATCTGAAAAAAGCAGCTATCATACCTCTTCTATCTGGTCCTTTTCTGAGTCATTTTCTCCACTTTTATTAAACAGCTTTGCTATTTTTCAATCACTCGGTCATGTGAAACTCTTTGCAACCCCATGGACTGCAGCATACCAGGCTTCCCTGTCCTTCACTATCTCCCAGAGTTTGCTCAAACTCATGTGCATTGACTCAATGATGCCAGCTTTATTAAACAGGTTTATTAAGGTTTAATCATGCCTTGAGATATAATAGGAAATGGCAAGCCATGCCAGCACTCTTGCCTGGAAAATGCCACAGACTCAGGAGCCTGGTAGGCTACAGTCCATGGGATCGCAAAGAATTGTACACAACTGAGCAACTTCATTTCTCATTGAGGTATGATTACTATTAAAAGAAAAACGTTGCACTTATTTAATATGTGTAATTTAATGAGTTTGGACATATGCATATTCCTGTGAAACTGTCACCAACAATCAAGGTAATAAATATATCCATTAACTAAGAAAGTGTCATATCACCCTCCTTTTTGTGGTAGGAACACTTAGCATGAGATTAACTCTTTTTTTTCTATTTTTCCCCTAAATAAAATTTTACTTTTACTTATTGAAGTATAGTTGACTTATAACATTATGTTAGTTTCAGGTGTACACCTAGCAATTTTATATTTTGAGGTCTACTCTTTTAACAAGTGTTTCTAGAGCACAGTACAGGATTGTCCTAGGCACTGTGTGGTAGGGAAGATTTCTAGAACTTATTCATCCTGCATCACAGAAGTGTCATACCCATTAAACAACAACTTCTCATTTGGATTTAGCTCTTTCTCTTACTTTTCTTGGTGATACCCACCATTTTTGTACTTGACTATTGCCTGTTTCTGCTCCTCCTGTGAAGGGAGGAATGGGTCTTCTTGACTATTGTAGTGAATGAATGGATGGATGAATGGGAAAGGCGGAGCCAACAACCTTTTTATTTCTCTTTTAGCTGAAACAATTTTCTCTTAGAAGAGTAAAATCTGAGAAGGAAACTTCTGCTCCCCACACTTCTGGGAGAATGAAGGAGCAGCTTGTTCCTGTAGCTTGGCTTCACTGTTCCTGGCCCAGTGTCTTCTCCTATATGATCTCATTTCTGCCTCCCCAAAACCTGTGCTGTAGAGGCAGTACAAGTGGTGTTATTTGCATCTTCCAGAGGAGGAAACTGAGGACCACATGACTCAGTGGTGTGCCCACAGTGGCAGCTGCAGTAACTCCTAGTCTTGCTCAGCTTTTCTACTAAACAGTTTTCCATCTGGGATAATAAACACAGGGCTCACCAGGTCAGCCTCAGGCCTAAGAATCAGATGTAAATCTACCAAAAATGGATTCATCATTCATGAAACATGCCACTCCTAGAGAACCAGTTGGCAGAAGGGTTTTAAAAGCCAGCAATTAAAAAGACTGGTGCAATAAATCAATATCACAGTAATCCAAGTCTATGCCCCAACCAGTAATGCTGAGGAAGCTGAAGTTGAACAGTTCTATGATGACCTTTAAGACCTTCTAGAACTAATAGCAAAAAAAAGATGTCCTTTTCATCATAGAGGACTGGAATGCAAAAGTAGGACGTCAAGAGATACTTGGAGTAACAGGCAAATTTGGTGTTGGAGTACAAAACAAAGCAGGGCAAAGGCTAATAGAGTTTTGCCAAGAGAACACACTGGTCATAGAAAATACCCTGTTTCAACAACACAAGAGAAGACTCTACACATGGACATCACCAGATGGTCAATACCAAAATCAGATTGATTATATTCTTTGAAGTCAAAGATGGAGAAGCTCTACACAGCCAGCAAAAACAACACCAGGAGCTAACTGTGGCTCAGATCATAAACTCCTTATTGCCAAATTCAGACTCAAATTGAAGAAAGTAGGCAAAACCACTAGACCATTCAGGTAAGATCTAAATCAAATTCCTTATGATTATACAGTGGAAGTGAGAAACAGATTTAAGGGACTATATCTGATAGAGTGCCTGATGAACTATGGACAGAGGTTCATGACATTATACAGGAGACCAGGATCAAGACCATCCCCAAGAAAAAGAAATGCAAAAAGGCAAAATGGCTATCTGAGGAGGCCTTACAAATACCTGAGAAAAGAAAAGATGGGAAAAGGCAAAGGAGAAAAGGAAAGATATACCCATTTGAATGCAGAGTTCCAAAGAATAGCAAAGAGAGATAAGAAAGCCTTCCTCAGTGATCAGTGCAAAGAAATAGAGGAAAACAATAAAATGGGAAAGACTAGAGATATCTTCAAGAAAATAGAGATACTAAGGGAACATTTCAGGCAAAGATGGGCTCGATAAAGGACAGAAATGGTATGGACCTAACAGAAGCAGAAGATAGTAAGAAGAGGTGGCAAGAATATACAGAAGAACTATACAAAAAAAGATCTTCACAACCCAGACAACCACAATGGTGTGATCACTCACCTAGAGCCAGACATCCTGGAATGCAAAGTCAACTGGGCCTTAGGAAGCATCACTATGAACAAAGGTAGTGGAGGTGATGGAATTCCAATTGAGCTATTTCAAATCCTAAAAGATGATTCTGTGAAAGTGCTGCACTCGATATGCCAGCAAATTTGGAAAACTCAGCAGTGGCCACAGGACTGGAAAAGGTCTGTTTTCACTACAATCCCAAAGAAAGACACTGCCAAAGAATGTTCGGATTACTGCATGATTGCACTCATCTCACAGGCTAGCAAAGTAATGCTCATAATTCTCCAAGCTAGGCTTCAACAGTAAGTGTACCATGAATCTCCAGATGTTCGCTGGATTTAGAAAAGGCAGAGGAACCAGAGATCAAATTGCCAATGTCCATTGGATAATCGAAAAAGGAAGAGAGTTCCAGAAAAACATCTGCTTCTGCTTTATTGACTACACCAAAGTCTTTGTGTGGATCACAATAAACTGTGGAAAATTCTTAGAGATGGGGATAGCAGACCACCTGACCTACCTCCTGAGAAATCTGTATGCAGGTTAAGAAGCAACAGTTAGAACGGGACATGGAATAACAGACTGGTTCCAAATAGGAAAAGGAGTACGTCAAGGCTGTATATTGGCACCCTGCTTATTTAACTTATATGCAGAGTGCATCATGCAAAATGCCAGACTGGATGAAGCACAAGCTGGAATCAAGATTGCCGGGGAAAATATCAATAACCTCAGATACGCAGATGACACCACCCTTATGGCAGAAAGCAAAGAACTAAAGAGCCTCTTGATGAAAGTGAAAGAGGAAAGTGAAAAAGTTGGCTTAAAACTCAACATTCAGAAAACTAAGATTATGGCATCTGGTCCCATAAAGTCATGGCAAATAGATGGGGAAACAGTGGAAACAGTGAGAGACTTTATTTTCTTTGACTCCAAAATCACTGAAGATGTTGACTGCAGCCATGAAATTAAAAGATGCTTGCTCCTTGGAAAAGCTATGACCAACCTAGACAGCATATTAAAAAACAGAGACATCACTTTGCTAACAAAGGTCCGTCTAGTCAAAGCTTTGGTTTTTCCAGGGGTCATGTATGGATGTGAGAGTTGGACTATAAAGAAAACTGAGCACCGAAGAACTGATGCTTTTGAACTGTGGTGTTGGAGAAGACTCTTGAGAGTCCCTTGGACTGCAAGGAGATCCAAGAAGTCCATCCGAAAGGAAATCAGTCCTGAATATTTGTTAGAAGGACTGATGCTGAAGCTGAAACTTCAATACTTTGACCACCTGATGTGAAGAACTGACTCATTGGAAAAGACTCTGATGCTGGGAAAGATTGAAGGTGAGAGGAGAAGATGATGACAGAGGATGAAATGGTTGGATGGCATCACCAACTCGATGGACATGAGTTTGAGAAAGCTCCAGGAGTTGGTGATGGCCAGGGAGGCCTGGTGTGCTGCAGTCTGTGGGATCACAAAAAGTCAGACACAACTGAGTGACTGAACTGAACTGTGCAATAAATCTCCATTCAAATTGAACACATCTTCATCCACATACTCAGTACTTAACTAGAACTCCAGAGTCTATAAGTGGTTTTCCAGATTTCTTGGGAAAGACATGGTATCTTTTTTTTTTTTTTAATATTTATTTACTTGGCTACATCAGGTCTTGGTTGCAGCATGCAGGATCTTCGTCATGTTGCATGGGATCTTTTGTTGTGACATACAGACTCTTGTTGTGGTGTGCGGGCTCAGTAGTTGAGGCTCAGGGGCTGAGTTGTTCCGTGGTATGTGGGATCTTAGTTCCCCAACCAGGGATCAAACCAATAACCCTTGAACTGCAAGATAGATTTTTAACCATCGGACCACCAGGGAAGCCCCAACACTGTATCTTTATTTTTGAGGGCTGGAGAAATAAGCGGGGAGAGGAAGAAAAGTTCTCCTCCTTCAGAAGAGCTGAGTCTCCCACAAGCCTGGAAGGACACCTTGTCAAAAGAGACACGGAGGCAGAGACAGTCACAGCCACCAGAAACTTAAGGAGACAGCCTGGCACAGGCTTCCAGTGAAGACAGATCCAGAATAAGGGTCCCTGATTCTGCAGATTCAACAAACCCAGAGAAACCAGACAGAGATGAGGAACCATGTCTGCACTGCCTACAGCCGACATGCTTTCCCCACCTGCTCATCCTTCTGAATTGCTGAGCTTTTAATGTTCACTTGTTTCCTCGAGCTCTCCAGCTCAAGCTCTCAGAAGAAAGTTTTAACAACTTCCAAGTAAACAGACAGAGAGCAAAACAAAAGCCACCCGCAGTAATTTTAGCAAATAGAAGAACTGAAAACAAGAATGTAAGCAGTCAAAAACTATATGACTAAACAGGGTACATTTGAAATTGTTTTGCAAGATTAATAGTAACCTGAACATAGCAGGTAGGAATTGGTAATACAGTTTTGAATGCTATTTATTTTAAGAAATACAAGTTACTTTTGAAAAATGTGTACTACATAGAAAATGTTAGCAGAGCCGATAGACTAACAATACTTCGGAAATATAGAGACTTAATTTTTACTAACTAAAATAGCTTCTTGAGGAACCCGAAATAAAAGTTTAGGGACATTTAGATTGAAGACAAAAAGAGAAGAGGACAGCAGAGGATGAGATGGTTAGACAGCATCACCAACTCAATGAACATGAATTTGAGCAAACTCTGGGAGATAATGAAGGACAGGGAAGCCTGGCATGCCACAGTCCATGGGGTTGCAAAGAGTCGGACACAACTTAGTGATTGAACAATAGCAATCACTTAAAATACCTCCTAGAACTTTTAAAAATAGTTTCCAACATTCAAAGGGGGAAAGAACACAGAAATCATATTACAAAATAGAAAAATTCTACAAAAAAGAAATCAAGAAGAAATGTTTAAAATGTAGTAAAAGGATAAAACATCATAAATATTATGTTGACCAAAAATATACACTTAGAACACATTTGCTTACTGAAAGCAAAAGACTGAGCCAAAAACTAAATTCAATTATGGGCTGTAATCAAAAACAAATACAACTAAATGAAAGTTATTCTAAAGGGTGAAAAAATGGGAAGATTGGTCCCAACCAGACACCTGGTTCCACCTCCCTGGTGCAACCAACACTAAAAAAAACACCCTCCGTGCCCAAGAGAGAGGTTGGGACAGCGGAAGGAGCAGTAAAAAGTGCCCAAGAGTAGGGTGTTTGCCAAATCTGCACCTAAAATTTTAAAACCAGGCCCAAAATAGAGCTGGAAATGACACATTTCCGGACAGATATGTACAGAATTGCAAGTGATATTTCAAGACGTAAAGTGCTGTACTGCTGCTTATTTTTCTGAACAATTAAAAGACAGTGGAACTTGGAGCTCAGGGAGGTTTTGACCCTCTCGTGGGTGGATTTAACATTTCACAGGCTGAGGGGAGTGGATGACTGCGATTTTTAAAATGTCCTAAACATGAGACAGAGTGAAATGGCAACTTTGAGTCGTCATTCAAGCGTTTAAAATCTCTGACCCGTTTTCAGTTTGTATCTTTTATGCTAGTGTTGGTTTTTGTTAGAATGCTCCCTGATTGGGCTGTCTCCTTGAAACTGAGTGCCTTATGCAACGTTTTTGGTCACTACAGTCTAGCTTTTTTTTTTGCAATAATATTTTTAATCTGCTGTGAAAGATTAGACATTTTTGACTTTAGGTGTGTGACATTACGCTATGAATTAGGGACGTCTGGAATGAACAGTCTATTAAGTGTTGAGACTGATACTCTTTTTAAGGTGGCTTGCCTTCAAATTTTTAGCTGGAAAGTCTGTAGATTAACTGTCTTTGCTGAAAAGTAGCTGGAATAACTACTGAAATTTATTTAGAAACGGATTCTAAAACTACACAGTTATTTAGATTTTTAGCACTAGGATTGAGAATTGTGTAAAAACTGTTCATAATGTCTGAGTAGTAGCATCAAACAATCAGTAATAACTTCAGGAATTCCCTGGAGGTCTAATGGTTAGGATTCGATGCCTTCATTGATGGGCCCAGGTTCGATACCTGGTCAGGGAAATAAGATCCTACAAGCTTCACAGCATGGCCTAAAAAAATAAATAAATAAAAATGAAATGGAGAAAAACCATCAGTATTATCTTTATTATGCAAGATATTTCTATATTTGATTTTTAAATTTCTTTCCTGAAAAGAACTAGTTAACTTTGCTGTATGTGGAAGATGTTTGTTTGAATATATAGCTTTAACAATGGAAGACACTGATGCAGTCACCCTAAGGCAAAGTGTGTGCAGAATTGCTTGTTCTTCCATCATAGGAATTAAGCTTCAAGAAAAGAATAAACTGAAACTTGAAAAATAGATAAATAAATGACCAAAGGTGTGGTACAAATGCAAACAGAAAGGAAAGCAGTTAAGGAAAGTTAAGATTAATGCATGAATTATTAAACATAAGAAGAGATTCATCTTATAAAAATTATGTAGAGAGCCTTCTTCATAATGAAGATCAGTGCAGTGCCTAGAGATTGTGTATTAAGTAACACAGCAGAGGCATAGGTGATTCCTAATTTTTCTATAGAAACTGAAAATTAGTAGGATAATGAATTATCCTAGGAGGTTTCAAAAATCATGTGGGTCAACTTAATGTGCCTGATTAAAAACAAAAGCAACAAAAATAAAAAATGAAATAGTGATAGGAGACTAAAGTAACTTCCAGTCTTTGAAAAATGAAGGCAAAAAAAAATAAAGACAAAGAAGACATTGATGGTATAGTTATTGAGTTTAGTTTAATAATTATGTATTGAATGCTGAACTTAAAACGACCAACACAACATTGTAAAGTAGTTTTCCTCCAATTAAAAAATAAACTTAATTTAAAAAGAGAACAAAACATAAATTTTTAGGAAAACTGTTTTGAAAAAAAGGAAATAGGAAAAGTTGCTAAAGGCTTTTTTTTTTATGATGTTACATACCGTAAAAATAAAATTCATTTTTCCTGAAAAAAAAAAAAAAACTATTACCAGTAGATGTAATCTTTTTAAATACTAACTTAATTTTCATACAAATTTACTATATTTTATGCACAAAGCAAACCTCATTAAATTCCAAAAAATGAAATCTACATAGGTCACATTCTTGGGCCACAGTGAAATAAAACTAAAAATTAATACCGAAATTAGAAATGAAACCTTTTTAAAAATCACTTGGAAGTTTTAAAGCCCTCTCCTAAGCAACTCTTGGATCAACATGGACATGAAGTCACAATGAAATCATATTTAGAAACTAACAATTATGAAAACATCATAGGATCCAACTAGTTGCGTACTCAGAGGAAAATATGTATTCTTACATTACTAAAGTAGTAAAATGGAAGCTAGTAAACTAACCCATCAAGGGAACAGAGATAAGAGGAAAGCAAAAGTACTGAATTGTTAAAGATTAAAACAGAAAGATAAATTAGAGAAGAGTAATTTCTGTTGGGCTGAGGCACCTATATTTTACTAAGTCACTAGAGGTGATTCTGATGACCACTCCGAGTCACCCACCACTAAGCCAGCATAACCCTGATCCCAAAATTTGACAAACAAACATTTCATAAAAGGAAAATTATAAGGCAATATTATTTGAGAAAAAAAATATATAAGAAATTGGCATTGCATATTCAAGAGCACAGTCAAATAACAGAATACCATGATCAAGTAGTTCTATTCGGGACTGTAAGGATAGTTAACTCAGTAAGACACTTGGTAACCTTGAAAGACCCAAGAAGAAAACACATGAATATTTTGATAGATGTCACTAAAGCAGTTATAAAATTTAGTATCCATTCCTTATAAAACTTTTAATAGGATAAAGAGAGGAGATTCTTGAATGGAATAAAAAAATATCTACTTCAAACAATAAGACTACACTTTGTGATGAAACTTCTGGTTACTAGAAGCTTTCACTTTGAAGTCAGAGAAAAGATGAAGATGTGTTTTTACCACCATTTTAGTAACCTTTGGAAGTACTAGGTAGCATAATTATTCATTAATTTTTTATTCTTTATGTCAATAAATAGCCACTGAATAAGTACCATGTGACAAAATAAGAAATATATGTGCAATTAAAGAAGAGGTGAACAGATGATCTGGTCGCTTCTTTGTCTAGTTTTTAAGCCTTGGTTTTTGAGGACTAAAGTGACCCTCTGAAGGGGCTGTTCTCGAGACTATTATAGAGATGAGGGGTGGTGGAGCAGGAGGGACAGGGTCCGATTCTACTTTCCACCATTTTACATAGTAAGCTAACAAACATTTATTAGAAACAACAAATATTTAATGAAGAATTCAATAAAGACCTAAATTCAAAAAAGACAATTTAAAAAATTCAGTAAGTCCATGATCCACAATCAATAAGAGGACATACTGGGGAAAATAATATTATTAATAAATATGAGGAAAAATAGCACAGACCTCGGGGATAAGCTTATTTTGAAAATGTTTAGAACCTATTTGAAGAAAACTATAAGATTTTTATAAAAGACCTAAAAGAATACTTGAAACAAACAGAAAGATAAGAGTATCTTAGAAGGGAACATCTCATTCTTATAATTCGATCATCTCTTCCCTAATTGAAAAGGTAAATTAAACACTATCCCATGACATAAATAAAAAGAGTGGGCAGTGTGGGTCTAAACTGAAGCTCTAGAGACAGGCACAGTTTGGTCCACCCATTTGTATAAGAAAAAGAACAGTATTTCAAACCAGCTGGAAAAGGATCAATTATGTCATAATTAATTTTGTGATAACTGGCTGATCATATAAAGAAATCATCCAGATTCCTGCCTCACACACAGTATCTTAGTAAGCTGCATTTGGCTAAATTTCTAATGTGTTTACAATTGTAGGTAAAAACAAAAACAGTCACCAGAATAACTGTATAAATAAAACTGAAAATGAGTGAATGACTAAATGGATGAATGGATGAACAACTGAACAGAATAAAACTACTCAGACAATTCAAGTACAAAAGGCGCTAGTTTTGTGCTTCTTGGTAAGGACCCTGCTGGAAATGTCAGACTGCAGTGCCCTTGATGTGAGCAATGCTTGTGTCTTAGTCCATGGGCTGATGTAACAAAATACCACGCACTGAGTGACTCATAAACAATGAGTGTATTCCTTGCAGTTCTGGAAGCTGAAAGTCTGAGATCAGGGAGCCAGCGTGGCGGGTGGGGCCCTCTTCTGAGCTGCCGACACCTCCTTGTGTGTTTCCTCATGTGGTGGAAGGGGTGGGGCCGGCTTTTCAGGGCCTCTTTTGAAGGGCACAAATTCTATTCATGAGGGCTCCATCCTCGAAACCCCACCAAACCCCACCTCCAGATACCAACACTCAGGACATTAGGTTTTCACCGTATGGATTTTAGGGGAACACAAGCATTCAGACTCCAGCAGCCACTTCACTAGCTTGTCACTTATCAACCCTCAGCCCTGCAACCCATAATGACCTCTGGTCTTTCCGGCTGTACTCACTTCACCTGGCAGAATGCCCGCTTATGTGGCAGGGATCCATTCTAAATGATGTCCAGGCTGCCTCCATGCAACACAAGTTGCTCAGGTCCATAGAAGACAGGGACTCTTGTTAGGAGAGACAAGTTGCTCCCAAGCCACCACCAGCCACAGCTATCCTTTGGGTTTCACAAACCTGATTCAGACACTAGTCTACTGTGTGCCTGTGCTACAGGGAATCAGAAATAGCTCTCCCAGAAACATCAAGGCAAAAGATACAACAAAATTAAATATTTAAACTTCTGTACCAAAAAAAAAAGAACCAACAACGTCAACTAAGAGTCAAAGAACAAAATTAGAAAGAATTATTCACCTATATTGGAGAAGGCAATGGCACCCCACTCCAGTACTCTTGCCTGGAAAATCCCGTGGATGCAGGAGCCTGGTAGGCTGCAGTCCATGGGGTCGCACAGAGTCGGACACGGCTGAAGCGACTTAGCAGCAGCAGGAGCAGAAATGGTTGCACAGTTACAAGAGACTTTGAGACCTTAAGGTGGCAGCTGGCAACTGCTAACAGGTACTGTTTTGAGAATGGCTGGTGGTGTCCTTGAGTTTGTTAGAGTTCAGAAAAGTCAGGTTCTCAGTGATACAGGAACATGTCTGAAACTACGCCCACAACAGCCACCTTGCTCCATTTCGGATGCCTGAAACACACTCTACTTTGGTTTTTAAATGCATTCTTTTCTTTAATGGTTAAATTAGAACCATTTGACAGGCCACAGACAAGTTACTCTAGTTAGCATGTGTACTGTGCTTAGTAGCTCAGTCATGTCCAACTCTTTGTGACCCCATGGACTGTAGCCCTCCAGGCACCTCTGTCCATGGGGATTCTCCAGGAAAGAATATTGGAATAGGTTGCCATGCCCTCCTCCAGGGGATCTTCCCAACCCAGGGATCAAACCCAGGTCCCCTGCATTGCAGCCAGATTCTTTACCATCTGAATCACCAGGGAAGCCCCCAAAGTGCAACTTGCTGAAACCCAGGATTGAACCAAGGACCTTTAGATCTTCAGTTTAACACTCTCCTAACTGAGCTATTTTGGCAACTTAGCATAAGGACTTGACATCTGTGTCTCTATTCATAATTACTTCAACTAGTTAGCATAAAGTTTTTGAAATCATGTGTAGGCCAGGATGATTTCCCCATACATCAATATGTGAAAATTTCTTCCATCAATTTCTCCCCTCTTCTCTACTTTTGGTGAGCAAAGAGATGTAGCTTCTTGGTCTTTCTTTCCCTGTGTACTGGATGGTTAAAAGGGGATGTGTTGTCATGTACCCCAATATTCACAGCAGCACTGTTTACAATAGCCAGGACATGGAAGCAACCTAAATGTCCAACAACATATGAATAGACAAAAAGATGTAGCACATGAATATGATGGAATATTACTCAGCCACAAAAAGGAACAAACTGGATCATTTGTAGTGACGTGGATGGACCTAGAGTGTATCATACAGAGCGAAGTAAGTTGGAAAGAGAAAAATAAATATATATGAATGCATATATGTGGAATCTAGAAAATGATACAAATGAACCTATTTGCAAGGCAGGAATAGACACAGATGTCAAAAACAGACATGTGGACACAGATGGGGAAAGGAAGGGTGGGACAAATTGGGAGAGTGTTGGCATATATGGACTACTGTGTGTGAAATAGACAGCTGGTGGGAAGCTACTGTAAAGCGTAGGGAGCTCAACACTGTGATGACCTAGAGGGGTGGAGTGGTGGGGGCAGAAGGAAGGTTCAAGAGGGAGAGTATATGTGTGTGCATATAGCTGATTCACTTTATTGCACCACAGAAACTAACACAACATTGTAAAGCAATTGTACTCTAATAAAAATGTAAAAATTTTTTTAATTAAAAAAATTTCAAAAAGTGAATATGTAGTAATAGCATATTATCTGAATCCACATGCTCTGTAAGTCCTCTGGGCTGCCATCTGCCTCCCTACAAAAAGCGTGCTAGGACTTCGCTGGCAATTTAGTGGCTAAGATTCCATGCTTCCAACGCCAGGGATGTGGCTTCCATCCCTGGTCAGAGAACTGAGATCCCACGTGCCATGTGGCATGGCCAAAAGATTTTTTTTTTTTTTTCAATTAAAAAGTTAGCTGATATAGATAAGTACTTGGGAAGATGAATCCCCTAGATTTAAGAGCAATTGTCCAGATTTCTGAATTCGGTGCACATCAGGGTATATCAAGCTATAATCTCCTTTACTTCATTTAGACAAACAAACCTGTTAAATCCAAATATACTAAGGATACAGGTTAACTTTCATTGACATTGGTACTTGTGTATATCGTTTAACCACTGATAATGTCAAACAATAATCAGTCTCAAAGCTGCCAAGAACAAAGAGCTTTATTTGGGATCTTAAGAATTGTAGTTCAGGAAACAGATTTGAAAGAGTCTTCTGAAAGCAACATCTCTCAAGAGTCACACACACTGAATCTGAACCTTGGCTCTAGACTTACTAACTACTGCCCTTGGGCAAGTGAACTAAACTCTGGCTTTGGTGTCCTTATCTGTAAAACAAATTCATAACTTCAAAAAGTTGTATGACAATTAACTAATTTAAAGCTTGCAATGTTTCAGTAGGGCAGGTTGCCACATTGCTAAGGAGACAGCCTGCCCTTATTAGCTCTATCTCCTTTGGGTAAGTGGCATCACTTCTGTATCTATTTCTTCATTGATAAGATAAGGACCAGGGTGCCTATTTTATAGAGTGTGTGAAGGTGTAATGATTAAATTAAATCACCACAGTATATAAGTGGACCCTCATTAGAAGTTGATTCCCCTTCTTTCTTCTAACTTTGTATTTAGAAGTGGGTTTTTAAAGACAGAGACTCAAATGTGAATTTGCTCTGTACAGTAGATAATAGTGTATTAATAATAATAGTACTGGGATTATATAAGCAAATTCCCTGTTTTTAGGAAATAGTGAAATATTTAAGGGTAGAAAAGGCATCATGATTGTAATGTATGAAGTAGTTCATAAAAAATTATATATTATATATATAATATATAAAAAGAGAGAGAATGGTGTTTAAAGAAGCATACTAAAATGATAACATTTAGGGAATCTAAGTGAAAAGTATTTAGGGATTCTTGGTAATGTTCTTACAGCTTTTCAGTATGTCTAAAATTATATCAAAATAAAATGTTTAAAAGAATAAGTGTGAAACATAACTCTACTGTGCATGTGGTCAGAGGTTATGTACAGGTCATTTGATCCACTTAAAAATTCTCCTCTTATTGAGATTATTTGTGACAGGAAAGCTCATCATAGTTATGTATCCATGCCTCACTTAAGGTTTTTGTTTGCATGGGATTCTAATTATCTATTAATGCTTTAACCTTCCAAGGGGTCATAAGGAGTTTGCTTGAAATTAAGGCCTGGGAAGGTGGGGCAGATAAAAATTGTTTCTGCTGTTTTACTGGACTTCATCAGCATGAGAGTTCTCCTGACCCAGCAGCAGTGGCCAATATTCAGAGTGGCAGTGTATTCTAGACCCATTTCAGACACCACATCTGGCTTCTAGGCTTTCCTCTGATTCACAGGAAAACAAAGGTACTCGGGAGGCTCTGTAGGTCCACAACCCCTACTAGACTGGACACAAGTGGACTAAGCAGAGAGCAGGTATTCTAGGAATTTTGTGGTGGAGAGCTGAGAGGTGGGATCCTTTAGGTGGAAGGGTTGATGCTCCTTCTAACGCAGGAATCACCAGTTCAAGCACAGTGGCTCAGAAGTGGGCTGGGAGCCGTGGCACAGTAGGAGGGGCCAGATGAGAAAGCTGGCAGGTTGCCACCGTAAATGGCCACCTACTCCTTGCTCAAGTCTAAGGAACAATTGACAGACAGGATATTCTGGATGAAAAGTGATGACAGTCACAGTTTGGAAAATAAGTCTTCCCGTGTTTTGCATAGGCAAAGTTGGTGGTTGGGAAACAGGCTTGTTCATAACTCCCATGCTCTTTACTATTAACCAGTGTCAATATCATGGCCAATGCCATTAGGAAATCAACTGAAATGTGGAGTTCATAATTTGCTACTTTTCCTTGAATCTGATTTTTATTGATATGACTGATGGTGGCATAGCCTGTGCTTGGCAGGCAAAAGCCCTGCAGAGAGAGCTGCCAAGAGCATATACCCAGCTTGTATTTATTCTTTTATCACAAAGTAGATTTCCAGTAGCCACTGGATAAATAAACCATCAGGATAAGAGCAAGTGTCAATACAGGACAATGTCACGATTTGGATATCCATTCTTACCAGCCTAGGTGTGGTTGTTATTGACTTTCAGAGACTAAAGAAAAGATGAAAGTCATCACAGAGGGAAAGAGAAATAAAGATTATTGTGGATTTATTTGTACCTTCAGAATCTGCCTGCCAATGCAGGAGACTTGGGTTCGATCCCTGGGTCAGGAAGAACCCCTGGAGAAGGCAATGACAACACACTCCAGTATTCTTGCCTGGGAAATCCCATGGACGGAGGAACCTGATTGGCTACAGTCCATGGGGTCACAAACAGTCAGACATGATTGAGTATGCACACTCACGGTATCAGTTAGGACTATAGCTCTGCTTTCTTGGGATTCAAAAAATGCCCATATTTACATATCAGCAACAAAAGGTTGACTATAATTCTAGAATTCCTAACACGCTCAGATCAGTAACTGCCACTTGACAGGACTCAAGCGCCTTCATTCAACCAGGACATGGCTCGAACATCGGTAGAAGAAAGCTAGTTAAGTTTCTAGTGCCCATTTTGTTTCCCCAAGGTCCTCCTACATTTTTATTTCCTTTTTTCAGTTTTAATATTTTTATTGAAGTATAGTTGATTTACAACACTGCATTAATCCCTACACTTTCATTTCTTGAATCCAAAGAACAGGAGCAGGAAAGCAGCCATCCATTAATGTGAAGGAGACATATTATTTCTTTTTTCTTAAAATCCCCACCCCATCCCAGACTAGCCTAGTCTAACTTTGAAAGTCTTGGCTTCCTAGAGTAGAAAATGTCTAGCTATCCTGGAAATCTCTCAAATCTGTTGATAAAACTTGAGCGATGGACACTAATCAGAGAAACTCCATGATCATGGGAGTTGGGAGTGGGGACTGTTCTACAAATTGAGGAAAGTAAAGCCCTACATGCAAAACCGCTAATAACTTGTAACCCACCTATGAGACATCCGGTCACAGAAACTGATAGATGTGAGAATGTGCTAACCACCCAACCAATGGAAATTCATAACACTGGTTTCTAAGGACCTAATATGGTCACCTGCATTTCCTCCCTTCTTCTTCTCTTTGAGTCAAGCTAATGAAAGAGACCTGGTAGAGGGCAATTTCTCAGGCTGTTCGTAGACACACCCACTTCCCATATTATCTTAAGGTCTTTTCATGATGCAACTGTTATAGACAAGCCCCTAAAACATCAGATTTGGGGAAGACGTAAGTGGAAGAAGACAGCACAGTGACTCACCATGAGAATCTACTCATACACTTCTGGGTGATGGGGCCAGAACACTGTTGTCCCCTGACCTCTGGGCAGGAAAGGCTCATGGAGAAGGTTACCCAGCTGAAAAAGTTTGGGAACCCGCCATCCTCGCTGGAGGCCTTCCTCAGGTGTCTGTGTTCCCAGACTGATGCTCCCTGCCTGGTGGCCCGGTGGCCCTGGCATCACAAGGCTTCTTGACATTTTTCCCTGTGCCATCCCCTCCTCTAGCCTCAGTCTTGGCTTCTTTTTCCATCAAAAGGCAGCATGCAACTCAGCAAGCACCTGTATGTGTCAATACTGCCATAGGCACCATGGTTGCCAAGACAAACGTCCCACCCCCAGTATCTGCGCTCCAAGGGCTCTTCCTGTAATAAGATAGCTCCATGAACATCCCCGGTGAAACTTACTAACTGCTATAATCATTCTGTGATGAGGCTTATGCAATTGCAGGGGAAAAAATGACCAACTTTGCCTAGGGAAGCTGAGATGGCATCCGAGAAAAGATGTTATGTTAGCTGTGTCTCAAAGAATGACTCAGAGCTGCAGAAACTCATTCTAGGTGGAGGAAAGAGCACTCCTAAGGTCAAGGATGCCTAAAACAGCATTTCTCCCAATCCCTCCAGTGAGGAGAGATTGCCAGAGGCCATGCGGCTGTTTAGTGGAAGAGCTGGCATCAAAACCAGTTCCCTCATGGCCAAGCTGGTGGTCATCTCACCACCCTTTTAGGATACAGTCTCTGCTAGGTAAAAACAAGTCTGACAAATGTGCCCACATTTTATCTTTAAATTTCAGTTTCTCTTCTTCACACTATGTTATATCTTGAATAATAAAGTTTTCAATTACAATTTAAATTTCTAACTATTCACCACCTCCAAATCTTGAGTGAAATTGACTCTGCTAGAACGTTTGTTTTCTAAACAATGTTTTCAGACAGTTTGGAGGATAAATGAATTCAGATTTGAGAAAAGGGCTACCAGCTAGCTGTTGTGACCTCTCAGGAAGAGCAAAGATGGGTCATCAGATATTCTTTTTTATGTTAAATGCAAAATAAAATTTTCTGCTCACCATACAATGCTTTCTCAAGTTTAACACTTCATCAGTTTAGTTCAATAAGCAGGCTGATTTACCAATTTAGATAAAATTCTGATATCACACTCTGTATAGTCAAATGTGTTAATAGAAGTATGATTATAATAGTCCTGAATATGCTAACAATATTCCTCGAACTTAAATCTGAGTTAAGTCTGCTCCTATGTTCTATGAATATAAATTACAGCATTTCTCAGTTTGTACATTTTTTATTCTGTTAAGTGTATTACTTAGAGAAACAAAAATAAAATGCAAGATGTGTAATTTAAAAATTTTTAGTAGCTGCCTTTTGAAAAGTTTAAAAAAAAATCAGGCAAACTTAATTTTATAATACACTTTATTTGACTCAATATATCCCAAATATTACCATTTAAAAATGTAACCAATAAGTAAAATATTAATAAATTATACTATACTATTTTTATTGTCTTTGTACTATCTTCAAAAAATAGTGGATATTACACCCTTCCGTGTGAGCTCAGTTGCTTCAGTCATGTCTGACTCTTTGCAACCCCATAGACTGTAGCCAGCCAGGATCCTCTGTCCATGAGGATCCTGCAGACAAGAATACTGGAGTGGGTTGCCATTTCCTTCTCCAGGGGATCTTCCCAACCCAGGAATCGAACTCGCGTCTCTTACGCCTTCGGCATTAGCAGGCAGATTCTTTTACCCTTCCAGCACATGTCAATCCAGACATTAAATTTTCATTGGTTAAAGTGAAATAAATGTCAAATAATCTGACTAAAACAGTAAAATTGTGTTTAGTAGAGAATATTTTCCAGAGCTTCAGTTTTAACATTTAAAGTAACTAAAATTTAAAAAAATGTAACACTCAGCTCTGCCATCGCATTAGCCATGTGTTGTTGATGGGTACAATACTGGACAGCAGAGACGTAGATCATAGAGCGACAGCAAGCATAAGACTATGGGAGCCTTGACGCTCTCCGTGAGGCCTGAGGGACTGTACATAACATGGGGAGAGGGGGTGCTAGATCTCCATACTCTCCTCCGTAGTGGCTGTATCCAAGTCTATTCCCACCAACAGTGTAGGAGGCTTCCCTTCTCTCCACACCCTCTCCGGCATTTCTTGTTTGTAGATTTTTTGGTGTTGGTTTGTTCTGGGGTGTGGGGCTTCCCACGTGGCATTAGTGGTGAAGAACTCACCCGCCAATGCACAAGACAGAACAGATGCGGGTTCATCTTTGGTTTGGGAAGATCCCCTAAAGAAGAGTGTGGCAACCCACTCCAATATTCTTGCCTGGAGAACCCCGTGGACAGAGGAGCCTGGTGGGCTACAGTCCATGTGGACACAAAGAGTCAGACATGACTGAAGCAACTTAGCGCACACACACACACACACACATTCTGGGGTGTGAGATGGCACCTTACTGTAGTTTTTTTATAGAATTGTATTTACTTATTTATTTTTGGCTTTGCTGGGTCTTTGTTGCTCCGCAGACTACTCTCTAGATGTGGTGCATGGCCTTTTCATTGTGGTGGTTCCTCGTTGCAGAACACAGGCTCTAGGGTGCTTGGGCTCAGTAGCCGAAGCACATGGGCTCAGTAGTTTTGCCTACTGGGCTCTAGAGAACAGATTCAATAGTTGCGGTGCATAGGTTCAGTTGCTCCACAGCATGTCGGATCTTCCCAAATCAGGGATCAAAACCGTGTCTCCTTCGTTGGCAGCGGGATTCCTTACCACTGAGCCACCACTGAGCTACAATGCAGGAAGCCCTCATTGTAGTTTTGATTTGCATTTCTCTGATAGTGATGTTGAGCATCTTTTCATGTGCCTCTTGGCCATCTGTATGCATATATAGGAATCTAGAAAAAATAGTACAGGTGAACCTATTTGCAAAGCAAAAATAGAGACATAGACAAAGAGAACAAAAGTATGGACACCAAGAGGGAAAGGGAGGGATCAAAAATTTGAGAGATTCAGATTGACATATATTCACTACTCTGTATAAAATATATAACTAATGAGAACCTATTGTAGAGAGAAGGGGGAAAAATAGTAAAAAAGAAATAATAATAAAAAAGAAGTGGTCAGAGAGTAAGCTTTTAAAGGTGGTAGAGTCGTAAAAATGTGAACTTTGGAGTTAGACTTGACTGTCTCTGTTGATTTTTATCTGTTACCTCTTCCCACTTCAGTTTTCTTATCTGTAAAGTAATAATACCTGCATTATTGGGCCCTTTAAATTAAATGAGATAACTTAAATAGTGGGCTTTGAAATCGAGCACATTCCAAAGGTTCAATAAATTATAGCTTGATTGCATGTATGAAAGTCATGAATTCTGCATTTAAGAGTGGGGAATCTCTGAGGGAGTTAGAATTTAATTATTTGTGGGGTGTAGGGTGGGAGGAAAGAGGAATTGTGGTATTTTTTATAAATTTTATTACATGATAAAACACATATATATAGAAAATTGCTCCAATCATAAGTATAAAGTTCAGTGGATTGTCACAAAACAAACATACCCACATAACCAGCACCAGGATCTAGAAACAAAACGTCTCAGTTCACTTCAGTTCAGTTGCTCAGTTGTGTCCAACTCTTTGCGACCCCATGAATCACAGCATGCCAGGCCTCCCTGTCCATCACGAACTCCCGGTGTTCACTCAGACTCACGTCCATCAAGTCAGTGATGCCATCCAACCATCTCATCCTCTGTCATCCCCTTCTCCTTCTTCCCCCAATCCCTCCCAGCATCAGAGCCTTTTCCAGTGAGTCAGCTCTTCACATGAGGTGGCCAAAGTACTGGAGTTTCAGCTTTAGCATCAGTCCTTCCAAAGAAATCCCAGGGCTGAGCTCCTTCAGAATGGACTGGTTGGATCTCCTTGCAGTCCAAGAGACTCTCAAGAGTCTTCTCCAACACCACAGTTCAAAAGCATCAATTCTTTGGTGCTCAGCTTTCTTCATAGTCCAACTCTCACATCCATACATGACCCCTGGAAAAACCATAGCCTTGACTAGATGGACCTTTGTTGGCAAAGTAATATCTCTGCTTTTCAATATGCTATCTAGGTTGGTCATAACTTTTCTTCCAAGGAGTAAGCGTCTTTTAATTTCATGGCTGCAGTTACCATCTGCAGTGATTTTGGAGCCCCCCAAAATAAAGTCTGACACTGTTTCCACTGTTTCCCCATCTATTTCCCATGAAGTGATGGGACCGGATGCCATGATCTTCGTTTTCTGAATGTTGAGTTTTCAGCCAACTTTTTCAGTCTCCTCTTTCACCTTCATCAAGAGGCTTTTTAGTTCCTCTTCACTTTCTGCATCTCAAAGCTCTTTGCATGCTTCCAACAAAAGTAACCACTTTTCTGACTTTTAGAACTTCTTTGGTGGCTCAGTGGTAAAGAATCCGCCTGCCAGGGCAGAGGCGGGGTTTCATCCCTGGGTTGGGAGGATCCCCTGGAGAAGGAAGTGGTAACCTACTCTAGTATTCTTGCCTGGGAAATCCCATGGACAGCCTGGCGGGCTGTGGTCCAAGGAGTCAGACATGACTTAGCAACTAAACAACAACAGAAATACCTAACTCCTAACACTAGTACTATTGGTTGCTTCTGTCTGTTTGTAAACTATAAATGGATTCATACAATATGTGTATATACATATCTGACTTTTTTCACTCAACCGCATATTTGTGATGTTTTCCATGTTACTGCGTGGGACATTAGTTTGTTTTTTTTCATCGCTGTGCTGAATTCTACTATATAAATACCCCCCCCCCATAGTGTATTGATCCATTCTACAGGGCATGAGTATTTGAATTGCTTCTATAATGGGTCTACGGCCAACAGACCTGCTATGAACACTCTTATATGTGTCTTTTGGTGATGGGTAAGTGTTGGAATTTGAGTTTTCAGTCTTCAACTTGTTGAGAACAGAAGACTCACCCACCCTATCATTTCATGTGCAGGAACCTTGGATAAGCATAAAGAGCTGGAGGATCTTGTGGCTAAGTTCCTGAACGTGGAAGCCGCTATGGTGTTTGGGATGGGATTTGCAACAAACTCAATGAATATCCCTGCACTCGTTGGAAAGGTGAGGCTTTGTTAACATAATTGTCTTCTGCTGTGTTATTCCTGAGACAATCTGAGTAGATCCTCTGTTAGATGTATAGCTGAGAAGTTTCTTTTCTTAGGATTGGATGTTCAACTTTTTGAATATATAGTACTATTACCAACCAGGGTCCTTTCCTAATCAATAGAAATTGATGAGACCAGACAAGGGATTAAGACAAGGCTTTAAGGGGGTCCCAGGAGCAAAAATAAGCAAGAGGTTCCCTTACTTGCTCACTCCCTGAAGGGGGATGATCTGGTTTCTTACATGGGGTGAGGATAGAGGTGAGGTCAGGCTAAAGGGATGGCTTAGGTGGTCTGCCCACTGCTGTGGTGATGTTGTGTGCAGGGACCATGTGCAGTACCCTGTTTTTGCTCCCAACACCCTGCTTTATCTGCTGGCTCTTCAGAAGTAGCAGTTGGGTTTTGTATTTTGTTGTCCATAATTTGCAGTGTATGCATACAGCTATTTTTTAGTCCCACAAAAAATAGTTTCTTTGTACTTTGTTGCTCAAGAACACAGAGAGGCTTGTCTAGGTGCAAGCTCTGCAGCAAAGTGTCCCAGGTCCAGGTCTGAGCCTGTGTCAGTACCAGAAGAGTCCAGCAAATTTCTTCATCATGATATTCCAGTTATAGAATCTCAGCCCTAGATGTGAGTCAAAATTCCTCTTCAGTGACAGTTTAGCAAGTTCTATTAAATTTCTAAGCTCCTGAGTCATCATGTTCAATGTAGCAAATGATTGTTAAGCATTTATTTTGACAAAACATTTTGCTTGTGTAATTCACTTTTTTATTCATTTAGTAAGTCACTTGTTGAGAATCTTCTGTGGCAAGATGTAGGGCATAGAAAGATGTATAAGACCGTTGTCCTGTAAATTCAGGTAGTTTACAATCTAATGGGGTATAGTGTCCAGCTCTATGCAATCGTATGAACAATAGCCCCCCATGCTCCTCTGTCCATGGGATTCTCCAAGCAAGAATACTGGAGTGGGTTGCCATGCCCTCCTCCAGGGGATCTTCCCACTCCAGGGATCAAACTCACATCTCTTATGTCCCCTGCATTGGCAGGTGGGTTATTTATTACTAGTGCCACCTTGGGATGAATATTACAGAAAAGGTGTGCCCATAGATGGGGAGGGACAAAATAATTCTTTCAAGAAAGGCTGGGATGCCTATGCAAAGAAGGTAACATAAGAAGAGAATCTGGTACTTATCTGTTTAGATAAGTAAGCTATTTCCTTAAGAGAAGGAAATGGAAGTATCATGTATAAAGCACTGAAGTTTAAAAGAATTAGAACAGAAGAGAATGGTTGAAGAAAAAATCAGAATGAAGACAGGTACCAAATTGTAAAGAACTTTGCAGCATAAATGGTGGTAGAGTTTTGGAAATTCTTCTGGAGAAAAATGGAGAGTTGGTTGCCTCATTTTCAGTAATCAAGTGCCGTAATCAGATTTCTGTTTTTAAAAATCTGACTCATGGCAACTAATACAATGCAATATATAATCTTTGATTGGATTCTGCACTGAAAAAAAACAAAAAAGAAGGAATGAAACTTCTACAAAAGACATCAAGACATTTTTAGGACCATTGGCAAAGTCTGATATATTAAGTGATGACTCCTTGTGACCCCATGGACTGTAGCCCATAGGATCCTCTGTCCATGGAATTCTCCAGGCAAGAATACTGGAGTGAGTAGCCATTTCCTTCTCCAAGAGATCTTCCCAACCCAGTAATCCAACCCCCATCTTCTGTACTGCAGGCAGATTCTTTAGCATCTGAGCCACCAGGGAAGCCCATTTTAAGTGATAGCATTGTATTAATGTTTAATTATGATCACTGCATCGTGATCATGTAGGAGAATGTCCTTTTTCATAGTGGATACATGCTAAAGAATTTGAGAGTGAGATATGATGATTTACAACTCTCATATGTTCACCAAAAAATTATAAATACACAATGTCTGGAGTATGGAGATGTGAGAATTTTGCTCCCTTTGGCCTCAAAAATTTAAAATGTATCATGTGTGAAATTTCTAAAATATACGGAAGAACTCAAAGATTCTGGCTGGCCACAAAGGAAAAAGGCTTTCTTCTTCTTTTTTTTTTTTTTTTTGCACGTCCCTGCATTTAAAATATGGTTGGGCAATTTCGTAATTTAGAAATCTTTAAATTAATAAAGAAAAATAGTTTATAAACATAAATTGATACGCATTAAATTAGACTGACCTTTTCTCCTTGCCTCAGACTGAATTGCCATCCATACTTTTCCAGATACAGTTTATAACTGTAAAGCAGTGATGCTTCTGTCTACGTGGATGTTACTATACTGTGGAATAGGAATCATAAAAGAAAAGCTTGAAATGTCTTGCAGGGGGAAAAAAAAATGAACTAACAACCCTACCTTCTAGTTGCAGTGCTTCAAAACCGTTTCAAATAATCCAGCAGGAACTGGAAAATCCTAGAAAATCCACGCCCCACCCAAAAGTATATTCATTTTCCTGCCAACCATCAATCCTGTAGCATAAAAATAATTCAAAAAGATGTTATTCCCTTAAGAAGATCCCCATCTCCATCAGCTAATTGCTCTTGAGGATCTTATCCATGCAAATATATAAACACCCATTTAAACTCTCGGCCTTTTAAAATTAAAGAGGGCTGTGGGAATCCATGTTACAGGTCTTGAAGTGAGCTCCTATTCCCACGTGTCTCTTCCCCTTGACTTTATTTATTGGCCTGTGTTCCATGTGCTTGTTTTCTACACAGGGATGCCTCATTTTAAGCGACGAGTTAAACCACGCATCCCTAGTGCTGGGGGCCCGACTCTCAGGCGCGACCATAAGGATCTTCAAACACAACAGTGAGTATCAGTGATTTTAACCAAGAGGTACCACTTGCTCCTAGACAAAAGTAAAGATTATTGATGCAGCTTTGTCCTTGCTCTTCAAACTGGGAACTTAGCTAATGAAACACGGTTATGTTTATATTCACAACTGGCTTGTTTACCTCCGGTGACCTGGAACAAATGGTTGAACTGCATTAAGCACCCAGATTGCTAAGTGTAACCCAAACATATTAGCGTCACTGTCATTAATGGTCTTACAAAGCGGCTGCTGAAGCTATGGCAGAGCTCTTAGAGTACGTACAATTATCAGGAGTGTAAAATTGCCTCCTTTTTTGTAACTGCCTTGGGGAAGTTTGGAGACTTAAGTTGTTTTTTTTTTTAGTTTAGTTTTTTTATCAAAGTATAGCTGATTTATAATGTTATATAAATTTATCATGTATATTGTTAATTTCTGCTGTACAGAAAAGTAACTCAGAAATGGCTTGGTGGTAAAGAATACTCCTGCCAATGCAGAAGACACAGGAGACTTGGGTTCGATCCCTGGATTGGGAAGATCCCCTGGAGGAGGAACTGGTAACCACTTCAGTAGTACTGCTTGGAAAATCCCATGGACAGAGGAGCCTGGTGAGCTCCAGTCCATTGGGGTTGCAAAGAATCACACATGACTGAGCATCCATGCAGTCATGCATAAGGTTTACCTCAGGGTACTGAGTATAGTCCTACACAGTAGGACCTTGTCGTTTATCCATTCTCTATGTAACAGTTTGCATCTACTGAAGTTCCAGTTCTTCCCTCCCCCATGCACCCTCTGTGAGTCTCTCTCTGTTTCATAGACAGGTTCATTTGTGTTATATTTTACTTTATTTTTTACTGAGTATTGTTGATTTACAATGTTGTGCCAATCTGCTATACAGCAACATGACTCAGTTATACATGTGTATACTTTTTTAATACTCTTTTCCATTATGGTTTATCACAGGATATTGAATATAGCTCCTTGTGCTATACAGTAGGACCTTGTTGTTTATCCATTCTAAATGTAATAGCCTTCCTTGGAGAGTCTACAAAGATGAAGATGATAGGTAGATAGGGTGATAAAACAGATGGGATGTGTTAATAGCACCGCAAGTATGCTATACGGCACGTGCTGTGCTGCGCTTAGTTACTTAGCTGTGTCCAGCTCTCTGCAACCCCATCAACTGTAGCCTGCCAGTCTCCTCTGTCCATGGGATTCTCCAGGCAAGAAACTAGAGTGGGTTGCCATGCCCTCCTCCAGGGATCTTCTCAACCCAAGGATTGAACCCAGGTCTCCAGCATTGCAGGCAGATTTTTTACCATATGAGCCACCAGGGAAGCCCAAAAATACTGGACTGTAGCCTATCCCTTTTCCAGGGGATCTTCCTGACCGAGTATTCAAACCGGGGTCTCCTGCCTTGCAGGCAGATTCTCTACCAGCTGAGCTACCAGGAAAGCCCAGTATACAGCATACATAAATTTACAACCATTGATTTTTTTTTCCCTAAGTATAGGCTTTGACCCAAACATCTGTATTCTTGTTTTATAGCCTACTATAATGTGGTCCTAGGCAAATTACTTAACCTTCTTAGATTGTTATTTACTAATTCCAAAAATAACCTCTATTATGATGCCTGATTCATGGTATGTTGGAAAAGAAATATAAAATGCCTGGTAATAGAAGCTACTGAATTGTTTGTACCTGCTGTGTTATTAGATGAATCTAAGTAAAAGGTATCTGGGTGTTCTTTGTAATATTCTTATTCTTGCAAATATTTTGCTAAGTTTGAAATTATCTTCAAACAAAATTGTAATTTCTTAGTCCTTTGCCAAAATTACAATGGAAGAATTTCAATTTATCTTCCAATTTTACAAAGCTCTTAAAACATTCAGTAACTTATTCTTCATGCTCTCTCTTTGGGCCCAAGAAAATAGATAACAGTTCTCATTTTTATCTTTTAATAAATGCTTACTGTGGTTATTTTATGTAAGCAACTAGCATTTACTGAGAATTTACACTGCACCAGATGCTGAGTTGATGATCTTTCCTTATGTACTTATTTAACCCTGTGGACAGCCCCATGAGGTTAGTACTAGTTTACAGATGAGTAAATTCAGGCTCCACAACAGGTTGCTTAATACTTGTCTAAGATCAGTGCTGCACTCAATATGCCAGCAAATTTGGAAAACTCAGCAGTGGCCACGGGACTGGAAAAGGTCAGTTTTCATTCCAATCCCAAAGAAAGGCAATGCCAAAGAATGTTCAAACTACCACACAATTGCACTCATCTCACACGCTAGCAAAGTAATGCTCAAAATTCTCCAAGCCAGGCTTCAACAGTACGTGAACTGTGAACTTCCAGATGTTCAAGCTGGATTTAGAAAAGGCAGAGGAACCAGAGATCAAATTGCCAACATCCATTGGATCATCAAAAAAGCAAGAGATTTCCAGATAAACATCTACTTTTGCTTTATTGACTACGCCAAAGCCTTTGACTGTGTGGATCACAACACACTGTGGAAAATTCTTAAAGAGATGGGAATACCAGACCACCTGACCTGTCTCCTGAGAAATCTGTATGCAGATCAAGAAGCAACAGTTAGAACTGGACATGGAACAGCAGACTGGTTCCAAATCAGGAAAGGAGTATGTCAAAGTTATATTGCAGAGTACATCATGAGAAATGCTGGGCTGGATGAAGAACAAGCTGGAATCAAGATTGCCAGAAGAAATATCAATAACCTCAGACACACAGATGACACCATCCTTATGGCAGAAAGCAAAGAACTAAAGAGCCTTTTAATGAAAGTGAAAGAGAAGAGTGAAAAAGTTGGCTTAAAACTCAACATTCAGAAAACTAAGATTATGGTATCCAGTCCCATTACGTCATGGCAAATAGATGGGGAAACAATGGAAACAGTGACAGACTTTATTTTGGGGGGCTCCAAAATCACTGCAGATGGTAACTGCACCCATGAAATTAAAAGACGCTTTTCCTTGAAGAAAAGTTATGACCAACCTAGACAGCATATTAAAAAGCAGAGACATTACTTTGCCAGCTAAGGTCCATCTAGTCAAAGCTATGGTTTTTCCAGTGGTCATGTATGGATGTGAGAGTTGGACTATAAAGAAAGCTGAGCGCCATAGAATTGATGCTTTTGAACTGTGGTGTTGGAGAAGACGCTTGAGAGTCCTTTGGACTGCAAGGAGATTCAACCAGTCCATCCTAAAGGAAATCAGTCCTGAATATTCATTGGAAGGACTGATGATGAAGCTGAAACTCCAATACTTTGACCACCTGATGCAAAGAACTGGCTCATTTGAAAAGACCCTGATGCTGGGAAAGATTGAAGGCAGGAGGAAAAGGGGACAACAGAGAATGAGATGGTTGGATGCCACCACTGACTCAATGGACATGAGTTTGAGTAAACTCCAGGAGTTGGTGATGGACAGGGAGGCCTGACATGCTGCAGTCTGTGGGGCTCACAAAGAGATGGACATGACTGAGCAACTAAACTGAACAAGACCCATTTCAGGCCTTTAGCCTCCAGAACTGTAAGATAGCAAATTTGTGCTATTTTAAAGCCATAGATTTGTGCTAATCTCTTACAGTAGAAAACTAATAGACTTTCAGTCTCAGATATACAAATCACTTGTTCTCTCTCACTAAAGTGCTCAACCCAACTTTTACCCATAAAGAATTCTCCCTGCTGCTGTATTTACATCAGAACACAACCACCTATAAGGGCAGGGCTAGTTTCAGTGTCCTTGGAACAACTTCTCATTAGAGATGTTCCAGAAATGAGATGGTATAAGGAGGGAAAAATAATTTAATTTAGTCACAGTAGGTAAGGTGTCAGTAGCTGCTGGCTGTCTTTATTGCTGGATGAGTTCTTGGATCGCAAAATGTGGGCAATTACTGTTCACCCTCCATTTCTGCGTGTTCCACATCCACTGGATTCAACTATCCACAGACTGGAAATATTTGAGAAAAAAACTTCCAGAAAGTTACAAAAAGCAAAACTTGAATTTATCCTGAAATAATCCTAAATACCTCAGTAAACAATGATATTTTAATCCTTAATAGGTACAAGTGCTGACTGAAATAAAGTAGAGATTTTTCAAAGTATCTGCTGAAGATATAAAGTTGCCTCCGTGTGTGTATAAGAGGTGTGCAACCAGGCCAGATAGGAGCTAATAACTTGTGAGATGGAGTTTAAGAATGGCCACCTTCATGACGTATTTAAAGTGATGAAAGAGAAGAATCTACAAACAATAAATCTACACAGCAATCTCATTCAGATTGGAGGATAAATCAAAAGCTTTCCAGGCAAGCAAAAGTTGAGAGAATTCAGCACCACCAAACCAGCTTTAGAACAAATGCTAAAGGAACTTCTCTAGGCAGGAAACATAAGAGAAGGAAAGGACCTACACAAAATAAACCCAAAGCAATTGAGAAAATGGCAATGGGATCATACACGTCAATAATTACCTTAACTGTAAATGGGTTAAATGCACCAACCAAAAGATACAGAATAACCGGGTGGAGGAGAACACGTGCATGCGTGGACTCCCACTTACCACATCACTCCGCCTAACCCCCCAAATTGTGTGTAATTATTTTATCCTGCTAGGTTAATCATATTTCCATTATGGCTTGCAATTGTAATTATCTTTTTTTTTTTTGGTCTGGCTACTGATTATGAAAACTGATAAACATCTTTTACTGTTGTGATTTTGTAACTATTATTCACTTAATACCGTTGTATCATGATTGGTCAACAGAAAATAATAGAATTCTATATCACTAAAACTACTATTTAATAGGAAAAGAAAAAGTCTTCCTCTCTGATCCCTGTCTGATGGGAATGTCCCAAGGCTTTGAGGAAGAAATGGAAGGCTTATTTATCAAAACTGAAGGTGGCTTCAAGAAAAGAGGAAAATGTAGCACTTCACGAGCAAAGAAAAAAAAAAAAACTATCTTAAATTATCAATAATGTCACACAAATAAAATTAAATGTAGCTGAGACAAATGTAAAATTCTACATTTGGGCTTGAAGAGTTTATTGCAGTATGAGAAAGAACTCTATAGTGGTTTGTGTGGAGGAAAAGTATTTTTGTTAACTGGGTGACATGATTGCTGAACAAGAAAAACTGAGTGGTGCGATTCTTTATTGGAAAGAGGAACGAACTGAACAAATGAATAAAGTCTGACTCATTGGAAAAAAGAATGGCCACCGAAACTGGAACGTTCTTGAACATCAGGATGTGTGTTCCACTTTGTTGGACTTTCCTTCACCTGTGTCCTCTGCTTACATTTAAGGGTACTGTCCTGACCTTGGAGGGAGAAGAGGTCCTATTTTTATGTAGATTAATACCAGAGGATACTTGCTTGTTATTTAGAGTAACTATGAATTAATCAGAATTGTGGGTCCTTGAATTTTTATATTCTGTATGGGAAAAAGATATACCTGAAGTATAGTTAAGACTATTCAGACCGTCATAATAAATGTTGAATCCTGTGTGACGGGGTTTGACCAATAACTTTGAGCTATTCATCATTTCCCTGCCTGCCTGCTAAGTCGTCTAGGTGGAGTCCAACTCTTTGTGACCCCGTGGACTGTAGCCCACCAGGCTCCTCTGTCCACGGGATTCTCCAGGCAAGAATCCTGGAGTGGGTTGCCACACCCTCCTCCAAGGGATCTTCCTGACCCAGGGACTGAACCCGCGTTTCCTGTCTCTTGCATCGGCAGGCAGGTTCTTTCACTACCAGCGCCACCGGGGAAGCCCCCATCATTTCTCTGCTGCTGCTGCTAAGTCGCTTCAGTCGTGTGTCCGATTCTTTGCGACCCCATAGACGGCAGCCCACCAGGCTTCCCCGTCCCTGGGATTCTCTAGGCAAGAACACTGGAGTGGGCCGCCATTTCCTTCTCCAATGCAGGACAGTGAAAAGTGAAAGTGAAGTCGCTCAGTCGTGTCCAGTCGACTCTAGCGACCCCATGGACTGCAGCCTACCAGGCTCCTCCGTCCATGGGATTTTCCAGGCAAATCCCCCCAAATCAGAATGAGGAACTGAAAAGACTAAAAGAAGGAAAGTTCTGAAAGGAAGGTAATACTCTCTAAGGAAAAATAAACAACACTTAAGTCTATTTTTAGCAGAATCTACCACCAGGGATTAGCTCTTCCTCCAACAGAGTCAGACACGACTGAAGCGACTTAGCAGCAGCAGCAGCAGCAGCAGCAGCAGATAGCAGATGTGGACAGTTACTGTCAGCCTTCCACTTCTGCCTGCTCCACAGTCATCAGATTCAGCCAACCACAGACTGAAATTATTCAGGAAAACATTTTCCAAAAAGTTAAAAACACAAAACTTGGACTCCCTGGGGGTTTAGTGGTTAGAAATCCACCTGCCAATGCAGGGGACACAGGTTCAGTCCCTGGTCCTGGAAGATCCAACATGCGGAGGAGCAACTAGCGGGTAGCTTCTGCTTGCCACCACTGGAGAAAGTCCATGCACAGCAAAGAAGGCCTGGCAAGGCTAAAAATAAGTAAGTAAACAAATAAAATTTTTTAAAAAGCAAAACTTTATCACATGCTGGCAACTATTTGTACAGGATTTACATTGTATTAGGTATTATAAAGAAAGCTGAGCGCCAAAGAATTGATGCTTTTGAACTGCGGTGTTGGAGAAGACTCTTGAGAGTCCCTTGGACTGCAAGCAGATACAATCAGTCTATCCTAAAGGAGATCAGTCCCAAATATTCATTGGAAGAACTGATGTTGAAGCTGAAACTCCAATATTTTGGCCACCTGACGCGAAGAGCTGACTCATTTGAAAAGACCCTGATGCTGGGAAAGATTGAGGGCGAGAGGAGAAGGCGGATGGCATCACTGGTTCAATGGACTTGAGTCTGAGTAAACTCCGGGAGTTGGTGATGGACAGGGAAGCCTGGCATGCTGTAGTCCATGGGGTTGCAAAGAGTTGGACCTGACTGAGCGACTGAACTGAACTGAACTGAACTGAGGTATTATAAGTAATCCAGAGATGATTTAAATTATATGGGAGGATGTGCATAGATTATATACAAGCACTATGCCATTTTATATAACTGACTTAAGTATCTGTAGATTTGTGAGTCCACAGAGGTTCCTGGAACCAGTCCTTTGTGGATACCAAGGGACAATCATGTTGAGATCCCAATGATCATTTATTCAACATTCAGTGCTGCTAAGCGCTGTATTAAGCCTTTTATATAATCAGCCATTTAAATTTAACAAAAATCCAGATTATATTTCTCTTCACTATTCTCACTTATTAAGGGAGAACTAGGTTCAAAGTGACTGAATGACCTGACCAAGGACACACACAACATACGGTGAGAGTCAAAATTCAAACCCAAGTCTGTTGCTCCTGTCTTGGTTCATTTTCCCCAGGAACAGACCTGAGACATGATGTGAAGGCAAGTCCTTTCCTGAGGAAGTGATCCCAGGATGCAGGCAGATGAGCAGGGGATGAAGACAGGGAAGGGAGGCATCCAGGAAAGACTGTGCTGTCTACCACAACAGACAGCTGGGAGCAAGTCTACCAGGAGGCTCTGGCACCAGAGTGAGCTGCCTCAGTGTCGCCCCACCTGAAGAGTGGGAGCCGCAGGATTTACCCACCAGTTCCCACTTGTTGGTTGGTTGAGGGCTGTCCTGACTCAGGCTGAGTACACTCCTGCAGCCAGAAAGAAATCTCTTGGACAAAGAATAGCCTGTGTTTGCAGTGAGAGGACCCAGGTGCATGGATATCTCTGGATGATACTCTTCCACTCTTGCTAAGTCCAGCTACTGCCAGACCCCATGCAGGACCCAGAGAGAGACATGGATTCTCATGTGAAAATCAATCTAGTGTGATGTCTTATCCTGTTAGCAGCCTGTTAACCCAGAAGCTGGAGTCTGGCCTCTGGCACCATGCTAAAAAGCAGCCTGTTAACCCAGAAGCTGGAGTCTGGCCTCTGGCACCATGCTAAAAATATCTCCCTGCACCGTCTACTGCGGGTAGCTCCAGGGAAACAGCCAACAGTTAGTTTGCATCTGTGACTCATCAGAGCCATAAAACAGACTCTCCAGCCATCTCACAGCACTGGCCAAGGCATCAGCTCCAACCAGGGCCCCACAGGCTTGGTCTCCTTCATGATTCTGGTGCGTTGAGGAAATAGGTCCAAGCACCGTGGGGTACCTGGAGGCCTTTAGTGAATGCGTCATCTGGGCTGAGTATATCATCACCCTGAGAATTCCAGGACCTCAAATCCTGGGTGAATTTCAACTTTCTAGAAAGGTCAACCTCTGCTTTCAGAGGTCTGTGGAAATCAATCAGAACTGAGTTTTGTTTTTGCTTTTTCTGAACCTGCTCACTTTACTGGTAAATGCATAGGATGTAGATTCTAGGATAATGTTTCCTCAACTTTAATGACGGAGAAGGCAATGGCACCCCACTCCAGTACTCTTGCCTGGAAAATCCCATGGATGGAGGAGCCTGGTAGGCTGCAGTCCATGGGGTCGCTAAGAGTTGGGCACGACTGAGAGACTTTACTTTCACTTTTCACTTTCTTGCATTGGAGAAGGAAATGGCAACCCACTCCAGTGTTCTTGCCTGGAGAATCCCAGGGACGGAGGAGCCTAGTGGGCTGCCCTCTATGGGGTCACACAGAGTCGGACACGACTGAGGCGACTTAGCAGCAGCAGCAGCAGACTTTAATGTACAAGGAGGCACTGTGTGGCGACTTGTTAAAATGCAGAGTCCAGACTCAGATCTGGGCAAGGGCCTGAGCATCTGCCTTTGCAACAAGCTCCCAGGTGATGCTGCTGTTCCAGGTGCTGGGCCACACCTGGGGCAGAGAGGCTGTGCATAAGCTCCAGACTCGAGTGAGTCACAAAGGGCTTCTTGAGCTGGTCTTGAAGAGGAGAAGCAGTCTTTTCAACTAGAAGAGTTGCATGAGGTCAGAGGAATGGGCAGGCCAAGAATTTGGAGTGGTTTGGGGGAAAAAAAAGTTGAGAGGAAGAACCGGGATTCTTTCTAGAGGCATTCACAGGCCACGAGGACGGGGAACAAAGGATGCAGTGTCTGTTGGAACACTTGGGGCCCTGCCTCTTCTGAGGGCTCACGAGTGTCATTTGAGTGGAAGATCAAACCTATAAACATCACTTAGGTTACTTTACAAGCCACAGCCTTTTAGATCTCCAGGCTCTTGAACTAGATTTTCACTTTAATAAATAAAGCAATTGCCTCTATACCTTTTAACAGTAAGAGTATTGAACCCTTGCTGGAATGAAACTTTCACATGCACGCACTCATTTCAACCTCAGCTACACAACAAGGCACCTACCGATTACCCCTTGCTCCAGATGAAGAAAAAAGGCACGCGCTGGTGAGGTGACTTGTTCAGAGACAGAGCTGGAAAGAGGCAGAGATGAGATGTAAATCAAGGAGGTCTGAGTTCAGAGTTCCCCTTTGAAACACAATGAACTTAGACCTCCTTTCCACTCCATGCCTCCCCCAGATGGAAGGGTGATGTACGCAATAGGCTGCCGCTTCCATCTCTTATGCAACTCTCCCGGGTCAGGGCAGCTGGGTCAGGAGGAGGCAGGCAGCACTCACTGGGCACCTTTGGCTGCCCCACGACCTGAAACACAGCATCTAGGTGCTGACTCAGGCTCCCACTTTGCTCCCTGAGTCAAGGCTCACCTTCCTGCCCTGATCCCACTCACCCAAGGATCCCACTCAGTCTATTCCCACAGGCCCTTGCCTGAGGATCCAAGACCTCCATGCTGTATCAGGCCCTGAACCTGAGTGCATGGAACACCCTGTCCCTTTATGCAGACTCTGTCTGCTCATCTCATGTCCCCAAGGCCAGACATTTCTGCGATGACCCTCTCCCCTGCCTCCAGCAACCAGCACACCCTCAAACCTCAACCCAACTCCTCTCCTCCCTGCTGCCCTTTGCCCTCTTCCAGGAACCTCACCTTGCTTCTTTGACTTACAAAAGCCCACGTGATACCTGCCTGCATATTTATAGATCCATCCAGAAGACCTGAACCAAAGTATGTATCCAAACTGCTTTGCAAAGGCACCACTTCTCCAGGACATCAGAAATGCCCTCACCAATCTTGCAGAGGAGACTCTATAAATGTGACTTGAGAAGAACATTTGCTTTGCTTGCCAGAAGTGGCCATTATGATCATGTTTCCCCCCAAAGGCTATACAGGGGAGCAGTCCCCCCAAAACCGTCTTATAAGTAAGACTAGGGAACTTCCCTGGAGGTTCAGTGGTAAAGACTTCACCTTCCAATGCAGGCGGTGCAGGTTCCATACCTGGTCGGGGAGTTAAGATCCACAGGCCCTGTGGATCTTCACCAGGACTTAAAACAGAAGCAATATTGTAACAGATTGAATAAAGACTTTAAAAATGGTCCACACACACACAAAGTATTTTTTCAAAAAAGTAAGAATATTTTATCATTAGTCACAGTTGCTTTAAGTATCTGTTGCTTGATAGTTCACATTTGGGCTCAATATTGGAGGAAGCCACTGAGTGTCTCTGAAGGCACCCAAGGACGCGGGGCGGGGGGTGAGGGGATGGGTGGGTGGAAGAATTAGAAAGAGAAACAAGTAGCATTTCTTCATCATCCAACCATCTTTTCACTTAAGAAGCAGCTATTGAGCTGCTGAGTATCTTTTGTCTGTAGGCATGAAAAGATTTGGGCAAGCATCCCACAGAGCAGGGAGCCAGAGGATGTATCCAAATGCACTGCAGGCAGGTTTCCTGGAGTTC
This sequence comes from Bubalus bubalis, assembly GCF_019923935.1. Classification (NCBI taxonomy): domain Eukaryota; kingdom Metazoa; phylum Chordata; class Mammalia; order Artiodactyla; family Bovidae; genus Bubalus; species Bubalus bubalis. The sequence goes on along the minus strand of NC_059170.1, from coordinate 77,070,881 downwards.
TGGGGGGTGGAGGTGAATTGCCAGCACACTGGGCAGCGTCTGGGAAGCACAGCCTTCCATGCGGCCCCCACCGCAGGCCTGGGATGAGCCAGCAGGGCGGGGCAGTGAGGGATGGCTGGGGACAAAGTTCTCCTGTCTCAACAAAAGCTCAGTTGCACAAGAGATGAGGAAAGAGGCGGCCGTGGCAGGAGAAACCGTGTAGGCACTGTACAAGGGAGTTAAAAAGAGGCCAGGGACCCAGTTCTAATCTCTAGGAAGAGGCTCTTTGAATTACACCAAACCTGCCTTCTGAGATGATTATGGCTTCTTTGTAATCGTCTTTGACTTGGGCTCTCTTCTCAGTGTCTGTGTAGATCCCAGAAGCTTGCTGATATTATCAGGGCTTTGAATTCAAAAACAGGTGCAGGAACTGACACAGACAGTCATTGCCACCTAAGGCTGGTTGGAGCTTTGGGCACAAAGATGGGCTCTTCCTGGGATTTACTAATTCCTTAACTGGTGACAAACTAGGCAGCTTTGAGCCAGAATGTAGCCCCCAGGTTACATCTCATCACCCACCATGCCAGCTCCCTTCTCTCATCCTGTCATAAACCAAAGGAACCCGCCTTGATGAGCCAGATGTGGTGGTGAATAACATCTCAGGCACTGTCGTTACTCAACGTTGTGATGACTGCAAGTCCATATTGTGTCATTATGACTTTGTAACAACACGGTACGATAGCACTGTGTGGGTGCACCTGGACGGCGTCAAATGTACTCTTCTAATTTCCCTAACTCAAGTTTTTTTTATACTCTGACCAGAAACTGATTTGTTTAGGCTGAATCTTTTTTTCTGGTTTGTTTTGGGTTTTATTGGTTTGACAAACTTCTGACTTTAGTTTGCTTATCTGAAAACAGCCAAAACCTAATTCTTGCTTACTTCTCAGAGGTGTCATAGGGATTAACATAATGTGAGTATAAGTACTTTAATAAGTATTATTATTCGAAAATCCCTTGCAGATGTTAGCACATGATTTGCTGAAACAGTAGACTCTCGTAACACCTGCAGAACATAAGCCATAATCCCCTGAATCCTACAGGTCTGTAACCCACACTGTAGAATTATACAGTAAGAACCCGAGAATCAGAATGTTACCATGTTACCAGATGTTACCATGGGCCCAGAATCCTACAGTGAGTGAGGTCATACCTCTCTGTGTCTAGCCTCAGTGATTCTGTAAAGAGGTTAGCTAGTTTATCCCCCAAGGGGAAAACATGACTGACTGATTCTCCCTTTGCGCAAGGATAGTGGGTGGACACCAGGGGTCTTCTCAAGTTCCGCTAAAAACTTCTCCCCAAAGAGCTGTCCATTCATGACAAACACGATGAGTTCCCTGCTGTCTGCAAAATGCAGCAAACACATCAATGGCATTTGCAGGCTGTCTGATATTAGAAGAATGGATGGAAACATTTCTTTTCCTTAGTGGTGTTGACTTAAACTCCCAAACTCAGCCTCTAAGATGTATGTGACCTTTTTGACTGCATGCTGCTGCTGCTGCTGCTAAGTCGCTTCAGTCGTGTCCGACTCTGTGCGACCCCATAGACGGCAGCCCACTAGGCTCCTCCGTCCCTGGGATTCTCCAGGCAAGAACACTGGAGTGGGTTGCCATTTCCTTCTCCATGAAGAGTATGATAATCTAGGCATGTGCAGATTTTTCAAAAGCTTAGAATATCGATTTTTTTTTCATTACAAATATAGAGTGTGATAAACTTTGATGTTCATCTACAGTGGTGATATCTCCACTAAGAGAGCAGTCATCATTCTATTCTCCTCCAGAAGTTTGCCCCTTTGCAATCTCCCATCTCTTCCCTAGGCAACTAACTACTGGGAGAATATTGATTTTTAAATGACTTATAATTTAGTTCACTTGGGTTTTCTTTTATTACTGGAATCACACTCATCATGTATTATTTCTGTATAAAGACTTGTAAATTCCAAGTCCCGGGAGGAAAAGCCCTTTAAACAGTTCTGCTTAGACTCATCATCTCTTTATTCTCTGAATCATCATCTCTTTATTCTCTTCAGCAGCTTACAGGAAAGGGAAATGGTTTCTCCAACCACAAGGGTTCATTCAACACTTTAGGAGCCCAGCCGAAAGCAAAAAGTCAATAAAAGTGAAGGGCTGTTATCCCTGAAATTCTCAAAGAAAGCTGCTTTTTGTTTCCTTGGCTGCCCTCTAGTGGTCAATGATGCAGAAACATACTGCATCTTAGGTCATGACTCAGAAGATGTACCTGCCTGTCTTTAAAACAAAAGCTAAAAAGACAGTTACTTAAAGAAATACTACTGGAAGCATGAGGAAACTGTCCTTACTTATAATTCATATTTAGATCCCAAAGTGTCATTCCCTTTCCTGTTTCCTGGTCTACAATCCTTTCTGTGAAAAGATAAAGGATTCAACTATTACATATCAAATTAGCTCTAACACTGAGCATTGCTGCTGCTGCTGCTGCTGCTAAGTCGCTTCAGTCGTGTCCGACTCTGTGTGACACCATAGATGGCAGTCCACCAAGCTCCCCCGTCCCTGGGATTCTCCAGAAAAGAATACTGGAGTGGGTTGCCATTTCCTTCTCCAATGCATGAAAGTGAAGTGAAAGTGAAGTCAAACACTGAGCATTAGGACTAGGCTAAAAGGATGAATAAGATAAGGTCCCTGCCTTCCCTGGAGGATAGACATGAACTTAAATAATGAGCAATGTGATGAGTGCTTAAAAATAGAATAGACGAGACTGTATCTGTTTTCTGGATAAGTTCATTTCTGTTGCTTTTTAGATTCCACATATAAGTGATGTCATATGGCATTTGTCTTTGTCTGACTTACTTCACTTAATATGCTAATCTCTACATCCATCCATGTTGCTGCAAATGGCATTATTACAGCTGAGTAGTATTCCATTGTGTATGTTTACCATATCGTCTTAAACAACAAAGTCCCACTGTAGTGCACAGGAGACTGTTCAACAGCCTGATAGACCATAATGGAAAAGATTACAAAAAGGAATGCATATATGTATAACTGAATCACTTTGCTGGAGAGCAGAAATGGATACAACATTGTAAACCAACTATACTTCAGTAAAAACAAAAATTTTTTTAAACAGAATAGACAAATATATATATATATATATATATATATATATATATCATTAAGGACACAAGGAAGAAAGAAAGCCTGCTGTATTGGCCAAAAGAGCTCTAGTGGAGTCTTGCGTGATGGGTAGATGTTCTCCAAACAGACAAGAGAGGGAAAGTGTGTCAGACAGATGAGAGGCTGTGTGTTGAAGAATGTTGAGAAATAATATCAGGAAGATAGCCAGGAGCTAGGTTAGGAAGGGCCTTTGGAGGCTGCGTTCATTCGCTATTTCTGCAACAAACAGCCTCGAACCCTCAGTAGCACCCAGTAAATATCCCTGATTTTTCCCACGTGACTGAAGGTGGGCTGGGCTAACTGTCCTACTTGGGCCCCTCCTGGGACCAGCTGGGCTAGCCCTGGGGGTGTTCTTTTCCTGTTACTGGCAGAAGCACAAGAGGAAAAGCAGAAACACAGAAGGTCTCTTCAGGCCATACTCAGAACTCACCTGCTCTCTCTTCCCTGGATCCTATTAGCCAAAGCAAGTCATTGACTGAACCCAAGTCAGAGGCAGGAAAACATCCTCCACCTCTTTAGTGGGAGGGCTGTGAGCTTACATGTCAAAGGACTCGAATGTGCGGAGGGTAGGAATTAGGGCCAATAATGGCACCTGCTGTAAGTTCTACCTTGGAAATGTTGGGTTTGAGGTACTTATGCATTTTTCTAAAATGTGGTTGGAAAACGTAGCTCAAAATACAGATCTGCTGTATAGGAATGGAGTCTAGATGACAGTGGATACATGTATATGTATGCTTGATTCATTTTGCTATACAGCAGAAACTAACACAGCATTGTAAATCAACTATACTTCAGTTAAAAAGTTAATTTAAAAATGTTAAAATCAAAGTAGAGAATTTTCATTGAAAAAAAAAAAAAAAGGGCTGGCTTTGAGTGATGGATCCAGGAGTCTCAAGACCCCACTCACCAAACTTGTGGACCCCCTCCCATGCCAACTGGTCCAGAACCTCTAGGGGTGAGACTGGGGGTGTGCATGTTAACTAGGTCCCCAGACGATGCTTCATATTGTCTGAAGTCCGAGCCCCCCTGGTAGACAAGTGACATGAAAATGACACTGCCTTAAAGTTTTGAAGCAAGCCTGGGACTGCTTTACTCGAGAATGTGGCCTCCACGCCGCATCCATTCACCCACCCCCCCAAAGCTTAGGCACTGAGACCCCTGCAGGCCAAACACGCTGCCCCTCGAGCAAACCCAGCTAAACTCTCCCAAGATGGTGCCTAAAGGATCGACCGGTGAGTGTTAGATAATGACATCTCTCCAGGCTAGCTTTAACCTGGCAACAAATCTTCAGCCTAAGAAATGCATTTTGTGCATTTTTTCAATCTCTAAGAGGCGCCATGGAAGAGCCTGTGAAACCACGGGTAGTGGAGGTTAGTGGAATAAACCTCCACTAGAGGCTTATTCGGAGAAGGCAATGGCACCCCACTCCAGTACTGTTGCCTGGAAAATCCCATGGATGGAGGAGCCTGGTAGGCTGCGGTCCATGGGGTCACACAGAGTCGGACACAACTGAAGCGACTTAGCAGCAGCAGCAGCAGCAGAGGCTTATTCTCCCTGCTTGGAAACCCAACCTTTCATCTTGTCAGAGTTAAATTTTACTAAGAAATAGACTGCTCTCTCACCTCCAGTTGTTCTTTGATTCCAGCTTTGCTCTCTGAAAATTCAGGCCCAAGCCTGAGTGTAAAATATCTGACTCCAACTCCATAATTTAAAAAAAAATAAAGAAGGAAGAAAAGAAAAACCCTTTCATGACTCCAAATTTTTTGTATTATTTAAAGACATGCAGAGCCTAGAGAAGCTTCTGAGAGATGCAGTCATCTACGGCCAGCCTCGAACCCGCAGAGCTTGGAGAAAGATTCTCATCCTAGTGGAGGGCATCTACAGGTAGGTGAACAACCAGAGACCTGTTCACACACTGAGGCGCATGGCGAGCTGACAAGTGGGGCAAGGCTGACCTCTCCTAGTGAAAGAGACGAATGAATGAGATAAAGGGGAGATGAAGGGACCTGAGCCAAAGCCACCAATGTGAGCTGTCAGGGGTTGGCTCACCTGACCTGTCCATGACCATACCTACGGTGGAGCACCTCAGAGGCTGGTGTACTGGAGAAAGTGTCTTCAGAAACATCCTTACTAATGGTGCTAACTTGCATTGATTCCTCCCACTACCCTTGGCTGCCCCACAGTTTCAAAGACCTCTGGGGCTGGGTTACTCAACTTCAGAACACTCTTTGCCTTTACGACAGAGGCAGGAAAGTAGGTACTGCTGATGGGAGCTCAGCTGCCCCTAATTCAACAGTGTACCCAAAGTCTAGTTGCTCCTTGAACTTGGCCAGTTGTTGGCATCAGAACACAAAAGGCCTGCACGTTTTCCTCAAGGTAAGGCTAACCCGGAGCGCAATTCTTGATTCAGAGCTGGGAAGAGGAGATGGTTTTTGCATCTGAAGACATGTTCAGTCTTCTCTCAGCTTGTGGGCTGAGCAGACACAACACCCTCTAAGCCGGTCAGAACTGCACTTTCATACTGAGGGTTGCAATTGAATTTGCTTCATTCTCTAAATTGATGATTGTTACTAAAGTCGAAATTGCCCCAAACCCGGCTTATGTCGGATGCCCTAATCCATGAGTCAACGAAGTTGCTCATTCCTAAATCAATGCTCAGTCCTAAAGTCAGAAGAATCAAGGGCGATACTTCCAATGATTATAATTATGGAAAGATGAACAATATTGCAAGGAAGGGAGTGAGGACTTAAATTCCCAACAAGACGGAATGTGGTTGCGAAGGAAGTCTGCGATCAGGAGCAGCATTTCTTCCCGTTGCCAAGGGCACCACCCGAGCATACCTGTCAATTGTCATTTGTCACAGCCACAACAGAGCACTGCTGCCCCAGGTGGGCAGAGGCCAGCGATGATGCCAACCCCCTTACAGCACACAGGGTGGGCCCTGCAACAGGGAGTTACTTACAACACACGGGGTGGGCCCTGCAACATGCTCAACAAGCCAACAGTAACGAGGGTGAGAAGCCCTGCTATAGACTCATGTAACCAACCACAGGCCCGGAACTTGCGACTTTTAGGAAATAATCTCGATTTGACTCTCAGGCTGTCACGACCTCCAGCTTGGGTCTTTCTCCCTGTGAGATCTGTGCCAGATGCCAGCCTGGGAGGAGAGCCCTTATCTAAACACCTGTCAGTCAGGCCTGGACTGGTGGGAGGGCGGATCAGCTGAGCCAGAGATGGGCATCTCCCTGAAGTAGAATAACAGAACCCAACTGCAAACAAACAGAACTCAGCTCCAATAAAAGGAAGTTGTGTGTTCTGAGTACTTTGATCATGGCTGAATTAAGCAGACCACCGGCATTTCACTGTCAAATAGTCCCATCAGTTACAGAAAGAAACCCCTTGGTAATGGCTATGCTGGGGCTAGGTCCTACCTGATATCAGCAAAATCAGCAATCAACAAATGCACCGCTACTTCCCAGAGATGTATTATGGGTGTATACCTTGTTAACATCCACGTGAATCTTCCTTAGAATTTTCACTCTCAGATCTTTTTAATTTCTGTCTGTGGTTTGCCCCATGGGCAAAGTCCCCCTACCACAGACAGCTCACATAAATCAATTTTTTCAAAACTCCCAAAAAGAGTAGTCAGCCAAATCAGTCTCAAGGTAGGTATCAAGGTAGAAAAGTCTAGATACCAAATCCTAGAAGTCAATAAACTCCACAACAGCAGGTATAATAATAATAGTAGTAGCAATGATACTACCACCATCCATAGATCATGAAAGTATTAATATGTATATAGAGAAGACAGGGAGTCAGGATTTGCAGGGAGGCCTGGACATGGGCACAGATCCTGTGTTGCTGCCTATAGCTATGTGTCCTTCATAGAATTCCTTTGTAAAAATTAAATGATATCATACATGCCAGTGCTTGACAGAAGCCCAGCCCAGAGTAAACCCACAATCAAGGGTAGCAGTCCTCATCATTAAATTTATTTTCAGTTGAGGAAGACACAGTTCAGAAAACAATAAGCCATCTGCATGGCGAAGCTGTCTGACATCTGGAGGACGGGTGTCAGAGGACAAAGTACGCATTTATCAAGTGCCTACGCATTGACACATTAAGCATTTCATGTGGGCCATCTTAGGTAAGTACCTCCAGTACTCTTGAGGTTATTGTGAGGATGGAGGCACTCAGGTTCCAAGATCTAGATAACTTGCCCCAGGGAAGGTAACTGAGATGAAGCAGAACTGGGATTCAAACCAGGTGGCCCTGCAGGGATAGAGACCCAATAACCAAAGAGTCTGCCCATGTGCCCGCATCTGATGAAGTGAACGTGGAAAACGCAGAGGCATCCATTTGACCTTCCTCATCAACCCATCTAGGGCTTAGTTTCTTTATCTGTAAAATAGGGAGATTGAAGTCTAGAGTTCCATGATCTGGGGTTCAGAAGTACAATAATATTGTTTTGATGTTCTCATCTGCATTTTCCTTAGTTTTAAAGTCGTTCTCTTCTAGTTTTGTGTCTCTGGGAAGCCTAGTAGTCCATTCATGGTGGTTGAGGAGTTTTAAAATCATTCAAATATACACCAGAGATGGGGAAAGTGAAAAGTGTTAGTCTTTCAGTCATGTCCAACTCTTTGCAACACCATGGACTGTAGCCTGCCAGGCTCGTCTGTCCCTGGAATTCTCCAGACAAGAATACTGGAGTGGGTATCCATTCCCTTCTCCAGGGGGTCTTCTGACCCAGGGATCTCATCTGGGTCTCCTATACTCTGGGCAGTTTCTTTACTGCCTGAGCCACCAGGGAAACATTAGAAATGGGAGATGGGTCCAAAATAACCTTGGATATAAACCAGTATAGCTGGAGCCCAAATTTTCTAAATAAAATTAATCAAGAAATACTATCTAGTCATATCCAAAACTACACATATAAACAAATGTTGGAATCTCAGCATGCCATTGTCTCTAAGGATATAAGCCATTCTCCTGACCCAAATAAAGTAAGGTTAAGAACTGAGAACTTCAGTAGTAAAGTCTAACCTCTATCCCTATGGTATAAATGAATACAGACAAAGGAAAAGAAAACAGTAGTTACTTGATTTTTAATTAACCTCAGCTCCTTTTTTTTCTCCTCTCTTTCCACCTTCTTTCTTCTCTTGGATTATACTCTGGGCCCACCAAGGAGATTTTTCCACCGTGTAAGTTGGCAAACCAGTGGCTTAATTCCCAGTCATGCCAGTGGGTAATATGGTTTAAACACAGAGGAGAAGGTGGTGAGAGGGAGATTTAAAAAAGGAGTCTTGTCACTTAGCTAATACATTATGTAACAGAAAAGATATAAAGAGATTATTCATTGGCTTACTGGTTTAAGAATAATCCAAATCCCTGCAGAGAGATTTCAATTAACAAGTGAAATTATTTTTATCTACAGTTGTATTTTAGTTTTGTTTTTTTTTCCCCCTCTATTGAAACCAAAAGAAAACATGACCTTCCACTCAAGAAGAAAATACTGTTCTTGGGTTTGTTTGTTTGTTTCATCATTTTTGGCACAGTATTCTTTGACAGCAATTTTAATAACATAGATAGCCTTTTCATGTACAAACCAAACTCAATATACCACTATGGGGAAAGATTCAATTCAAATTTTGTCACATTGAGAAAATGAAAACTTATTGTGGATGAATATCACTCTTTATAAAAACTGAGTTTTCTCTAGAACTCTTGTGTGCCCTGCATTAACTCCTGGAATCAGCAGTATTGCGAGTCATTAATCTTTGAGGAAGAAATATAAACCGGGTAGACAGACTCCTAACATCAGCTAGACCAGTGCCAGCAAAGATGGCTAATTAGCTGCCTAGAGTGTCTGCAAACTGTTCAATGTGAACCCTGGATCCTGCCAAACTCAGTTCCAGAACAAAAAATGGCTATTTGTGACATGTCAGGTTTTTAGCGTGTTTGTATTACCAACTTACAACATTTTAAAAGGTAAGAAGAAGGTTCTAGAATTTTGAGGGCATCCATCCATGTATTGGGTATGACACCCATATGCCTCCTTCCTGAGTCAACACAGAAGGCTCCCAATTTCTCAAACGAGGCCCCGGTGCTACCATTTCCTCCTAAGCTCCTCCTGAGGACAAGAGCAACCCAACGGGTGCCCACTATGTGTCAGACACTTTACAAGTACTATTTCTAGTAATTCACATTGAGGCTTTATGAGCAGTGTGCTATCATCGTGTTAATTTTACACCCAAGGAAACTGAGGCAGAGAGCAGCAACTAAGTTGCCCAAGTCCTGAATTAGTAAATGATGTGGCTACCACCTCAGCTTATGGGGTCAGAGGGCTGGACTCACCGTCAATGGCATAACTTTAACAAGCAATTACTCTAAGAAAATACTGGAATTAACTTGCAAACTTAAGTAAGAAAAGATGACTCTATGATCTTCGTGTTGTTAAAATCTGAAAGCATCCATTCAGAATGACCCTGTGAAAAGCACAAATAAGATGGACTTCATTAAAATTAAGAACTTCAGCTCTGCAAGAGAATATCTAGAGTGTTAGAAGGCAAGTCACATACTGGGGGAAATACTTGCAAAAGATCTGATAAAGCCCTGCTATCTAAAAGATGCAAGGAGGAGAACGCTTAGAACTCAACAATAAGAAAACAAACAACTGAATTTAAAAAATGGGCCAAAGACCTTAACATACACCTTACCAAAGAAGCTGTGCAGATAAAAATAAGCACGGGAAAGGATGCTTCACATCGTATGCCATCAGAGAAAATGCAAATTAAAACAATGAGATACCACTACACCTATTGAAGGTTGAAATCTGGAACACTGACAACAGTAAGTGCTGGTGAGAGTGTGCAGGAACCCAGAGCTCTCACTCGCTGGTGGTGGGAATGCAAAGTGGTCCTGTCACTTTAGATGGCAGTTTTGTGGTTTCTTACCAACATACTCTTACCATAAAATCCAGCAATCTTGCTCCTTGGTATTTACCCAAAGGAGCTGAAAACTTCTGTTCTCTCAAAACCCTGCACACAGATGTTTGTAGCATCTTTATGTATAATCGCCAAACTTGGAAGCAACCAAAGTGTCTTTCAATCAGCAAAACTGGTGGTGCTTTCAGACAGTGGAATAGTAGCACTAAAAAGAAATGAGCTAGAGAGTCATGAAAAGACACAGAGAAAATCTAAATGCATTTTACTAACTGAAAGAAGCCAATCTGAAAACATCACATAGCGTATGATTCCAGCTATATAAGTTCTGGAAAAGGCAGAACTATGAAAACAGCTAAAAGATCCCTGGATGCCAGCAGTTGGGTGGAGAGATGGATAAACAGGTGAAGCACAGTGGATATTTTAGGGCAAAAAAAAAAGTAGTATGTATTATATTATAATGACAGGTACACGTCATTATGCATTTGTCCAAACCCATAGAGTGTATGATGATGAAACTCAGCCCCTGTGCACTGGTGCTAAATTGAATCTCAGAGACAGAGTTTTGGATGGAGTAGAAAGGAATAGCTCTATTGCTTTGCCAGGCAAAGTGGGACGCAAGGGGATAATGCCCTTAAAACTGTGGGTCCCAACCTGCGGGGATTTGGTGAGGAGTTTTACAGCAGAGGTTCCAAGGCAGGGTTCTGGGGATCAGGGTGTGTGTGCAGGGCCTGTATTCTGGCCTCAGGTGGTCTCCTGATGAAGTCATCACTCTGTGACCTCTGGAATGAAGAATGTGTCATCAAGTATTTAACATCCTCCACCTGGGGGTTTTAGTTCTGCAGAAGAGCTCAAAGACACTGTGTGTGCCGCTTGAGGCAGAACCAGAACCCGGCCCCAAGGCTGCTCTCTTGTCTCTTGACTGCTTTTCCCTGCACCCCCTCCCTTCCCTGATTAGCAGCTTATGGGCTCCCTGGTGGCTCAGATGGTAAAGAATCTGCCTGCAACGCAGGAGATCTGGGTTTGCTCCCTGGGTCGGGAAGATCCCCTGGAGAAGGGCATGGCAACCCACTCCAGTATTCTGGCCTGGAGAATCCCATGGATACAGCAGCTTGGCAGGCTACAGTCCATGGGGTCACAACGAGTCAGACACGACCGAGTGGCTAACACTTTGGAACTCAGGGAAAGTTATGAAGGCTGAAGCCTATTCCCTATAAACAAGAAACAGGGGACAGAAAGGCTTTTGTGCCCAGGAGCCCCACAAGGCCCTGCTCAGTTTCACGAACAATGCCAAGGGTGAACTCTAGTATAAACTGCAGGCTTTAGATGGTGACGTGCCGGTGGCAGTCAATTGGCTGAAAAAAATGTACCGCTTTGGTAGGTGTTGTTGACAAGCGGGGAGCTTATGCCTGTGTGATGCAGACAGTATATGGGAAAACTCTATACCCTCTGCTCAGTTTTGCCGTGAACTCAAAACTGCTCTGAAAAATAAAATCCATTTAAAAAAAAAAAGTGGGGCTTCCCTGGTGGCTCAGTGGTAAAGAATCTGCCTGCCAACGCAGGAGACTTCGGCTCAATCCTTGATCCCAGAAGATCCGATACACCACAGAGCAACTAAGCCCGTGCACCCCAACTACTGAGCCTGGGAGCCGCAACGACTGAGCCCAGGTGCCACAAGTACCGCCGCTGTCAAGGCCTGGAGCCCGTGCTGCACAACAGAAGCCACCTCAGTGAGAGAGCTGCACATGGCAAGTAGAGAAAAGCCCGTGCGGCAATGAAGACCCAGCACAGCCAAAATTGAATAAATAATAGATGATTCTTTTAAAAAGATCATCCACTCCCCATTGGTCTAGGTGACTACCCTACAGCTGAACTGTTTTGACTGAATGGACCTAACACTTAAGCTATTTTCTTAATACATTAAATTTAATAAATAAACTAAGAAGAAGAGACGGTCAAGTCTCTGTTTGCATCAGTTGACTAGTTCTTGAACTAAACTGATGGGTGGCTTGAATTGTTTGACAAGCTCCTTCATGGGGGTGAGAGTGTGAGTCTGTGTGTTTTCATAGAGCTTAGCTGACGGCGCAGTCAAAACTGCGTGGGAAAACACAGCTCACAAGATGTCCTGAGAACTGACTGAAGACAGAAGTTCTTTTAAATCCACTGGGTTCCAGAGGTGCCATGTAAATACGAATGCTCATTTTACTTGCTTATTTACCTCCTGTCTTTCCCTTTGCTGGAGAACTTAAAGTGATTTTGCAATTTAAAATCCCAAGGAAATTTACCAAATTGCAAACTGCAGTGAACAATTAAGCACTTAGGGCTAAAACAAAAGTTAATCTATAGCAGTGGTTCTCAAGTGTTGTCTGCAGCCAGAAATCCTGGAATCTCTCGGGAGCTTGACAGAAACGCAAGTTCTCAACCCACCCCAGACCCCCACTGGAAACTCTGGGTGGGGCCCAGAAACCTGCCTTGTAACAAACCATTCGAATGTAATAAAGCATTGAAAGGATTCTGATGCTCACACAAGTGAGAAGCATTGCCCTAAAGGAAGAGAGGGGACACCAGCAGACACCTCAAATAAGTCTTCAGGTTCAGTAAGGACTCAACAGGAGAGCCTAAGTCCTTTCTCCTGTGCTTTAATGAACACTGTGATGTCTTAAGAGACTTCCCTGGTAATGATGTCTTCAAGTTCTTCTGTGTGTTTTTTATTTGTTTGTTTGTTGTTCCTTATATTAGGCAGAAGTGCCTTTCCCTGTAACTTCGGTGCTGATCTTCTCTTTTAAAAATAATTTTATGTATTTATTTATGGCTGCGCTGGGTCTTCACTGCTTTTCATGGGCTTTCTCTCATGGGCGAGCGGGGATTACTGCTTGTTGAGATGCACAGGCTTCTTTGAGGTAGCGTCTCTTGTTGCAGAGCAGAGGCTTCAGGAATTGCAGAACAGGCTCAGTAGTTGTGACACAGGGGTGTCGTTGCTCTGGAGCACATGAAATCTTCCCAGACCTGGGATCGAACCTGTGTTTGCTGCATTAGCAGCTGGGATTCTTATCCACCGTGCTGTCAGGGAAGTCCCTTTTGTGTGTTTTTACTTCCTTCCTTTAATATTCAGCAAGTCAAGCATTGAGTTTAGGTCAGACGTGCTGCTAACTCACTTCAGTCGTGTCCAACTGTTTGCGACTGTATGGACTGTAGCCTGCCAGGCTTCTCTGATCATGGGATTATCCAGGCAAGAATGCTGGAGGAGGTTCTGGCCAGGGATCTAATGCATGTCTCTTGAAAGTGTCAGTCGCTCAGTAGTGTCCGACTCTTTGCAACCCCATGGACTGTAGCCCATCAGTCTCCTCTGTCCATGGGATTCTGCAGGCAAGAATACTGGAGTGGGTTGCCATGCCCTTCTCCAGGGGATCTTCCCAACTCAAGGATCAAACCCACATTGCCGACAGATTCTTTACTGTCTGAGCCACAGGAAAGCCTTAATCCGTGTCTCTTAATGTCTCCTGTATTGGCAGGTGGGTTCTTTACCACAAGTGTAGCCTGGGAAGCCTGGCCAAGTAGTAGCAGGCTGATATAGATGCATTGACATAGAGCAATTTAAAATTATCAAAGTACGTGGAATCCAGTCTGATCAGTCTAGTTATGCTAGTTGACTTTACAAATAAGCTAATCAACAGCACAGTGAGCTAATTATTTACTTGGGAATTAGCTTTAACAACTCAAAGCACTTAAATCCATTGAATGTAAATTAATTTCCTCCCAGTGAAATGAAGCCAGAGCAGGCTTACAAGATTGAGAGCACATCTCCACCAAATAAAATGTGTCCGGTTATCCCTGTTTGGTATCAGGGCAGAAAGGGAGAGTGACACAGAGCCTCCCTGGTGGGTACTCACTGCTGACAAGCATTTCTTCTTTTGCCCTAGCATGGAAGGTTCCATCGTGCATCTGCCCGATATCGTGGCTCTGAAGAAGAAATATAAAGCTTATCTCTACATAGATGAAGCTCACAGTATTGGGTCCGTGGGCCCCACCGGCCGGGGTGTGGTGGAGTTCTTTGGACTAGACCCCAGAGATATTGATGTATGTATGGGCACGTTCACCAAAAGCTTTGGAGCCGCGGGAGGTTACATAGCTGGAAGGAAGGTAAGAGACAGATCCCTTGCATCTATTTAAAACCTGAATGCCCTGGGAATGCAGTCTTGGGGGTCCTCTGGTTTCCCTGAGGGCTTCAGTTCAGTTTAGCACACCTGACTGATTAAGGCGGCCTCGGCAGCATGGGTTCACAGGCACGGGAGGCCCAGAAGGTCAAGGAGCTCATTCTCTGATAGTGCAGAGGCTCTTGTGATGAGTAATCCCGTGATCCTGAAACGACAACCCTGGCTGTGCACACAGGCAAAGACAGTGCAAAGGAGAGGGCAGGACCGAAAAAAGACTCAGAAGTCTCAGAAAGACTGTCAGTCTTGTAGACCAAAGGTGACGACGGGGTGTGGGGGTCATATTTCAAAAAGAGAGAATGCTGTTTACCAAGCCACAGAAGTGATGCTGCAGAACTGTAAGTAGTTTGGGAAAAACTTAAGGTGGCTGGTAGGAACAGTGGCAGAGGTCAGATGTTGAAGACACTGACCCTCTGCGACAAGATGTGGATTTTCAGAGTTTTAACAAAACAGTGGCAAGACTGGAGATCTTTTTTATATATTTTATTGAAATAGAGTTGCTTTACAATGTTGTGTTAGTTTCTGCTGCAAGGCAAAGTGAATCAGCCATACATACACAAATACCCCCCCTCTTTTGGATTTCCATCCCATTTAGGTCATCACAGAGCACTGAGTAGAATTCCCTGTGCTACCCGGTGTGTTCTCATTGGTCATCTACTTAATACATATTAATAGTATCAAGAATGTATATATGCCAATCCCAATCCCCCAATCATTCCCCCCACCTTTGACCCCCTTGGCATCCACATGTTTGTTCTCTCATCTGTGTCTCTATTTCTGCTTTGCAAATAAGTTCATCTGTACCTTTTCCCTAGATTCCACATATAAGAGATTCTGCAATATTTGTTTTTCTCTTTCTGACTTCTTTCACTCTGTATGACAGTCTCTAGGTCCATAAGAGATTTTTCTCTGCAAATTCTCTCCCACAGTCTTGGATAAGCCATGAGTCTAATCTTGTCATCCTCTCATATCTTATTTGTGTGACTGAAGATTCTGAGCTGATGGAATCAGACTAAGTGTTATCCCTGTCATTCCACTGCCAACATCACCCAGGAGGTCACCAAAATGACACAAATTTTTGAAAAGGTTTTTAAAGAAGAGGGAAGAAGACGAGAGGAAGAAAATGAAATATTAAAACCTGACTTTCAGGGCTCAAAAAACCAGTTCTCTGCTCCATCATACAACAGTTTTACCAAAGCCCTGATGGTTCTCTCCTCCAGGTGTACACCTGCCCCAGAGGGACTGTGAGGGTGGCCTTGGCTCCCCTGGGGAGGGCACAGCCGTGTATGCAGGTGGCCTATATCTTCTCTAAAACTCCCGATTCCTCCTCAGGAACAGGAGCTCAGATTCCTGGTAAACCAGCTAGACAAACCAGGGAGGACAGCTGAACACAGTCTGGGTGCGGAAAGCCCATGATTTAAAATGGCAGATTTTACTGCGTGCAACCCACCCTGCCATGAGACGCTGCACAAACGCTAAAAATGTTCAGAGCTCCCGGTGACCTTCGCCCTTCAAAAAGCACCACTTTCATCTGAGCTCAAAGCACTGCTGTTCAGCCTCCTTCCACAGGCCTGCGGGAATTCATCGAGGGGTACTGAAAACATAGGGAATGCCCAGGATCTTACAGAATTCAGCTAAAGTCTAGCGCGAGGCTCGACGTTCCCTTCCTCGACTGTCGAAGCCATGGGATCAGAGGGTCCTAAATGTAGGTGAGCCCTCGCCCAGGCTACTTCGCTTTGTGAGCTTGCAGTTTTGTGATGACTTGAGCAGCAGTTCTGAGCTACAAGATTTTTCACCAAGCGTAACTCTGTTTCCTGAGCCGAGGGAACCTGAATAAACTGAAGTGAGCGGATCCTTGAAATGCTGTCAAGTTTGCCAGCTGTCACCACGTTCCCCCTTAGAGTTCCTGCATGTGGTTACCTGCTCGAAACAGAGGCTCCTGCTTGCCAGTTCACGCCCAGCGCAGTACGCTCTCTCACATACTCCCCATCCTGAAGGCAGGCGGACTGTTTTTAAAGTATATTTGCTCTTGCCTACCTACTTTCTGTTGATCTGCGGTAGATACGGAGCCATTGTAAAAATCATTAATATTTAGTATTTGCCGTAATCAGGAAGAAGAAAAATATATGGATCATTTTTTGTTCTTTAAAAAACAGCTTCTTGGCATACTTGGAACCAGAAGGATATCTCCTCCCGCTCCTTCCCCCTTCTCCCTCTATATTACACTGCAGTCTCTGAATTTACCACTAGGTGGCAGCGAGAATTAGAGAGTGTTTGGCAGAGACCCGTTAGCCCTGAACCGGGAAGATGAAAAACCAAGAAAACACCGGGCAGTTTTCAAGGCCTGGAGGGTGAGCAGGATATGAGGCCTGAAATAGCAACCCACTCCAGTGTTCTTGCCTGGAGAATCCCAGGGACAGGGGATCCTGGTGGGCTGCCGTCTATGGGGTCGCACAGAGTCGGACACGACTGAGCGACTCAGCAGCAGCAGCAGCAGAGCGTGTCTCGTGTTGTTCCCTGATGATTTAAAATTCAGTCCGGTAAAGAATCCACCTGCAACGCAGCAGATACCGGTTTGATTCCTGGGTCGGGAAGATCCCCTGGAGATGGGATAGGCTACCCTACTCCAGTATTCTTGGGCTTCCCTGGTGGCTCTGACGGTAAAGAATCCGCCTGCAATGCGGGAGACCTGGGTTCAGATCCCTGGGTTGGGAAGATCCCCTGGAGACGGGAAAGGCTACCCACTCCAGTATTCTGGCCTGGAGAATCCCATGGACAGAGGAGCCTGTCCCAAAGAGTCTTATCCGACTAAGCACAGCACAGTACAGATAAAAACACCTGCCTGGAATCATTTTGGTGAGCCTGTGACAAATGCAGATAAACTGGTTTCCTTCCAGCCTAATGAGCCTATGAGTTAATCGTACTTAGTATCTGCTCCTCTGTGCCTTTAACTTGTTAAATTATGTTAATTTTAAATTATGTATAGTTTCCATTTAAATCATGGATTTTAATTCCCCTGGACTTTGAAGAATTTTGTGAAGAATTTTCACTTTGAATTTGTTTTTTAATTGATAGGACATAGGATTGGGCAAATGCTGAAAATCTTTGGGAAAAAAATCTTTCTAGTATCTGTTTAAATAATTCGAATTCAGTTTTCAGAGTTTCATGTTACATACTTTTTTCTGAATATTTTAAAATAGATATCTCAATTCGGGGAACTATTACAAAATATCCAACATTCTAGATATTAAACTCTACAAAGGCAACAAAATTAACCATAAACAAGTTAAAGTGTACACACTAGGACTTTACATTTTTCTGAATTATTGATCATTTCAAGTTCACTATGTTCCTAGGCTTCCTAGTAAATCTTGAGAGGTGAAATAATCACTTGGGTCCAAAAATCTAGAAAACAATAAAACTCTCTGGGTCTTAACTCTCTTTTTAAATGTCAATGTTAGTGGTGCAGGGACTGTAATCTTAATAACAGTTTCTAGGAGGCTCCAGAAATCTTTATGGAGCAGGTCAAGGTCAGAAGTGCATGCATTAGCAACCAGATGTGTCACGGAAGAAAAAATATTTGGAAACACACAAGAGAAAAATTGCTTTGGTGCTAAGATACAACCTCAGAGAGTAGAGATTTTGTCTTCATCCCAGCCTTGCAGTAACAAAATGTCCTAGAAATTCATGTCTGCCTTGGCCCAACCGACTCTCCTGACCCCAGGGAAACTGCTAAAATGGTCTCTCAAGAGCCAGCTGGGTTTCACTGTTTTGCCCCCTGTGAGTTCGGAGCTGCTGTAGCTGAGCCATGAACAACCCACACTGAAGCTTTCTGTCCTTTCAAGATCTTCAGGTGAAATGTCAGGTACTTCTCTCCACCTGTCAGAGCTCCCTCCCTTCTTCTTTGAAGAAAGCCTGAGCTGATGGGGCTGGTTTCCTTATTTTTTTAATTTGCATTGACCCAGTTGCCAAGGAGATGGGGTCAACAGCACAGACCCCAGCTTCTGGGGTCCAGATTTCTCTCAGGCACAGGTCTCATGTCCTCTTGCATGCCTGGAGCTGACCACAGGCTTTCACAGCCTCCAAGAGACCAGAGATTCGCAACTGAATGCAGCAAAGGTGACCCTCAGGGCTGGTAGGGCGCAGGGCTGGGATTCTGGAGGAGGGACCGAGGGAGAGCAGCTGAGTTTGGTGTGAACATTAGCCCAGAAGCCTGGCACCAAAGGCGGAAGCCAGCTCTGCTCTGCATGCTCAGCCCTGGCTGGAATTAACAGCCCTTTGAAGGAGATGGGGATCATGGAATGAATGCCAAGGTGTTTACCCTAAGAGCCTCCTGTCCGACTTCCTCAGAAAAGCCACTCTTGTCCTTGAACTCCAGGTTCAGGGTTTTGTACTTCCTAATGGTTTTGGAAATCTCAGTCTGAGAAGACCTCTAACCCTCCCTGAGGGAAAACACAGCCCAGACTCTCCTTGCCTAGGACCAAAGCCAACTCTTCATTCAGGGCTCATGGCAACCAGTGGGCGAGTGATAGGAGCAAATCGGAAACCAGGAGCCAAGGCTGCCCTGAAGATGCTCTGCTGAGGTGCCCCCGGGAGCTCCCCTCTTTGAAGCACACAAGCAAGCTAACTTCCATCCACACACTCAGACTCTGAGAAGGTAGACTCAGTCTGAAAGAAATAAGATTGTGGACAAGACGGTCTTTCTCTTAAAAGGAAGTGATACTGTGCCGATGAGGCACTTACTCAAACTTAGGATGCACGTGACCTTGGCTTTATGAAATTTCTCAACTCATGAGGGAAATTGAGGACTGAGGATGCACCTTTAGGAGGCAAAGCCAGCTTTGTTTCGCTTCTTTGATCTTTGTCAGTGATGCCCCAAAGCTAAGAGAATATTGCTAGACTAGTTCCTAAGAATACAGCTTTGTACCCGCTGACTGAACCTCAGGGACCCTCAGCATCCTTCCTTGGTCCCTAAAACCCTTCTGATTTCCATTAGACCATCAGTATCTACCAGACCCCTGCAACGTAGTCACTACTATAGATTTTAAGAGAGTATATAATAAAGTCTGTAACTCTGTTTGCTACTCTCAAGGAGGTCCCAGTCTCTTTGGAGAAATAAGAGGAATATACAGGACACATTTTGAGATTGATACAATTCAATCCATGGTTTAGAACTGTGAACAGGTGTGTGTATTAGAAATTCTCCCCTTCCTCACCTCCCCCCAGGGTGCAGTCTCTGTGATTAGGGGAAACACCACATGAGTAGCGATGAACAGTCTTCTCTGCACTCCCCAGGGCCTCCCCATCACCTTACCAAGCCAGCTCCTGTGCTCTGAAGAAGTAATATAATCTGATGCTAAAGGGTGGGAGGAAGGGGAACTCTAGAGCCAGACTCTTTGGGTACAAATCCTTGTTATCGAGCCACTTTTTGGTGGGATAATGTTCTGATCTGTTCCTTAACACAGTGACCCCACCTATAAAGTAGAGATCAAAATAGTACCTAACTCATAGCGTTACTGAGAAGCTAAAATGAGTTACTGTAGGTAATGATGCATGTGAAATACATTTAAAATTCTTACAATGGAGCCTCAAGCAGCCCATGGGCATCAGCTCTGGGTCTCTCCATCTCTTCAGTGAGGCACTGTTGCCATAAGGTCTAGATTCTCCCTTCTTTGAAATGCCTCTTTTCCTTTCTTTGCACTCTCACTGTTACCACCCAATAAGGATGGGGGAAGTGTTGGGGTGCAAATCTTTGATGCCCAGATCTACCAATGCGTGGAGGCGTAAGCATACAGCATGACCCTCTGCTGGACAAGGAGGCTGGGATAAAGACACACCAAGTGTCTGGTTTTTGCCCCCTCCTCCCACCTCATGCTCTGAGTGTTCAGACTCTCCGAGCCGGCCATCCATTAACAATGGCCACCAAGAGCACCAGATATTCACTATGCAGTGGATGCTTTTCTAAGCACCATGTGTATGTTAGCTCTAATCCTCATAATGACTCTGAAAAAAGTATAACTGTTATCCCATTTCTCAGAGAAGAAAACTAAGGCACAGAGAAGCTTAGTAATTTGCCCATGGTCTCATATCAGCAAGTGGCAGAGCCAGGATTTGAACGTAAGTGATCCAGGCTCCAGATCCTGTCTCGTAACTCTGAGGTCAGACCTGCCCTGGAGGGAACAACCCCTCATTACCTTTCTTGGAGGCACTAGCTTTTCCGTCTGCCTTCATTTGGCTCCTCCATCCTGTGCTGATTAACATGCCATCTTTATCCCTAATTTTAGCCCATGTCCATGCCTCTCCCCTCATCTGCAACTATCCAAATCTACTCATCTTTTAAGGCCAAGTCACCTCCTCAAAACTCTCCTTCCTGGACCACAGGAGCCCACATCATCCCTTTTCCTGCATCCCACCCAGCATCCTGCTGGGAGGTACCAGCTTTCAGTAGAGAAAGAAAACCCCTGCTTCTGCTCATAGAGGAGCATGAAGAACAGCCTGGCTGCAGCTCCTCTGGAAAATGACCACCTCTTACTCCTTGATGCTCCCCCGCATCTTCCATGCTCCAAAGTGAACTTCTTGGATACCATGTGGTCAGTGATGGATACCACCTCCATCAGGTGATGAAAACGCTTATAAGATTCACTAAACAAAAGAACAAACAGAAAACTTAATTTTGATTTTAGTGCAAGTGGAGAATGGCTGCTGGGGACTAGGCTTTCTGTCCTCCTCTTCTTCTCAGGTTCCTGCACATGGAGCATAGTCCAGAGCATCTCCTTGTACAGACTTGCTGGAAAGAAAGATAGAAGGAGCGTGGAGGCGGGGGTGGGAATGGGCACAGAAAGGAGGGGAGAAGGGAAGGAAGGGAGGTGGGGGGGAAGGAAAGAAGGGAGGAAATAGAGAGGAAAAAAAAAAAAAAAAACTGGAATGGAGAGTCTAAAATTAAAAGACCTAAAGAGGAAACCAGAGTAGAACGATGGAGAGGGAAGAAGACACAAAAAAATCAGGACTGAAGAGTGTGAAACGCAGGGGAAAGAAAGTCAGGGGAGCAGGAGTGCTGGAGAGGGGACTGCAGACAAAAGACATTCCGAAGGGAGCAGGGCAGGCGGACTGAAGCTACCTGGTCCCCCAGCCGCCAGGGAGGCAAGCCACTGACTACTGTGGGAACGTTTAGGAAAGTGTATAGTGACTTCAGGTACTCTACTTTCGTCACTACTAACTTTAGTTACTAGCTCATAGGAAGATAAACAATGTATACTTAAAATGCTTGGGTAAGGACGCATGGCTGTGAGCTACCAGGACACCCACCCTGAGAGGGAAAAGTGACAGGCGGGCATGGTGCCAAGCACAGAGGTGGGTGTGGATGTGGCCAGTGCAGGGGGGTCAGGAGGAGATGGTCTGCTCGAAGCAGAACTCCCCCCAGGTCACCTTCCAGGCAGTGACTGAGAAGGCACCAAAGTGGGGTTCTAAGCTGTCTCATGATCCTGGAAGATAAGTGACCGCCGCTTCATGGACCCCACTGCTCACTCAGAGCCATCCTGAGCACACTGGCATTTCTGAAAGGCACCCCGAGAGTCCTGGGCTGTGAGCCAGGAGGATGTCTTCCCAGTCGGGCTGAGTGCCCCTGGGCACCAGCGCTGAGCCTCCCCTGACCACACGGCTGTAGAAGGAGGTGATTGGAGCTCCTTCAGGCTCTCAGCATGCTTACTGCTGACCTCAGGTTCAGGCTGATCAGGCATGCTGGTGGAGAACCATTTCTACCGCCGTAGAGACCAGCATCCTGCAGCCAGTCAGCGCTCCAAAGACTGCGGTGCAAAACTCCCTGTGGTTCTCTCCAGCCCACAGCACACCGGAGTTTATCTTGTCCTTACCTCCACGTTGAGTCAATCTCTCCTCTCCCTTCTGCTGCGCCCTTACACTGGAACTTTTCTTTATATCTTTGTCTTTCTTCAAGATGCAATCCTACTGCCTCAGTGGAGCTTCCTGTGTCTACTCCCAAGAAGCACATCCCCTCTTTCTCCTCTGCCTTCTGGTAGCCTCGCTGCGTATATTAGTCTGCATATCTTGTTACTTCCCCTGCCGTTACTTCTTCATGTGCACAAGCTCATGTACTATGCTCAAGGACAAAAATAAAGACACATTCTAGATCATTCTTTGTACCCTCCTGAATACTAAACCACTGCTTGCATGACCTGGATACCCAAACAAATGTCTAGGAGGCCGTTTTTCCTTTACACATCTGGTTTTGAGTTTCCCTGGTGGCTCAGATGTGAAGAATCTGCCTGCAATGCAGGAGACCCAGGTTCGATTCCAGGGTCGGGAAGATGCCTTACACATCTCAACTCCAAATTTGGAGCTCCTATTTTTGTATACCTTCTATGTTGTTGAGGGAGAGGCTGAGAAGAATGGATAGAAAAAACAAATAGCTTAGTGATGCGCCTGGAATCAGACGGCGTTCAAGAATCAAATGTCTTCTGCTGTAATATGTGGAGATGGGTCCACCAACACAGATTTATTTGCCTTCTTTTTGGATTTCCCTCCTTCGTTAAAGGGCCTTGTGGATTATTTACGGACTCACTCCCATAGCGCTGCTTATGCCACATCCATGAGCCCCCCGGTAGCAGAGCAAATCATCAGAGTAATGAAACTCATCATGGGACTAGATGGGACCACAGAAGGTAAGAGGGTCTGCAGCAAGCCCAGCTTCCATTCATTCCTTCCTAGACCCCTCTCTGCCTCCCTTCTGCCCCATCAACCTCTCCCCTTCTCAAATATACTGCTTTGTCTTAATGTAACCAATTTGTAAATTAAGCCATGTGTGCATTAATAGTACATAATGTGTAGTAGTACGGAATACATAAATGTACTGGAACAGCCCTTAGCACACAGAAACGGTGAGCAGGGCAATGCTTTTTTAAAGCAATGAACACTTTCTAACTTACCTCTTCATGTGATCAGCAAACGTGGATGATTTTGTGGTTTAATTAGTCGTGTTAAAATGAAGCCTGCCTTGGTGTGTGTTTGCCTGTGCCTTCTGGGGATGGTCATTTGTTTCCCTGAGAATGAACTAGTCAATTTAATATTCTTTTTTTAATCCCCCCCATCTATTCATTCATTAATTCATTTCTTTGATCATCACTCACCAGGATTTGGGGAGAAGGAATCCGCCACTCCTCATTCAAGTATATACAGAGAAAACACTCACAACAATAATTGATCAGCCATTTCTCTGATGTTGGGTCTCCAGGGCCAAGACGTGCTACCTCGTTTGACTCAAATGAGCTTACTCTTTTTTTTGAAATATGCTTTCATCAAGGGCTGTTAGATTTCACCTTCTATCTTTAAGATACAGTTTATAGAGCTTCTACTGTGTACCACCATAGGGCACAGTGATGACTAGGGGAGTTCTTGCGGTCAAGCAACCTAGTGAATGTGTTTATAGAAGCAGCAAATTATCCTGGCCCCAGAACTGCCCTCTGGGCTATACCATCCGTGTGCCCTGCCCCACCTCCGAGCTGATGTGAAACCCTACAATGCTTAGTGCAATGTCCTGAGCAAGCCTACTATATCAGTAAAAATATGAAGAAGTCCATCATTGTTTAATATTATTAAAGCGACAAAATACTTGATTCACATACACTTTGTACCCAGAAACCTACTATATAAAACGGACTAGAACAGGGCTGATGTGGATAATGTAGTGTCTTTGAAAAGGTGTTAGTCTCTCAATTGTTTCTGACTCTTTGCAACCCCGTGGACTATAGCCCGCCAAGCTCCTCTGTCCATGGGATTCTCCAGGCAAGAATGCTGGCATGGGCAGCCATTCCCTTCTCCAGGGGATCTCCCCGACCCAGAGATCAAACCAAGTCTCCTGCAGTGCAGGCAGATTCATTACCATCTGAGTCTCCAGGGAGGCCCTTACCCTGGTCCCTGATGCCCTTCCGCTGAGTGCTAGGGCTCCCCAGGCCACTAGGTTGAAAAGAAATGATAGACTTTTCTTCTTCACTAAAGAAAAAATGGATTTGAGGGTGACTTTGTTCCTCCATGTAAAACGTACTGATTGACTGACTTCTACGGTCATTTCCAGCCTTGCCTTTGGGGTTTTTATGATTCTGTATCTTACTGAATAGTCTATGTGAAAAGAAATGTGATTCCAGTCTATCCATGGTGCAGTGTTTAAGGGCATGAACTGAAAACAGCTGCTGGGACTTGATTCCTGGGACACTGCTTAACTTGCTGTGTGGCCTTAGGCAAGTGTCTTCATTGATCTGTTCAACTCTAAGTTACTTCTCTGTGCTTCAGCTCCTCCAGTTGCAAAATAAGGGAAAGGCTATTGATGAGCTAAGGGTTTTGTGAGAATTAGGTAAAATAAGACATAAAAGATTTCATTATGACTGAAAAAATTCTATCTATGGTAAGCATTATATAATTGCTTGCTAGATTCAGTTCAGTTCAGTTCAGTCGCTCAGTCGTGTCCAACTCTTTGCGACCCCACGAATCGCAGCACGCCAGGCCTCCCTGTCCATCACCAACTCCCAGAGTTCACTCAGACTCACGTCCATCGAGTTAGTGATACCATCCAGCCATCTCATCCTCTGTCGTCCCCTTCTCCTCCTGCCCCCAATCCCTCCCAGCACAGAGTCTTTTCCAATGAGTCAACTCTTCGCATGAGGTGGCCAAAGTACTGGAGTTTCAGCTTTAGCATCATTCCTTCCAAAGAAATCCCAGGGCTTGCTAGATGACTTGGTAATATTCCTGAAGTGTTCAAGAAGTATTTGTGCTACCTCAAGGATGCTGTAGGAAGGATTCTTATGATGGAAGTGAAGTAAGACTAGATTTCCGTCAAGGTCCTGGGTTAGTCAGGATAAGCTAAATTATGCTAGTATAACAAATAAGCCTGGAAAATCACAGTGACTTAACTGAACCAAGGTTTATCTCTTGCTCATAGATCTAATATCAAATATAACACAAATCGGACAACTTTCTGTCCACGTCCCCTCATGGGAAGTGACTCAGGCTTCTGCTGTCTTGAGGCTTGGCTGTCTCAACACATGGCCTCCACAGTCACCATGGTAGCCAAAAAGAGCATCAGCCTAGAAGTGATGCTTATCATCTTGCTTACCATCCATCGGCCAAAACTAGTCACATGACCCACCTGAATTTGGGGAGGTGGTAGCAGTAAATTAATGGGTCTGAATATGGATATGAATAAGCAGATATTATTCAATCTTTTAAAACAGAAACTCAAAATAGACCTGTCTCCATCCCCACATGAGCTACCAGGTTATGTGAAAAAATTAGTTTGGAACCACTGGCTTCTTGCAAAGTCGTCTTAATGATATTCTTGACTGCGTGGATTTCTTAATGAAAAAAAGTTATTTGAGACTTAAGCTAAAATGCAAGTTAAATGAATTGTACTGTGATGACCAGAATTATCCATTGATCTTATTCTAAAGACAAATAACTAGAAAAAGGTTACTCTGAAAATTAGCCTATGTCTTCATAAAGATCACTTACTTTTTAAGCCCTGTAGGTTATATGTTTTTTTTTAATTAATTAATTTATTTTATTTGGAGGCTAATTACTTTACAATATTGTGATGCCTGTAGGGTATATGTTATCATCATCCATTGATTCACACATACCCAGCTTAACAATCTTTTCCTTTCTGCCTCTGGACAGCTTTGCCACTTCATCACAAACAGAACGCACTCTGTTTGATCAAAAAGATCTCCAGAAAAGTTACATTCAAAGATATGATCGTAAGCCCTTTGATAACCATCTGTCATCAGTTTTTCTCCCTCCAAGGAGAGAGATATTTCCTTTAGTTTTCTCTCTTAGCCTCGTAATTAAAGAATTGCTTGGTCATTATTTTTATCCTCTCTCTTCAGTCTTATTGCCATTTTCAGAGAGAACAGAAAGAAAAAAATAAGAGAAAAAGCTATGTGTACAGTCTGTGTCCTCAGAATCTAGATAGGGGAAGCAGGGAGAAAGATTGAACAGTTTCTTTTCAAAGAAATGAACAAAAGAAAGTGATAGAAAAGAAAATTGATAGAATCATCAGCCAAGTTGCAGATGGTTCAGCCTGACATGGCTTTTGAAGAATTCAAAGGCACCCAGTGAATGATCACCCTGGCCTCACTGACAACAGTGCCTGCTTTAAAGAAGATAAACAAGACTGGTTGGGAGCATTGCATTAACTCACCCCTTTCTGCAGACATAGACCAACTCCCAGGGTAAAGTTGCCCAAAGCTCAAAGGACTGCACTACATCAAGCCCGAGCTGCCTTACAGGGTCTGAGAAACTGCCCTGCTCTGAGCCTTCATCTTCAGCCTTCTCCCCTCCTGCTCTGATAGGAGCCTTTCAAGGCTTTGTTTTCGGGTTGAGTTTGGGGAGCGGTTGGCCAGATCTGTTCCTTGATGAATGTCTTCACTTTAATCTGCAAGGCAAAGCCATACGCTTCAAAGAAAGGCAGGCTGCAGGAATAAGGTCAGTGTTCCTTTGAAGCCAAGGTTCAAAGATGAAATAGCAGTCCCAGTGAAATGACAATGTTTATGCACAAATAGCCACCTTGACTGCAGCCAGGCTCCTTGCAGAGCTAATACACACAAGCTGAGGGTCTGCAATCCGCCCAATCCTTTCCCCAGCACCGAGGCCCTTTTCATCCCCTGGCCCATCGCCCTGTACAGCACAATGAACCCAAAGTGGAGATTTGGTTTCTCCATCCTACCGGACGTTGAGAGATCCACCAGCCAAACACCAACACTGTGAGCCCCTCAAGGGCAAAAGCTGTGTCTTACATAAATCTGATGTTCCTCTGAGTATCCAGCCCACTGCTTGGCTTAATAAACATTCCATGATTCAACTTTCACCTTGCAGGCCCACTCAGTTTCAGGTCAGTGTTTATGCTGAACAAGATGGAGGGAATGTTTGTCTCATAGGACTGGGAGCTGGGGGGCAGTCCTACGTCAGTTGTGGCAACTGCAGAAGGGGTCACTGAGCGATGGGGATTGCTCAGAGATGGACACTGCTTTGGTAGCGGTCCAGAAAGATGGCAGCTCTGTCGTTTTCTTTATGGCCCAGAGAGCCGCAGGAGGGTGAGCCCCAAGCTGCACCAACCACTCCCCTGAAGGAAGCATTGTCTACAATTGTCATCTTATTATTTATTTAAATTTTTGATGCATATTTTTCAATTAATCAGTCAACATTCTTTTTGAACCCCTAATTGGGGTTCTCTGTCCCCCCAGCTCTGGGTAACCTTTCACTTCTCAGAGGAAATAGAAGTTGTATCACATGGAGGGTTTAGGGTGTATGCTTTGCAGCCAAACTGTGTGAGGCCCGGTCCCCAACCCGCCACTTGCTCCATGAAATGGCCAGTTGCCTGCCCTCTCTTAGCCTCAGTTCCTTCATTATAAACTGAGGTTGTAGAAGGATTAAGTGATGTAATACAGAATAGTGAACGCAGCATGATGCTTGATGCGTAGTAAGCACCCGATAAAGGCAAACGATTCCTTTCTCCTCTTCATTCTCTAGTTTTTCCAACAGTGTTTATGCACCCTGGATTCTCCCCATCTCTCAGGCCTTACACCTGCTCCAGCAGCAAATCCAGCAGCAGTTCCTTTGACGTAAAGCCAGATGCGGGTCTTCTCTCGCTCCCCATCACCCCCTCCATCAGCTCTCACCTGGATCACTGGAGTGATTCCCCACTCCCCACGCTTGTTGCCTTGTGACATTCTCCACACAGAAGCAAGATTACCTTTTTTTAAAAACTCACTCAGACTGGATCACTGCTCCAGTCAGAGTTTCCCACTGTTTTCCATCTTAGTATAAAAGTCCAGACTGTGGCCTTCAAGGCTTCTTCTCCTGACGTGATCTTCCACGTTTCCCACCACTCGCTCCCTTGCTTGGTCTGCGCAGAGCAGGTAGTGTCCTTGCTTTTCCTGGAACCCAGGGAACAGCTACTACAGAGGAGGGTCTTCGCATATGCTGGTCTTCCTGGAACAGCATGTTCAGCCAACACCCACGTGACCCGCTCCCTCACTTTCCGCCCATCTCTGCTTGGAATCAGCCTCATGAGAGGAGCCGCTGGGTGCTGAACTGCACACCCACCACCCATCCGTCTAATCCTCCTCACCTTTCTTCAGTCATCACAGCACTCATGAGCCCCGGGCAAATAATCCACAGATCTGCCTGTTTTCTGGTTTCCCTCGCTAGAACGTAAACTCCAGGAGAACAAGCGTTCCGTCTTAATCTTTACACTGAGAAT
Source organism: Bubalus bubalis (assembly GCF_019923935.1). Classification (NCBI taxonomy): domain Eukaryota; kingdom Metazoa; phylum Chordata; class Mammalia; order Artiodactyla; family Bovidae; genus Bubalus; species Bubalus bubalis. The sequence continues at coordinate 77,042,278 of NC_059170.1, read as the reverse complement.
AGTGCCTGGCAGTGACAAGTTCTCAACAAATATTTGTTGAATCCTTCTCTCTTTCCCTTTCAGCTCAGTAAATAAAAGACCCTTATCTCCTCCACACCTCTGTGCTTGAGTCTCTTCCTTCCCAACTTGTAAACGGCATTGGCCCCTTTCCTCAACTATGAACTTGATCATTTCCTCCCCTGTAAAAGCCTCCCCTCACCCCTCCTTTTGTTCCTACAGCCATTGAGTCTCATCCCTTCCGTTGCTGCAAATCTTCCTGAAAGAATGGCCCATGTGCCAGCTCCCTTTTTCCTCCCTACGCAGCCATCAGCCCTCATCCTCTGGCCATTTCCCTGGACTCTGTCCCTCAGAGGTCACCACTGCCTGCCTACCCTGCCGCTGCTCCCCCAGCCAAACTGGACGGATGTCTCCACCTCACCCTCCCTTCCTGAGAACAGTCTTCCCTTAGTTGTGGAAGACGCTCTTTTTTTGGTTCTTCTTTCTTTGTCTGTCCTTCCTCTCCTTTACTGCTGGGCCCTCTTCCCCAGCTACATTTAAGGAATGTAGCAGAGGAATTCCAGCCTCTGCTCTGTTTATGCTTCCCTCTGCACATGCTTGCTCCCCTGTTCCATTCTGTTGTGTAGAAACATGCTTCTCAAACTTGAACTCACATCAGTCACCTGAAAAAGGGATGGAAGAAACCTCTCCACCTCAGGACACACAATGGATTGCTCCATTGGCTAACACATCCTTGTCTCACCAACATGAAAAAAGGATCTCTGTGATTTCATCAACTTTTCCTGCTGTTACTTCAGTGCTAGGCTGATGGAATTCACCAACTCTGTGAATCACAAAGCCACTTTTGCTATCGTAAAAAAGTGAAAGTGTTAGTCACTCAGTCACGTCTGACTCTTTGAGACCCCATGGACTGTAGCCTGCCAGGCTCCTCTGTCCATGGAATTCTCCAGGCAAGGATATTGGAGTAGGTTGCCATGCCCTCCTCCAGGGGATCTTCCCAAACCTGTGTCTCCTACATTGTAGGCAGATTCTTTACCATCTGAGCCAACAGGGAAGTCCCTTTGCTATCATATACATGGCAGTATTTGATTTGTTTATAATTGAGTGGCTAATAAGGTTTCCCTAGAAAGGACAGAGTAGTGGAAATTTACATACAAGTGAAAATAAATAGTGTTCCAATTTCTAATATATAATATCCAACTTCAGTAGAATACATTTTCATTGTTGCTAATAAAATCTCCTGTGCTTAAACAATAAAGGAAAATAGAAGATTCTTCTAAAAATAGAATCTTCTAGTTTTCTTCAAAATCACACTTGTCTTGCCCTTAAATAGGACCTTCTGGGTGGCAGGGTGGGTGGCAAGATGGAATAATGAATTGTGTTTTTCCTTGATGTAAATACAGGATTTGACAGGATGAAACACAATAAGCTGTCTTACCTTCATAATTTAATATGTTTTCTCAGTATAATATTCTGGGATTATTGCTGCAAAAAAGATAAGACAAATAGTATTACCAGCTTCCCTCTTCAATCATCTTACAAATCAAACTTAGATATTATTCAGATATTTACCTCAATTCTCCACTTTCAATATTTCAGTGTGAGACCCCGGCTTTGGTAAACATTAGCAGGAAGGTCAGTAAGAGAGGGATGGGGTAACTGACCCCCCAGATTAGATCTAAGGACCCCTGTCATTGTGCCGATACAGCATTCTTCCTCAAGCAGAGCTTCCTTGGCTCTTTAGAAAATAAAAATCATGATGAGCCCAAGATCTGAGGAGGAAGTGTTAAATAGACATGCTCCCCAACAGAGGGCCTCCTCACACTGATTTTCTGAGATTCTTTTTATTTCTTGCATGACTTGAAAGGTATTCAAAACATTCTATCTGTGAAGAAGCTGTTACCTCAGCCCCAGGTTTCTGTTTGTCCCCGTGGTGTCTTTGGCAAGATTAAGGAATGAGGATTCAGCTAACGTGATTGCTCTTCTTTTTCCCTCTGCATACTGGCCTCTGGTGTGGGGAGGCTCTCCCCTGAAGCGGGGAGGTGATGTCTTTTAAATCCATATTTTGATTAGATTATAGCATCACTAGTTTATGGTGACTATTCTCAAATTAAAACTGAGTGTTCTATCCCTTCCCTGCAAAATCTCTGGTTCTATTCCCTGAGAATATCTAAAGGGTTAAAGAGGACTGTGGTTTCTGTTCAAACGGAACAACAATGGAAAAGGGAAAGCGGATGATTCTGGTGGATGATGTTAGTGGATGAAGTCCAGATCATGTTTAAAAACACAGATAAGTCAAAATCAGAGAAAACAATGGTGGTCCTTTCTGCTTTCCAGCAACTTCCACTTTCCTCATTGTTGACCCCTGGGCCACCACCCAGACCTTCCTTGCTCCCAAAACCAGACACAGACGCCCTTGTGTTTTCTGCTACTCCAGCTCTCTCTCAGAACTTCAGACTGGAACTTGGGGACTGGATGAAATGTGGATTCGGCACAGCTTGGAATGGGGGGTTGTTGATGCTGGAGAGACCCTTTTAACTTGTGCCAGCAACCCCAGACCTTCCATAACTATCCTTTCCAAAGTACTACCCCCTCCCTTGTGGGTGACTATCTACACCATTTTCCTCCATAGGGTCCATCACCACTTAGAATTATGTTCTTGTTTCTTTGGTGATTGTCTGTCTCCCCTAGGAGAGTACAAGTGCCATGAGGGCAGTGATACTGTCTCAACCTCAAGCGATATATGTTGGCTGGATGAGTGACGCCCCTCCCCCTCCATTCAGTGTAAGCTTTGGCCATATCCTATAACTATTCACAAGGCTTTGGTACCACCCTCTGCGTGCTTGTGATGTTTCCTCTGTCTAGAAGACTCTCATCTCTCCCCACACATCCACTATACCCACTCTTCACCTTCTGAACCTTTGTTCAGGCTTCTAAGCCCTGTCTTGATGCCGCAGACAGGAAACAATCCTTTCTTCCTCTGTCTCATGCAATCCTTGCCTCTTATGTTAGTCACACACACCTTAGTCCAGTCCTCCAAATATGTAGTGATTAGTTAGTTATTAATAATTGTGCCTTAAGCATCAAATGGGCTTCCCTGGTGGCTCAGACAGTAAAGAATCCACCTGCAATTCAGGAGACACAAGTTTGATCCCTGGGTCAGGAAGATCCCTGGAGAAGGGAATGGCTACCCAGGCCAGTATTCTTGCCTGGAGAATCCCATGGCCAGAGGAACCTGGTGGGCTACAGTCCATAGGGTTGCAAAGAGTTGGATGCAATCGAGTGACTGAGCACGCATGCAAGCATCAAGTATATGAATGAATGAAAACTGAATGACCAAATTTAAGGCTAAGCAGATTCCCTGAATTCTAATCACTCTCTATAAATAATTATAGTATCATTTCTATAGAGGTTACTTACAGAATTATTTTGGTTCAAATACTGGAGTTATGATCACTTCCTTGGTAGATACATGCATAAGCCAAAATGTACCGTTCCTTTTCTATTCTTTTGATAAATGAATAGTTTTACATGATTACATATGCTAAGGCTTGTTCTGGACACCATCTAATATAGAGATGAGTAAGCAGGATAATTCAAGTTATTGCTACCAAATCACAGAAGCAAAAATGGAGGTTTTTCCTTTAATTATCCAAGTAGTAGCTGAATCCCTCACTTAAGGTTTCCTCTGGAGACACCATCCAAAGCTCAACTGTGCATTTGACTCACACAGTAATCAGCAAAGACTGGCACCAGCTAATCCTATGTCCAAGCTGAAGTGTATTTCCAAAATACAGGTAAGAGGGTTTTTTCCTGTATAGCATTTTCCACTGAGTATGCTGAGAGACCTCTGCCCTCCTCTCCTCCATCTTAATGGTGATTTGCACTTAGCATCCTTTTCAATCAAGAAATTTCATGTTTTCATGACATTCCCTGGCAACTAGTAATGAGAGATTGAGGAACTAAATTTCCCACAGGAAAATTAGAGTTTCCCTTGTTTCCATTTAGCCAACAGAAAGCCAATGGTCATTAGGATTTTGAATCCTTGAAAACTTTTCATGGTATCTTTGCTTACAAGGTCAGTTTTAGTTAAGTTTAACTTGTTGTGATAATGAAGTCCAACACATAACACAATAGACATTTATTTGTTGTTCATATAAAGTCCAAAAGGGATGTTAACCCAGCCTCCTTCCATCTGGTGGCTCCTCCCACTTCAATCTATGGTTTAAAAGGCTGGGGCAAGGAGCAAAGATGACCTGTGTGTGGGACGTTTTCAGGGGCCATGACTGAAAAGGCATGTTTCATTTCTGCCCACATCCTCTTGGTAGAACTGGGTCGTGTGACCTTGCCTAACCACAAAGGATCCTGGGAAATGAAATTAACCATCTGCCTGGGAGAAGGAAAGGGTTCGTTGAATAGCCAGCCAGTCTTTGCCGCAGTACTTAACCTCAGTCCAGAACATTCTTCCCCCGCCTTTCTGATGGATGTATATTGTGGGAAGACATTGTATATTTTAGACAGTTTCCCAATCTTTCTCTATTGACTTAGTAAATAAACTCTTGACCTGGAATGGAATAAAAGTAGCTAAAGAAAACAAAACAAAACAAAACAAGGTCCAAAAGACTGAAGATGAATCTGTTCCTTTTATAGGGACACTCAGGGCTTCTAGTCTGGCTTTTACTAGAAACACTTTGGCTTCTTTTTCACAGAACCTGATTCCAGGCCACGGCAGGTACTGAGATCATTATCATTATAATGGTGCTAAATTCCCCAATGCTGTGTACTTTTTGGAGGCAGAAAGTGGACCCTGGGCATAGTGCTTCCCAGAAGAAACTAAAAAAACATGAAATTGGAACAGCTCTGGAAGTCAAGCCAGAACAGGGGAGAATGTATATTTTGGAAGTGGTAACACACTCTCAGAAATTCAGGACATTTTGGGGGAAGGGAGGATGTGATGAGACAGAAAATTATAAATTGCATCTTTATCAGAAAATTATATTGCCATTTAAAACATGCAATTTTAAACCATGGGCCTTTGGGTTAATTATCTGAATTGGGTGGGTTTATTTTGAGACATCCCAACTCTCTTATTCAGCCACACTTTGGTTATCTGGGGACATGGACTAAAAGAAGGCAAAGAGGCTAAAAAAGTATCAAACTTCTGATGTTCATCATATCAGCACCCAGCAGGTGCAAACCAATCAAGGGAAAACTAAATTCTAAACCCAGGTAGGAAGATAAAACTAGCAATTTTATATAAAGATGGAATGTATATGAAAATATGATTCTGTGCAACATTGCTTTAAGCATCCATCTATTTTGGGAAGCATTAAAAACTGCGCGCTTCTGTTTTGTACACATGGGCGAATTCAGTCCACATAAATCGTTCTCTACCATACCTGGGATTTTATTTAAAAATTTTCCAGAGGCTTAAATTTCTATTTTTTTATTCAATTCTTAACAGGGGTTGAATAAAATTTCAAGATCTTTCAAATAACTTCATTCATTTATGAACCTCAATCATTTTTCTTTTCTTTATCCTCCAGAGAGGAAACTTAAAAGAGTGAGACTTAAACTATAACGCATTTGCACTGGAAAATCCAGCTATGCTTCATTTTTAAAATATTTTGTCTGGATTATTTCATTCATCCTGCTCATTTGTGAAATTTTGTCGTGAGATTGGCAGGTGAGATACTGACCCCACTCCTAACCCGACGTGGACTTGGAGAAAGTGGCCCCCGTGCCTTCCAGCTGTGACCTTGGACCTTTGCTCTGGTCCCTGGAACAGGGCACACATATTTTTACACTTGAGTTTGATAGGTTTAAAAAAAGAGAATACTAACTGGGAAGATTTAGGACCTTGAAGGCGGAAAGAAATGAGTATACTGGGCGACAGCAATTCTCTCTCCAGAGTGGGATTTTCTTGCTTTCCTGCTGTTTGCATTTGACATGAGACTCATTCACAAACTTCTAAGATATTGCTTCTCCACAGGGCAAGCTGTTTGGAGGGCTGCAAACCACGCCTTTCCATCCAAACCATCAAGCTTATCCTGTGGCCGTTCTTGCTAACTTACTCTTCACCCAGAAGCTCTATGAGGAATAAAGAGGGACAACCAGCAGGACTGTGATCAGGCAGATGAAGCCATGATAATTAGAGGCGGAGTTTGCAAAGGTCTTCTCAGCACCTACCTTGGCAGGGAGTTTAGCGAATACAAATGCACTTCCTCCAAGTTCTTTTCTCCCCTGAAACCCCAACACATTGTTAGTTCTGTCCCTCTGCAGTCCGTCCGTGAGTGCAAAGAAGTCCACAGAGAATCCCACCTGAAACGGGCCGTCTGGAGCCCCTGGCATCTGAGACCCGTGGCCTTGCTCAGGGAAGAGCCCTGCCGCTGCTTCCTAAATCTGTTTGGCCCTTGGTTGCCAGCTGGAGACACAGAGAAATGCAGAGAAAGAGGCAGAAGGCACAGAGGGCTGGGCTTTCTAAACGGTTACAGGCCACTGGCCTTTCAGCAATAGTTAATGCAGAACAGATGGCAGGTGCTACGCTCGGCTGGCTCTCCACTGAGAGGCTGCCTCTGTCCATGATTAATCACCTGTGCTGGGGGGTCAGAAAGTTCTACCTGGCCTGGGGGGCGGGGAGCGACCTAAGGTTGGAGTTAGCAAGCAAAGTGACAGTCATTGCCTCTCTGCCCTGTGGCTGCTCACATGTTTTCAGGACCACAGTCGGGTGGGGAGGGCATCCAATGAACAGAATTAGCCAACCCGTGGAACCCTACCTAGGAGGGGAAGTTTGTCTGCTTCTGCAGAAATGGCTCAAAAACTGGTCCATAATGTTCTGTCCTTTCATTTACTTCCCCTTGAGTTAGCCAAGGGTAGAATTTTATGACAGATCAGTAAATCCTGCACTTGCTTTGAGGCCTTAAACGATTTCCCCGGCACGAGTGTAAAGAGAATCTGTTTGTCTTTTCCATGGCACTGGGGCAAAAGGATAGTGTAGCCACTTCCTTCCTCCCGTCCTACAAACAAGATATCCTTTTACACCAGGAGTCCTGCAGAAGTTTCCTCTTCACTTTTGTTTCCTCTGTGTGGATGGGGAGATGGGGGAGTTGTGATGTAACACACATGGAATTCTCTGTGGGTTCAGTCCAACGGGAGAAGAACGTGATTCCAGCTGTAGGATCTTTGAGGGTGAAGGGGAGTTGCTGTTACACATTGATCTTTGCTTTTCCTGTCACAGGTTCATTTTCAACTGAACAGCAAAAATCGCCAATACGGTGGGGGCTGTACCCTAGCCCCACTCTTGTCTGGAGAAGTTGGGGAGAAAACCGGTTACCCCACCAGCCACAGCTGGGGAGGATTAAGCAGGTGGATTTGTGGCTGTGCTCTGGGCTAGAGAGAATATGTTAGTTCTCTATTTCTGCATAATAGATGACCACAAATTTCAGGGCTTCCTGTTTTTATCTTTTGGCCATGCTGCACAGCATGTGAGATCTTATTTCCCCAACCAGGGATTGAAGCTTTGCCCCCTGCACTGGAAGTACAGAGTCTTAACCACTGAACTGCCAGAGAAGTCTCAAACTTCAGAGGTTTCAAACAGCACCCGTTTATAATCTCACAGTCTCCTGCGGTCGGGAGTCTGGGCAGACTCTGGCAAGGCAGAAATCAGGGTGTCAGCAGCTTTCTCTGGAGCTCACCCTTCTCTTCCAAACTCACATGGGCGTGGCAGAACCCAGTTCCTGAGGGTCGCCAGACCGAGATCCTGGTTTGTCTGTCAGCTGGGACCCCACCTCAACTGCTGGAGACTTGAATTTCTTACCATGTGACGCGCTCCATCTTCAAAGTCAGCAGTGGAGAATGTCCCTGTTAAGACCCCTCCCTCCCTTTTTGAGTCTCTTTCTTCAGGGAGAGCCCAGGCCTTTCTCAGAGCTAACCTGATTAGGTCTTAGGTATTGGTTAATGCCCCTAAAATTCATTTTGCCTTTGTAAAATAGGACTTTATGTAAAGATTTCTAGTAGTTATAAGCTTCATCTTGAATACTCCGAATGAATATTAGTCTAGTGAATACTTAGTTCTGGAAGATAAGAACATGTAAAAACGCATGCCTAGGCACCAAAAAAAAAAAGAAGCAAACAAAAAACTGAGGTTACAGGAACAACCAGAATGGCTGTAGATAGCACAGGTCACTTCTGCTGGCCACAGCTTCAGAGGGCAAATCCAAGCAAGTCAGTTCAGTGCTTGATGATGACTGAAAATGAACGGTTTTTAATCTTTTTGAACCGTAGGATTTTTTTCAGATGAAATGTACATGGAAGCCCATGTTATAAAATCGTTGTATAACTTGACAACAGTCTTATAGGACCAATGGGTACCAGACGCTCTCCAAAGTGCTTAAAATAAAATCCTTGTAACGGTACGAAATGGACATGCTTGCTACTGTTATTGTCATTGTCATTATTCACATTTTACTGGTGAAGAACCTTAGTTGCAGAAAGATGAGATGCCTTGCTCAAGGTGGCAGAGCAGATTTTGAACCCAGGAAAATCAGGCTCCCAGTCCTCGACTCTGTTGGCGTGGAAGCACGTTGGAGGTGGGGGGTCTGTTCTCCCAGCTGCTGAGCCTCCACCTCACCTTTTCCCCCCACCCGCTAGGCTTCCTCAGTACAACCTGCCTGGCAAACACTTTGAGAACCAGAGAGTTTGAATACTGTACACCCTGCCTCAAAGGGGCTGCCGAGGGGCTTCTTCCATGTGCACCGTCTCTTGGAGCCCTTTCAAGGAACTCCAAGAAGCCGATTCCTCAGCCACAATCTCTCCTTGGCCACAGCCGTCGCTGCAGCCCCTCTCTCACCCATTTCTGCTGCCACCCTGGCCTCCTCCTGTGCCTGGCCACCTCCAGCCTTGCCTTACACGCTGCAATCTCCTCTCCCGAAACCCCCTCAGAACATGGCGTACCCTGTTTGTGGTGCTGCCTGGACTCTCTAGTGCCCACCAGCTCCTAGGCTGGCAAGTATAGCCCTCTGGGTCTTATTCCCCTGATCTTTCTCCTGACGGTGAACCAAATGTTCTAGGCAAGCGGGCTACCGAGCCCCCTCTGGTATATAAGGTGTGTTCTTGCCACCTCCGGGGTCTTTGCTCCAAACTCCCAGAGCATTTCTTCCACAGGGCATTCAATTTTCTACCATTTATAATCATTATATTAATTTTCCTCATCTATAAGCTCCTTGAAAACAGTAGACACGTTCGTCTTTTAATCCCGCCACACAGCAGCCACCACACTGAAAAACAGTAAGTAGCATTCTCCCCAACGTCCCAGGAGACAGATCGTTACCATCCCCACTTAACAGAGCAGTAAATTAATGCTCAGACACGAGTGACTTGCTCATCTTCATGGCAAAGAGAAAAGGGTGGATGGAAGCTGACATACGGATCTGTAGATGGAGCAGAAAAACGCAAAAATACTCAGAGACAAAATTGCTCTCCAGAGTCTTCAATTAGAATCACCCTTATTATCTTCATAGAATCAACAGCCACAATAATTCATGACTACAAGGGCTGGTTTTGAACTAGGGTACACACCACAGTCAGCCAGGGGAAGGCTTTCAAGAAGGTCCACACCAGTCCTGCTGGAGCAGAATCTCTGCAGATGGGGACTTACCCCTGAGTATCCTAGAAAACAAAAAATTCCCTGAAGACTCTGGTGTGCTCCCCTATTTAAGAATCTCCAGTTCACAAGGTTCCCAGAAGACTCCAGCCTCCCAAGTTACCCTCATTCCCCATCATTAGTAACTTTCTAAGGAACTGCTTTCTATTTAAATGCAAATTAAAATTAAATCATATCACGTATTCTGTAAGGATTCAAGAAGCACTGCTGTGTGACAGGCCTGCTGACTCTGTCTCTATCTGTCTTACAGCCCTTCTACCGTGTCTATTAGCTGATATCTGCCCAGTCTACTGGTAGACTGTGTGCATGTACTAAGTTGCTGTAGTCATGTCTAACTGTTTGTGACTCCGTGGACTGTAGCCCTCCAGGCTCCTCTGTCCATGGGATTCTCCAGGCAAGAATACTGGAATGGGTTGCCACGCCCTCCTCCAGGATGTCTTCCCAACCCAGGGATCAAACCCGTGTCTTTTATGTCTCCTGCATTGGCAGGTGGGTTCTTTACCACTATCAACACCTCGGGAGCACTAACTGGTAGATTATTTCTTGCCTAACTGGTAGATTATTGTACAGCCCTAGAATTTTTTATCTTCTCCTCCTTATTAGCAGCTGGCCCTTCTCTGATACATAGTGAAGGCTTTTCATTTGTGAAATGTATGAATCCATGAATCTTGGGACTCATACCTCATCGGGAATAAGTTTAATAGCTTCTTCAAAGAGCAGACTCTGATAAACTCGATGGCGCCACCAATGTCCAGGTCCACCGGGTAACGCAAAAGCCATCTCCCAGCCTCAGTGTCCTCGTCTGTGAAGGGGACCCAGAAGCACAGAGCCTGGCTCATAGTAGCTGCACAAGGGATGCTCATCCTTACCTCTCCTTGTGGATTAAGCCCCTGACGGTGTCTTTGAGCCGCGAGTGGCTTGGTAGAGACACGGAAGTGAAACCGTCCAGCCTGCCCAGTCCTGCTCCTGCGTACATTAATGGGGGCATGGCCTTGTGGATTAAGCCCTTGACGGTGTCTTTGAGCCATGAGTGGCTGGGTAGAGGCACGGAAATGAAACCGTCCAGCCTGCGCAGTCCCGCTCCTGTGTGCATTAATGGGGGCATGGAGAGGCCTGGGCAGTCCTTGGCACATGTGCGTGTGAGCATAACACACGCCGTAACCTTGGAATCTGGGCATCAAAAGGGAGCGCTTTAGCGCCTGATAAAAATGTGTGTTCCTTTCCGCAAACCACTCCAAACCCTGTTTTCGCCATCCCACTGGGAAGCTTGTCACTGCTAATGTGATTCTTATGATTCTTGCTGCTCTGTAGCCTCTTGATCTTTCCTGAGATCTCCCTGCCCCAGAGTGTGTTGGAAACAAAATGTCCTGTCTGGTGTCCAGAGCTTAAAATAACAGACGTTGGGTTCCTGCTGCCACGTTGAAATTTTACTCCAAGGTCTCTCCCCAGCACCCCCGCCCCCGCCCCTCCCTGTGCCTGGAGGAGAAGCCTAGTGTGAGCATCAGACAAATGAATGGAAGGGAGGGGAGGCCGTGGAGGGTTGGGGTGGGAGCGGAGGGGCAGGGGAGACCTTCTGAGGCCACTGCGGGCACCCTGGAGGATCAATTTGGTTGTTGAGAAAGATCAACTTCTTAAATTGTGCGACAGGTTTTAAGGGAAGATTCTACCCACCACCCTTTCCCAGCACAGCTGCCAAGAAGCAGGTTTGAGGTCTCCCAGTCTGCATTCTGCACTGTGAGAGGAGTGCCATGGGTGTCTCTGTATGTGCCCTTTTCAACCTGGGGCATAAAATGAGTGCCCCCCATGGCATCTGGGTCTATGCACATTTCCTTTGTTAGACAGCGAGCTTGAAAAGTCTGCAGAAAATAGAGAGTGTCATTGGTATTGGCTGGCAAATGCGCCAGAGCCTTACAGAGGGAAATGCCTTTCTCTTTCTTGCCAGCCGATGGTTCAACAGAGAAGAAATTTTCCTTCTTTAGCTTCTGACAGGTCATTCTGGGCATGTCCTCTGTCCACAGTGCCTCCTGACCCTCTGAAGATTGAGTTGTCCCAAGCATATTTTTGGAAACTCCACTGATGATTGTTTTTATTAGGGGACTGCATGGCTTTGTAGTGGGACGCTTAGGGTTTTATTTGTTTTCCTTCCCCGGCCCCAGCTGTTTTTGTTTTAACAGCATTGGAGAGAAGGTTAAACCCAGTCCATCCCTCAAGTCGGCAGAGCTAGAAACCTGAGTGGGCCGAATGGCACCCTACAGGTCATCTGCCCAGTTGGGTCCATCCCTGACCTTATCCAGCCTCACGGGAGGGGCAAGGTTGACAGTGGGGTTGATCTCCAGTCAAGTGAGCATTTTGGAGCTGATAACTGTTTGGGAGCAAGTCACCCCCCAAATGTACCACTGGAGACCCCAGGCATTCAATAATTGCTGGGATGTCATCTTGCCAAACAAGAGACAAGGACATATGCCCATCTTTTTACTTTCCATGTCCCACCAAGGAGCATGACTCAGCCAAGACACAGCCAAACACAGCCACCCATGGCCTTGGGGCTGAACTGCTAATGGCCATTGTTTCTGAGGCACCGAGTTTCCTTGGCTGCACCTGGTGAAAGCCAAAACTCATGCTTGGTCTCATTCCCAGAGATGCCGATTTCATTGGTCTGGGGTACAGTCCGGGCATGGGGCTCTGCCAAGCTCTCTAGATGCTCCCAAGTGCCACTGAGACTGCTGAGAACTGCTGCTAATGGAAAAATGTAACTAACCTTGTAAATATCTGTTTCCCAGACACAGTACTAAGCATGTTCCTGCACTAATGCCTTTATTGCTCCAAGTCTTCCTGTGAAATAAGTTTATTTATTTCCAGGTAAAACTGAGGTTTTAAAGCCTTAAGTTGTCCATGTGGAGTTTGGAGTTTCCTAGTCCATTTAATTCCAGAGCTTATTCCTTTTCCAGAGAACCAAGAATCCAGCAAAATAACACAATTGCATAAGCTCTCCAGCACTCTACATAAGAGATCTCACCCCTAACTTATTTATCTGGGCGGGGCCTCCCCTGTCTCCTCTGTAATAGGTTGAAGGAGAATCAGAAAGTATTTAACTAGGGACCTTATGTGTTGCAAAGGGAAGGTCATTACCATGCCCAGTCTTCATCCAGGACCCCTGTATCAAAGGACAAGCGCAAAAATTCCTTCTACTTTGACAAAGTGCTTTTCAAACAAGCTCAAAGTACAGCATAATTAATCAAATCCCCCACATCCTGTAGATGAGTAGCATTTTATATGTACAAATTTCTCTTTGCCTCCAGGCCCTCCAACACTAGGAGAATGTTTCCAATTTTCAGAAGTGAGCAATAGAGTAATTGAAAGGAGCTGTATCTTGGCCAGCTCAAAAGACGTCAAGCCATCTATAGTAGCCCTATGTGAGAAAAAGTGGTGTCCACAAAGTGTGTCATAATGGCTTGCCTGCCATGCTATGCTGTGTGGTTCAAAGAGGGAAAAGACAGCAAGAATAAAACATCCAGTTCTTAAGAGTCAGCTGCCCCTGTGATCAATATTCTGATCCATCTGGTCAACTCTCCAAAGGATCTAGAAGCCAGAAAGTAATGACATTAGCCGGTGATCCAGTTACATGGGTTAATCAAGGCAGAGAGGACAGACGGGGCCGATTAAGTAGCGGGGCAGCTCAATGATGGATGAGTCATTATGGGCAAGTGCAAAGATAATGCCATTGGGAAAAGCAATATAAGTCATTCAGATACTTCCAGACCAGGAAATCCTTCTAGTCCTAGAGGGGGATCATTTAGGAAGTATCAGACCCAGCCTGATGAACTCATCTATTCATTGTACAGCTAACCATCAACAGAAGAGCTGAACACACAAGGGGACAAGCCATATGGAATACATTTTGAAGACTGGGATGTATATCTGTGCCTTCATTTGGAATACCTTCTTTTTTTTTTTTTTATTTTATTGACGTATAGCTGATTTACAATGCTGTGTTAGTTTTAGGTGTACAGCAAATTGATTGAGGTATACATGTACATGTATACATTTGTTTTTAGATTCGCTTCTCATAGGTCATCACAAAACGTTGAGTGGCGTTCCCTGTGCTATTAATATATAGTAGATCCTCATTGGTTATCCATCTTATGTATAGTCGTATGTGTACATTCATCCCAAGCTCTTGATTTATTCCCACGATGTTTCCCCTTTAGTAACCATAAGTCTGTTTTTCATAAGTCTGTTTCTGTTTTGTAAATAAGTTCATTTGCGTCCAAATCACCTTCTTTAAGCAAGTCATAGTCCAGCCCCTCTTTTCTGATCCACAATACCCCCTGCTCCTATGTTCTCATCTTCCTAAGCACACATTGTTTCAATGTATGGTTGAAGAAAATTTTTTAAAGTAATGACAAATATTTTTCTTCTTCACTTCTAGTTCTGTCCTTCAAATAGCTTCCTCTGTGTACCAGAAGACACTTCAGCATGTTCCAAAACAATTCTTTTTTTTTTTTAAGCACAAAACAGGCTGTGTCTATGCAACAAAATTTATTGCATTTATTCCTAGTCCCTTTCTTGGATTTATGTTGCAAATCTGAAATTTTAGGGGAGAGAGCTTATTGTTTCAGGAAGGTGGGTAGGAAACTAAAAGCCTGTATGAATGAAAGTAAACTACACCTGTAACTGTTTCTTTAAAACCAAGTCCCAGCTAGGAACCCTCAAAGCAACAGTTATCCATGAGCACATATTAATGACACCAGTGAAGGCCAGTTCTCCTGACTTCTTTTCCCTCCCTGATTGCTCCTGCTTTTGTCTCCCTTTTAAGCTCCTCTTCCCAAGCACTCAATGCTGGATTCTCCAATCTCTGTACTTCCGGTTTTTCAGACAATCTACTCACTGTTCCTTCTATCTTGCCCTGCCCTCAACCACTTCTTGCTGGTTCTCAACCATTCTGTTTTTTCTACAAACTATAGGACCGTTGCATCTGTTTCCTGGGTGAGGAATTCCCTCCTCTTTATTTTGGTAACCTTTGTCTATCTTTCAGATCTCAGTTCACTCATCACGCGTTGCTTTCCTCGGACTTGGTCTAAGCTCTCCACTGTGGACTCCCAAACACCACACGGCATTTGTTACCACCCGCATCAGAGTTGCAACTTTACATTCATTTGTGATTATTTGATCCATGCCTGTCCCCCTCAGGAGACTGTTTCGATCTCTTTTCTCTCGTTGCTCCTGACTGAGCATTGCCCACTTCTCTACTTCGTGGCTACCCTAGTTTCTACTGACCAATGATTTTCTCTGTCTCATAGATTCCAGTAATACACTTTTCTCTCAATTCCCATCATTTTTTGTTTGTCATCCAATTGTTGATTCTCTCTAAATTTTTTATAGTCATGCTCTACTAGCAAGACAGTCTTACTGGTTTAATTCATATGTATTCTCTTTGGCAAATTTCTCATGAGAGACCCACTCACAGCTCCCTGGGCAGCAGCCAAATGAACTGCCCTTGGGCCAAGCATATCCTTTATTCATGGGCTGTTGCCAGCCTGGGGGACAGGTCAGCTTTCTCAAGAAAGTACAACAAATGAGGTGTTTTTCTCCCTCACGGTCTGCTTTCTGAGGACTGGCAGAGCTGGGGAGGGATCTTCCTGGAGAACAAGGATGGGGGAAGGGGTGAAGAGTAATAACAGAAAAGAAGATGGACAGTTGAGGTTTGCAACAATCTCCTTCTTGGTTGGTGTTCCGTTTCCTGTCACATTCCCTTCCCCTGAACTAACGTGTCTGTAGCAGTTAGCAGATTCCACACACTGTGGGTACCTAGTAAATAGTAGTTCACCTCCTTCGTTCTGGCGAGACACCCTTCCTGCTCCTGAAGCCTAGCCTGACTGTAGTGGGCAGCAGTAGCCAGCAGCACCGTCCCCTGGACCCTGTCTTCCAGGCGCAGGGCACGTCCCAGGCATCAGTGCCCACACCTGCCCACCAGGAGATCTTTGCCCACCCTGCTCTGACCCTCCTCCAGCCCTTAATGCAGGCCTGCAGAAAGACTTGACAGCACTTGCCAAGACACTCTGGCATCTGCTTCCCTCTTCCAGGTGGGAATTGATGGATTTCATGCCTATTTCCTTCCAGGGCTGCAGAGAGTACAGCAACTGGCAAAAAATACAAGATACTTCAGACAGAGACTAAGCAAAATGGGATTCATTGTGTATGGCAACGAAGAGTCTCCCGTTGTCCCCCTGCTCCTTTACATGCCTGCAAAAGTAGCGTGAGTATCCAGCGGACCCCCACCGTAACACCTAAGCCCCAGGGTGATCTGATGGAGATGGCGCTCCAACACCAGGGGACTCTTTCAGCGCAGATGCTGCTCTGCATCTTAAGCAAGATGCTGAGCTCAAAACTCACTTGTCCAGTTTCTCAGAAGTCACAAGGTCTTGTGGGAAGGGAGCCAGGTGCTGCGGCTCACCATTTCCACACTCTGTGAACTGGGCGAAACCACTTGCTGCCTGGTTCTATAAATGAACAAGGGTCCTGCCCTTCCTCCTGCCCCAAGATCTTTCTCAGGGAGAACCTCAAAAGACCCTCTCTCCCAACATTCAAAAACAACATGACTAGGCTCTGTGCGCTCTCCCGTTGAACTCTCACAGCCATCCTCCAAAGAAGGCAGCCTCATGTGTGGGGAAACTGAGGCTGAGAGCAGTTAAACAGCTTTCCAAAGTCAAGATCAAGTGTAGGAAAACCAAAAGGCAAACCCAAACTTAGGCTCTTGCTCCAAAGCTCTTGCTCCCAACACCAAATTTTAATATCTCTCCTGTAAGCCGACTTCAGGTTCTTTTCCACTGATTGTGACTCTGAAATTGAGCATTAGTAACAAATGCATAAAGAGAAAAAAAAATGACTTTTTCTCAATATGGTGTTAATGAGTTTTTCCAGGAGTCATTCTCCAATCTGCTAGACATGAATTAAAAAGAAATTAATTAAAATCTTTTCTAAATATAAAATATTTGTGTGTCTGACCCAGCACATGGGAGAAAGTAATTATCAACAGATGTTCATCAGATTCTGGAGGTCCTGACACTCCTTTAACACAACCGTATTGTTGGAACTTTCTATTTCATTCTCTGACAGTCTAGGTTGATTGGCAGACTATTAGAAGTAGTATAGAAAAGAAGCTCTGGGGCTATTTGTTGAAAACTCATGATGGTTAGGACTGAGTTAAACATTCCTAAAAGATGGTTTCTTTGATGTCCACTCACTCTCGCCAGGGCCAAACGACACGCGCGTGAGTTGCCTTGTGCACCGCAGCTGTCCACCACTGAGCCCTTTGCTTGTGGATCTGGGTCAGGAAATCAGCGCTTGGGGTGGCCCAGAAGACAGGGTGCTTCGGGAATGCCACAGGACACTGCTCTGTGCTGATGGCGGGGAGCGGGGACAATGGTGATTCCAAGCGGCAGATACCCCAAAGCCCTCTAGCATCTGGTCTTGGATGGCACAGAAAAAATCCACATTTACTCAGAGTGGCTGGGGAAGTGGCGTGTTCCGACTCCACGCTTAGCCCATGCTTATCTAATACCTTATGATTTGCTCAAATGAAGACACCAGAAGTAAGCTTGCTTTATTTTGGAATGTGTCAAGTACACAATACTAGAGGGTGGTGTTAGGGAGTATGCTTGATATTTGATGATGGAAGCTGGAATTAGAACCTCAACAGGATGGGAAGTTGAGTCCATCTAATGAGAAGAGCCCATGACAAATAAAACAAATGCACTTAAGTGCATGGCGACAGAATGAAAGAGAGTTCCTCTCCTGCTTTATATGACAGGAGTCCTGACTTGGCAAAGCTAATGTGAAAAACGAAAGTAAAACTGAGAAGGAATTTCCTGGAAAAGTTATCTTCTAGAGTATAATGAGATGTTTGGAATGAAAAAGAATTTTCATTCTGTCTCTTCCTCATTAAACCAAACTTCTGAATCCCTGCTTTTCTTATATTGAAAATGAGATATATCAGGGTATATTGGCCAGTAGTGGGATTGCTGGGTCATATGGTAGTTTTATTCCTAGCTTTTTAAGGAATTTCCATACTGTTCTCCATAGTGGTTGTATCAACTTACATTCCCACCAATAGTGCAAGAGGGTTCCCTTTTTCTCCATACCCTCTCCAGTGTTTATTGTTTATAGATTTTTTAATGATAGCCATTCTGACCAGTGTGAGGTGATACTTCATGGTAATTTTTATTTGCATTTCTCTAATGATAAGCAACATTGAGCATCTTTATACCCTGCTGCTGCTGCTGCTGCTAAGTCGCTTCAGTCGTGTCTGACTCTGTGCGACCCCATAGACGGCAGCCCACCAGGCTCCCCCATTCCTGGGATTCTCCAGGCAAGAACACTGGAGTGGGTTGCCATTTCCTTCTCCAATGCATGAAAGTGAAAAAATAAAGTGAAGTCGCTCAGTCTGACTCCTAGCGACCCCATGGACTGCAGCCCACCAGGCCCTTCTGTCCATGGGATTTTCCAGGCAGGAGTACTGGAGTGGGGTGCCATTGCCTTCTCTGCTTTATACCCTGAGAAGATCATAATTCAAAAAGATGCATGATGCATGTACCCCAGTGTTCATTGCAGCACAGTTTACAATAGCCAGAACCTGGAAGCAACCTAGATGTCCATTGACAGATGAATGGATAAAGAAGTTATGGTACATATATACAGTGGAATATTGTGCTGTGCCAAGTCACTCAGTCATGTCTGACTCTTTATGATCCCATGGACTGTAGCCTGCCAGGCTCCTCTGTCCACAGGGATTTTCCAGGCAAGAATACTGGAATGGGTTGCCATGCCATCCTCCAGGGGCTCTTCCCAACCCAGGGCTCGAACCCATGTCTCCCATATTGCAAGCAGATTCTTTACCATCTGAGCCACCAGGGAAGCCCAAAGGAATATTATTCAGCCAGTAAAAATTACAAATTTGAGTCAGTTGAAATGAGATGGATGAACCTTGTGTCTATTATACAGCATTAAATAAGTCACTAAAAAATATCACATATTAACACATGTATATGGAATCTAGAAAAATGGTACTGATGAAGCTATTTGTGGGGCAAGAATAAAGACTGTGAAAATAGAGGGGGAAGGAGAGCGGGGATGAAGTGAGAGAGCAGCACTGGCGTGTGAACACTACTGTGTGCAAAACAGATAGCTAGTGGGAAGCTGTGGTGTAACACAGGGAGCTCAGTCCAGTGTTCTGAGGATGGGAGAAGGAAGGGAGGGGATACGTGTGTAATTATGGCTGATTCAAGTTGTGCAGTGGAAACCAAACAACTTCATAAGACAATTATCTTCCAATTAAACATAAATTTTAAAAAAGAAAGAAAATGGGATTGAATAGGACCTATTTCCTAATATCATTTGAAGATTAAACAAGATGAAGTCTATCAGCATTGGCATGTCACCTCTTACACAGGGTCTACTCAGTGTTGGCTGTTATTTTTAATAGTATTAATAGTGCATATGAAGCACTTCATATAGTGATTGAATAAGCACTCAGTCAGTGGTAGACATCACAATACAACTACTTCTACCACTGTGGCTACAATGATTATTATTACTAGTTTCAACTGAGTGTAAGATTGAGTCATTGTGGTTGCGTGTCTTTTTAAAATAATTACAATATTTTAAAAAATCTTTATTTTATACAGGATAAAGCAAAATAATCATTATCCTTTAATAAAAATAAAACTTCCAGGAAAAGAGTAGGAAAAGATCTTGCTATGTCCTGCATCAACTGGACCTTGGATGATATGTCAAATAATCTAATACCTTCCCATGTAAGATAGTTTTAAGGAGGAGCTAATATTGCTGAATGTTAATTATATGCTAAGGAAGGCTCTTAAACCCAATGTTCAGCCATTGAAGGTGGGATGCCTAGCTCGGGTTTACAAACGAAGACACCTAAATGCACAAAGTCAAAACTATTTTCTCAGTGTCACTCCTGTTGTAGGTACTAGGGCCCAGAGTTCAGGTCAGTTCCATTTGCCTCCTAAACCAGGGCTCTTTTCAATGCACTGCACAGCCTCTCAAGCTTTAGTCCATGGGGGAAAATACACATCTCTTTAAAGCAATGCGGAGTATAATTTAACCCTCTTTAATGCCATCATCGGTGAATCAAAAGGGCATGGATTAGTACAATGGGGACTATACATTTAGCACCAAAAAAAATCTAATTATTTCTGTTGTTAAGGAAACTTAGAACAGTTTAGTTCCAAAAGGTAATGTTATCTATTGTTGGCAGGAGTAGCCATTCCCTGGTCTTGTTTTCTTCTCGGATATTCCTTCAATGGAAAGTTTATATGCAGAAAAGCTTTTGAAACAGAGGGTTAGTTGTCTCAGCCAGTGTCTGAACACTTTTTCCATTTGCTTATTGAAAAACCTTTGATTTTATTAAAGAACCGTGATTTCTTCACATTTCCCCCCACTGCAGAATAGAAATATGATCTCTAGCCAGGTATCCTTTTGAATAAAGTCTTACTGCAGCTCTACCACTGGACTCTTCTATGTAGTAGAGTAGAATGTGATTTCACTGATAAAAAATCACTTAAATAATCAGAAGAATTGTATTTCCTATTTGGTGGAGGACTGACATTTTCCAGCCCCAGGCCTCATCGTATGCTTGGAGGATGGTGGTGCAGAAAATGCACTGATGCTGTGTGCAATGCAAGGCTAATATTTTATTCTTCTTATTCAAGTAGTTCAGTTTCTTTCGGGCTATGCCAGCTCTAATTTGATTTGGGGAGTACAAACCCAAAGGCTCATTATGCTGAAAGTTCAGAACAATTATATACATTAATTGAAGGAGGCTAGCTTTAGTTGTGTAAGTTGTAAGCTTTAAATTTAGACATGCTCCAGGGAGGCCTCAGATTAACCTAATGAATCAACAGGCATATATTTCACTCTACATTCTTTGGCAAAACTCACTTCCTCTGGTACAAAGAGAAAAGTGCAGACAGTGAAAATGGTCTTTGGGGAGTCCCAAAAGCCGACCAGAAATCATGGGTCAGGTGGTTTGTACTCTAGCAATAAAAGCACTTGACTTGTTTCTCAGACAATTACAAGCTCTCATCCTGTGCAGTTCCGTGGGCAGCCTTCCATAGGGTGATCAAGAAAGAGAAAGAATGGCCGGTTTTCAAGCTTCCTCAGTTAGAAAGCTCCATCTCCTTGCAACCTTCCCAAATCAAAGGCTGAATCTCGCCTTGCCCGAGCCAGGGGGCCAGAGAGGCTGTGTTTGGTGGTCCCTGTAATCTCCATCGCTTCCTTTGATAACCCGCCTTCTGCCTGAAGAAACCTAAAAGCCGTCAGCTAAACAGGAGGAGAAGGAGAGACCCCACAACCTTCCTCTCTGTGGCTGCATTGAGGATTCTTCCTGAAATTCAGGGTTTCTGTGGTGCTGTCAGCTTCCAGCCTAAAATAAGACACCAGCAAAGGAGAAGGAAATGGCAACCCACTCCGGTATTCTTGCCTGGAAAATCCCTGGACAGAGGAACCTGGCAGACTACAGTCCCTGGGGTCACAGAGTCGGACATGACTTAGCGACTAAACAACAACCACCGCCTCTTAAAGCTTAGAAGATCTGAGACCTTTACCCTACTTGTGGGCAGAGCTTCTCAAGGATGAAGGAGTCCTGTGGGGAGTGATGAGCACAGAGAGGGAAATACTCACTTACTTGGACACACAAGCCTGTGCCTGAGGTTGGATCTCAGTGCAAGAAATTAACAGACTTTGGGAGCTCAGTATTCTAGAATCGTTACTGAGATTAGCTCTGAAATGGCACCCCACTCCAGTACTCTTGCCTGGAAAATCCCATGGATGGAGGAGCCTGGTGGGCTGCAGTCCATGGGGTCGCGAAGAGTCGGACACGACTGAGCGACTTCACTTTCACTTTTCACTTTCATGCATTGGAGAAGGAAATAGCAACCCACTCCAGTGTTCTTGCCTGGAGAATCCCAGGGACAGGGGAGCCTTGTGGGCTGCTGTCTATGGGGTCGCACAGAGTCGGACACGACTGAAGCGACTTAGCAGCAGAAGTGGTTAAGGGGAAGGAATCCTAGCTTTAAAAGGTTTTACTCTGTATCATAGAGCTTTGTAATTCTATGACCTAGATCTCTAGGCTCCTTCTAGAGAAGGACTCTGTGAGTGAACACTTCTTTCCCTCCTACCCTCCTCCCCATCCCCGCTTAGTCCAGCCAATGGGTTTGTTATCCCTGAAGGTACACATAAAAAGTGAGAAGACCCTTGCTATTTCATATCTTTGGCTTGATGGAAAATAAAATCCTTGTCTCTGGAGAGAGAACGTGGCTTGTGGTTGTCTCCCACAGACCCTCTGATCCAGATTCTGAAATCACAGTCACGACATAGAGGCCTCTCAAAATCTCCACACTGTATTATCGGTACTGTACTAAGTATTGAAAGCATATAGGTTTGCATCTAACAAATCATTTCCTTATGTAATTGCATTGTGTTACCGTTCTTTTTATTGGAGTATAATTTCTTTACAATGCTGTGTTAGTTTCCGTGTACAACAACATGAATCAGTCATATGTATACACATATCCGCTTCCTCCTGAGCCCCGCTCCCGCCCCACCCCCACCAATCCCACCCCTCTGAGTCATCACGGAGCATGGACTGGGCTCCTTGGGTAGACAGCAGCTTCCTACTAGCTGTTCATTTTACACAAGGTAATGTATATATGTCAATGCTACTCTCTCACTTCATCACATCCTCTCCTTTCCTCTGTGTCCACTAGTCCCTGCTCGAAGTCTGTGTCTCTATTCTCATCCTACAAGTGTGTTAGGGCTTTTATTCCTTAGGAACTCTACAGACAAAAAGTTTCCATATATGCAAATTTGTTCAACCAGGATCATGGTCGTGTCCATGTCCATCTGCATTTTCTGCTCAGTGTCGAAGACTGAACACACCATTGTCTAATGAACGGGCCATGTCCCACAATATACACACACAGTTATGGGTGCCATCAAGTGACTGGCTGCCACATTTCCTGGTCAATTGTATTTGACAGAAGTTTCATTACTTCAGTTATCTTCTACTTATTTTTTAAAAACAAAGTCATTAGCCACATTCCTTTTTTGGCTGTAGAATTTTGTCAGCTCTCAGTTAACCTCCTTCTTAATCTTTCCCTTAGGGCTTTTGCAAGGCATCTATTAGACAGAAAAATCGGTGTGGTGGTCGTTGGATTTCCAGCTACGCCCCTTGCAGAAGCGCGGGCTCGGTTTTGTGTTTCAGCAGCACACACCCGGGAGATGCTGGACACGGTGAGTGCCCACGGCTCAGCAGAAGCAGTGGGACAGGGCCTCGGAGTCTGAGTGCCTTCTTTTACAGAGCTTGCTTGGGTTTCCGTGGATTTCTCTTGGATGGTGTAAGGAAACAACACCAATAACCCTCACTACTTAAAAAAAATAAGGAGGTTGGGGAGGGGAGTCCCAGCAATGCACAACAATGTGATCAACTCCGAAGACAGAAAAGAAAATCAACCCAGGGAAGACTTGAGTCAAGTCAGTGTTTCGGTTTCACAGCAAAGACTGACTGAGAAGCCAGACGTCTGCTCTTGGCTTCTTCTTAAATGCTGATGCTGATTTCTTGTGCTATTTCAGCAGCAAGGGCCTACACCCTGGCACTGGTCAGAGCCACTACATCCATCACGAGAAAATAGGCCCCAAATAAGCCACATTTGGAAAGCCAGCAGCAAAGACAGACCTATTGTAAAAGCTCATCCTACCTGGGGTGCAAAGGATTTCAAAACCATCTTACCATTTTACTGTCCTTAAATTTCAATCTCTGTATGAATGAATACTACCAGATCCAAGCCAGGTCAGTCAGTTTGGAATTGATGAAACTGTCTCATAAAAATCAATGCAGTTTAGCAAACGCTATCAGGTGTCTGCTGTATGCAAAACTCTGGGGCAAAAAGTCTAAGAGGACGTACTATAAACAGGCACCTCATAATAATACCAGAGAGAATAAATTCACCTAGTAAAGAAGGACAACCGCAGGACAGACACTGTAGATGACAATCTAGTGAAGATAACTGCAGGAGCGTGGAAGTGCAGCGAGTCATCACATGTAAGGAGCCATTTGAGCAAAATAAGAGATGATGAGGTCAAGGGCAATGGGAGCAAAAGAAATGAATCTAGGAATGGACATTATGCATGCATGGATCTGCCAAGACTTGGCAAATATTTGGATGCAGGACACATGTGGGCCAGGGAATCAAGGATAATCCAAGGTCTCTAGCCCTCTAGTGAATGAAGGACAGCAGAGCCAAGTTACTAGGAAATAAGGTACGTGGCAAAGAATAGCAAATCATCAGCAGGACTAGGGGAATCAAATGAGCTCAGTTGTAGACATGTAGGGATTACATGTCTATGAGCCATTGGTGGAAAAGTTCCACTATTATACATAGGATGGATAAACAGCGAGGACCTACTATATAGCACAGGGAACTATACTCAACATCCTGGGACAAACCATAATGGAAAAGAACGTGAAAAACAATATATATATATGTATAACTGAATCACTCTGCTGTGTAGAGAAAGTTAATACAACACTGTAAACCAACTATACTTTAATAAAATTTTTAAAAAGGAAAATCCAATTCTAGAGCTTAGGAGAACATGCAAGACTGGAGTTGCTGTAATTTGAGGAACTAAGGGGCGATGGGGGCTTCCCAGGTGGCTCGGTTGGTAAAGAGTCTGCCTGCAATGCGGGAGACCTGGGTTCAATCCCTGGGTTGGGAAGATCCCCTCGAGAAGGAAGTGGCAACCCACTCGAGTATTCTGGCCTGGAGAATTCCATGGACAGAGGAGCCTGGTGGGCTACAGTCCATGGGTCACAAAGAGTTGGACATGACTGAGTGACATTCACTTCACTTAAAGGGGAGATCACTAAAGTCAATGGTAGAAGAAAGAATTGTCCAAATATAAGTACATGAGTCAAGGGCAGACTCCAGAAGTGCCTGTATCTGTGGGTGGATACAGGAATCACAGATGAAGACCTGGGCTCAGATGCAGCTCAGTTCATTTCAGTTCAGTCGCTCAGTCATGTCCGACTCTTTGCGACCCCATGAATTGCAGCATGCCAGGCCTCCCTGTCCATCACCAACTCCTGGAGTTCACCCAAACCTATGTCCATTGAGTCGGTGATGCCATCCAACCATCTCAGCCTCTGTCGTCCCCTTCTCCTCCTGCCCTCAATCTTTCCCAGAATCAGGGTCTTTTCCAATGAGTCACTCTTCCCATCAGGTGGCCACAATACTGGAGTTTCCACTTCAACATCAGTCCTACCAATGAACACCTAGGACTGATCTCCTTTAGGGTGGACTTAGTGCAGTCCAAAAAGTCACGAGCTGGTGTACTGCCCAACACTAAAAAGGCAAAAGCTTCAAGCTGGGGGAGAATCAGCAGAACATCTAAATGCTGTGAGAGGGGAGAAGAAATCATTAGCTTAGCAGTTACCAGGAGCTTGCTGTTGCTCAGAGCAGAGCGTTTTAGGGAGTGAAGGAACAGAAATAAGAATACAAAGAATTAAAAATGAAGATTATACTTTGAGTTTGAATTGCACATGTGTGCAACCACACCACATACACACACACACAGATCCATATCTTTCTGCTTCACCATTATATTTTTAGGACTTAAACCAATGTATAGAACATAGTATGTGATGCTGGGAAAGATTGAAGACAAAGGAAAAGGGGGCAGCACAGGAAGAGATGATTAGATAGCATCCCTGACTCAATGGACATGAATTTGAGCAAACTCTAGGAGATCGTGAAGGACAGAAGGGCCTGGCGTGCTGCAGTCCACAGGTTCACAGAGTCAGATGAGACTTAGCGACTCAACAACAACAATAACAAAACACAGTAATGATTCATTAGATGACACATTAACAACTAAACTAACTCTAGGTTTTGAGATGATGGGAGAACTTTGCTGTTTCTGTTCTACATTGTCCGATTTCTCTAAAATGAGTGCATTTTTCCAGTATATAAATTTTAACAAATTGTTTCTTCTAAATGTAATGAATAATGATAAGAAAGAGTCAGTTCAGTTCAGTTCAGTCGCTCAGTCGTGTCCGACTCTGCGACCCCATGAATTGCAGCACGCCAGGCCTCCCTGTCCATCACCAACTCCCGGAGTTCACCCAAACCCACGTCTATCAAGTTGGTGATGCCATCCAGCCATCTCATCCTCTGTCATCCCCTTTTCCTCCTGCCCCCAATCCCTCCCAGTATCAGAGTCTTTTCCAATGAGTCAACTCTTCGCATGAGGTGGCCATAGTACCGGAGTTTCAGCTTTAGCATCAGTCCTTCCAAAGAACACCCAGGGCTGATCTCCTTCAGAATGGACTGGTTGGATCTCCTTGCAGTCCAAGGGACTCTCAAGAGTCTTCTCCAACACCAAAGTTCAAAAGCATCAATTCTTTGGCGCTCAGCATTCTTCACAGTCCAACTCTCACATCCATACATGACCACTGGAAAAACCATAGCCTTGACTAGACGGACCTTTGTTGGCAAAGTAATGTCTCTGCTTTTGAATATGCTATCTAGGTTGGTCATAACTTTCCTTCCAAGGAGTAAGCATCTTTTAATTTCATGGCTGCAGTCACCATCTGCAGTGATTTTGGAGCCCAAAAAAATAAAGTCTGACACCATTTCCACTGTTTCCCTATCTATTTCCCATGAAGTGATGGGACCAGATGCCATGATCTTAGTTTTCTGAAGAAAGGGTAGATAAGATTTTCAAGAAGTTTGTAAAGACAAGAAAAACTGGTTTAGAAAAGGCTTTTGAAAGTGGAGGGAGACTTGAGCATGTTTACACATCGATAGAAGAAGGGAGTTATGAGAGGAACATTGCAGGTGTGGGGAGAAGTCCACATGCCGAGAAGCAAGCTCTAGAGACAGCAGAAGGGATGAGTACCCTGGGTGGATTTGCATCTTATTTCTGATCCAAACAGCACTGAGGCACTCAATGAATAGCCAGTTCAGTAGATATCAGACCCTGTGGTTGTCTTCACAAGTTAATTCCTACAGATTACCTGGTTTGGAAGCGGCATGGACCTCTCGCCTAGACAAACGCCTCTAAACTTTTAAGATCATCAAATCAATACAAAATTTTGAGCAGGTTTCTAACTAGAAGAGAATATGAAAAATGACGCTTTGAAAAGTCAGGGCATTAAGGTGGTGACTGAACATAAACAACACTTGCCAAAAATACATATTATTAGACAAGTCTATTCAGTGACCGTCTTTGGAAGAAGACAGAAACAGGGCCACTTTACAAACACGAAGTGACTTAATATGTACCTCTTCCTACATGAATGGTAGCCCTCAGTAAAGGACTGAGGTCGGCTTTAGTAGGAGCAGTGGTAGTGTTAGTTGCTCAGTCGCGTCCGACTCTTTGCAACCCCATGGACAGTAGCCCACCAGGCACCTCTGTGCATTGAATTCTCCTGGCAAGAATACTGGAATGGGCAGCTATTTCCTTCTCCAGGGGAGTTTCCTGACCCAATATCAAACCCAGGTCTCCTGCATTGCAGGCAGATTCTTCACTGTCTGTGCCACCAGAGAAGCCCAAGGTCAGCTCTAACGTTTTAATCCTCCCACCTTCCAAATAAGAAATCTACATATGACCAACACTGATTTCTCTCACTTCTTGGCAGCCTCCTACCCAGAACTGGCCCCCTATTTTCTTAGAATCCTCTCATGCATGAGTCCAAAGGTGGCAAGTAACTCTTCCCAGATGTTACGAAGATGATTCAGGAGTGTGTATTCCCTGCAACAGCAAAAGCTGCATAAAGCCAACTTTTCTCGAGTCCTGGTGTGTTTCAGGTAGTTGATCAATGAGCCTCAACATAAATCCATTTTGAGATTATATATGCATTAACCAGCATATTACGCACGTTTTACAACAGACGCCAAAAACAGTTAAATAGTTTGAGATCCTACATCACATCTGTCAGAATGGCTGTCGTCATAAAGAACGCAAGTGACAGGTGTTGGCGAGGATGTGGAAAACAGAGACCCTCGTGCGCTGTTGGTGGGAACGCAAATTGGTGTGGCTACCGTGAAAAACAGTATAGAGGTTTCTCAAAAGATAAAAATAGAACTGCCACATGACCCGGGAATTCCATTCCTGGGTATATATCTGAAAAAAAAAGCCACTAATTTAAAAAGACACATACACTCCCAATGTTCATAGCAGCATTATTTATAATTGCCAAGATATGGAAGCAACCTAGGTGTCCATCAAGAGACAAATGGATAAAGAAAATGTAATGTGTTCACACACACACACACACACACACACACACACAATGGAATACTATTCAGCCATAAAAGAGAATGAAATTTTTCCATTTGCAGCTACATGGATGGATGTGGAGGGCATTATGAGAAGCAAAATAAGTCACACAAAGACAAATTCTGTATGCTATTGCTCATCTGTGGACTCTAAAAAATACAACAAATTAATGAATATAAGAAAAAAGAAACAGACACAGACATAGAGAACAAACCAGTGGTTGCTACTGGGGCAGGAGGGGCAATATGGGGGCGGCTGAGCAGGAGGCACAAGCTACTGGGTTTAAGATGGACTCAAAGATGTATCATACGACATGGGGAATACAGCCAATATTTTGTAATAGCTGTAAACGGAAAGTACCATTTAAACTTGTATTAAAAATAAAAATATAGTTTTAAAAGATTGAGATTAATAAATAATTGAAGTCCTATGCTTCCCTCCCACATCGTCCATGAATTATCTCCCATCGCCCCCAAGTATGTGGATCCTTCACTTTCAAAGCCACCGACCTGCCCCATCCCCCACCTTCAGTGAAAGCAGTAGAAACTATCCCAAATTTATGCCACTTAAAATGTAATGTCTGTTGCTTTTTCTTAGTGCTTATATTTGGTATAAAAGTTAAGAAAATGCATTGAAGTGAAAAAAACTTTAATCACCCATAATTGTACCACCTAGAAATAAACTATTCATAACATCTTGATAGAGATTTAACTGATGTCAGTTTGAAAGTCTTCCTAATAGAGAATGTCCAGAAGCCCCATGAGTCATTTATTCTGATGTTAGCAACTCTTACTTTCCCTTTTTTTAAACATTAGACTCTAATATCTTTCCATTTTCTTTTGACTGGTTGAGAAAAACAGAACCAAAATGTTTAAAAAAAAAAAAAGCATGCCCAATTCTGTAGGCTTAGCAATAGACTGGAAGGAAAAATTACATTGTGTATATTCTGGACTTCAGTTGTTTCATTTGTAAAATTGTACATTTCCCTGCCTGGATTAAGAGAATTGAAATAGATGAGCTCTTGGTCCCTTAGGGTTTTAAACTCTATATTCTATGGAGCATAGAGCTGAGTATTTAAAAGCTGAGAGTGGGAGGGATGGGGAAGCATGGGAGAGAGAAAGAAGGATGGTCATTCCCCTACCTATGGATTGAACCCGGGTATCCTGCATTGCAGGCAGATTCTTTACTGTCTAAGCCATCAGGGAAGGAATTAGTTACCTCCAAGTTCATTTTCTTCCTGGTCAGGTTGATTTCTTGTGTCATGAGGACTTAACTCAAACATAATCTGTGAACATTTTTCTTTTCTCTCACAAGTTTATACTGTCGTTAAATTTTAAAAATAAAGACTTCAAGGGTAAGCATGAATCAAATGTGTTTCTTCCTCTCTTCACATCCCCACAATATCTTAAACATGCGTAATGTGGAGTTAGACTGTTAAAGAATATGAAGTAAAATGCATTCGCCTCAAACATTCCTCTAGGGCTGGTTTATGAACTTCAGCTTAGTGACTTGGATCTTTTTCCTTTTCTTTAAAAAGCAAATAAGCTGGCAAAAGAAGAGTGTGGTTTTCTGTGAGACCTCAGAGGGCAAGGCCACTTGGGAGTTTAAATAAAACTAATGGAAGGCAATCTCTTTGCAGGTTTTGGAAGCCCTGGATGAGATGGGTGACCTCCTGGATGTGAAATACTCCCGGAACAGGAAGTCAGCACGCCCGGAACTCTATGATGAGATGAGCTTTGAACTTGAGGATTGAGTTTCCTGGACCTGAATGGACCCTAAAGACTTGGCCAGGAAGACCTCCTTCTTTGTCTCACAAGGAATATAAATGGATTTCTCCTCCTTTCTAAGGACAGTTTTGGTTTCCAAAACAATTTCATTGAACCAAGGGAGACACAGTCGTTGTGTTTTTAATGTCTCTGTAGAGACATTAACGTTCTCCTCCCCCAAGCATCCTGCCACAAACACACACACACCACACACACATTTCTTAGAATATTTGTAATGGCAAAGAGCCTGCGTTTTAGCTGCTACTGTGCAGCCTCTTCGGTCCAGGCCCTTTTAGGAATTCCAGCCAAATGAGAGGGTTTTGATTTTTACTTCAGTAGATCTCACTACGGGTTTGCTAATTTTCTCTGCAGATGGGGGCAAGGGAGGTGGGCAGTAGCTGGACTCCTTCTTACCCATGAAAGAACCAGCTAGAACTCATCCATATCATAGGAAGTTCCAGGTGGGAGGGTAAACAAATGTTGCCTCTACCATTTGTCACATTTGGACTTTTTCCAAGGACAAGTGTCAGAAGCCATATTGAGTGTTTGAAGGGAGAGCGCAGACCTGGCCAGCAAGACCAAAGACGTCTTTACAGGAAACTTTCCTTTTCCTGTTCCTGGTTTCCTACAGTTTTATAGCTGAGCTTTTGAGGTTTGGAAAATTCAAGACTTTTGTTTCATCAGGAAGAGGGAAGAAAGCAAGCAAGCCAATTGTAGGCCTAGACTAAACTGATAAAGGTGTGATGGTGTGAGTGTCCTTGGTGCCTTGTGGACTGAATGTTTCGCATCGCTTTTACTACACTGAGAAACGAGCTGTCCTTTTCCTACTGAGTGTGGAGGACATGGGGAAATTCAAGTTCCTTTAGAGCTGACTTCTAAGACTACACTTGAAGAACGGATCGGTTCAAAAGTGACATTTAAAAGTAAATGCTATTCAGCTTTTCAGTTCTGACCCCTCCATTCAGACCTATTAAACAGTACTGTCCTCTGGCATAAGCACTCCACTTTGGTGCTAAGTGGGCTTTACTTGAGTTGCCTCTGTCTCTCTGTCTCTGTCTGTCTCTATACATCTGCCTGTCTGTCTGTCTCTCCCTCTCTAAATGTGAACACACACTTCTCTGCAAAAGTAGCCCTTTGCTAATTGAATCTAGTCGGTATGGAAAAAAGCCAGTAGAAAACCTTATCTTTAACAAGCCCCCCAGATGGTGCCCAGATTGGGAAACTCTTAAAAAGCAGTGGTGACCTTTTACCAAAGCTTCTGTAATAGTTCAAATGAGTTACAGAACATTCCACTCCATCAAATGACACTCTAAACAAATCACTTCAAGAGAGGTTTGACTTCACATGACACAGATGGACGCGGCTCTCATCCTGTGTGCTGGAGCAGAAACCCCACCCACAGCCCCCCGTGTTCTGGCGGCCCGGATGCTCACAGCTTTTTAAAGGATAAAGGCGATCAGTGTGGAAAGCTTTTTATGGGGGAAACTATTAGCCTAATAGGTACATCAGCTAAAAACTGGATCCCATGATCAAGGTCCCCCTGAATTTTTGTAAGGAGTCCTATAAGCAGAAGAGGACAGGAAGTGGGTCCTGAAAATGCAGTTGCTCCATCCAATGGCTGATTTTGATAACTAAATTCCAACAGAGACTAAATTTCAACTCAGTGAACCAGTGCAGCATTCCTTGTGCAAAGAAAATATACATTGTATACATGTGCCAAGAAAAGGAAGGCACAGAGGTCTTTTCTCTTGAAAACGTATGTTTAAATGAAGTTGATCTTAGTTAATTGTCCAAAATGAATCTTCATCAAGATGCCAGAGTGCTGAGTCATTGATTACATTCTCCAACATGAGATCAAGAACCTAGCTCTGTCAGACAGTCTGTACTGAATATGAACTTATGAGAACAACTGTAATCCAAATGGAATGTTTCCTGAGCACATTAGAGGGATTCAGGCCCCAGAGGGTTAATGATATAAGGATATATGTTTTATAGAGTGAGACTGGTTAAGAGGGTACTTGTGAGAATTTTTCATTTTTATAAGAAAAAATCTACTGCTAAGTTAATAAAAGTGTGATTTCAATTCAATAGGTATTATTGGATCTTTACAGCTATACCAGAGCCAAAAATGTCCCTTTGGTTGGCTCTGTTTGGAAAGATAATTTCCTAAAAGAACTGTAATGTCTTACACCCCCAACCCTCCCAACTGTGAAGAATGCATGTGCGCATGCACACACACATACAAGCACATTTTCCCCTTTATTTACAGAGCAAGAATTTAAAGATTCAGAGATGAGAATCTGGCTGACTAATAAATAGATGGAAGATGCTATTTCTAAAAATGACCTTCAGGCAAGCAAAAGAGGAAGGATCCAGACTGATATTTGTAAGGAGGGTATATTTGCATAATAGCAAAATGGCATAGACACCTTCCTAATCTTACGGAATGCAATATCCTGTTGTTGACTATCTTGCCTTTTAGCATGCTTTGGTTTGACAGAGACTATGGGCTTCAGAATGTACTAGTAAGCTTATTAAAATAAAGATTCCTGGGCCCCAAACCAGACTTCCACTGAATTAAAACAGCTCCTGTGCCCAGGAATCTTGCTTTTCAGCCTGCCTTCCCAGGGGATTGTCAACCAGGTCATAATTTGAGAACCAGGGCTTCCCTGGTGGCTCAGCTGATAAAGAATTCACCTGCAATGTGGGAGACCTGGGTTCAATCCCTGGGTTGGGAAGATCCCCTGGAGAAGAGAAAGGCTACCCACTCCAGTATTCTGACCAGGAGAATTCCATTGACTATATAGTCCATGGGGTCACAAAAAGTCCGACAGGACTGAGCGACTTTCACTTTCATTGGGACTGGTAACTCTAGTAACTTCCCAGGAACTTTGTTCTGATTCTCTGTTGGTGATTAAGAGTGTTTATATTGTTAAAGTAAATTAATTATTCTAAACTTTTCACCCCAATGCAACATTTTGTTCCCATTTCAAGGTACCTTCTCTTTCCCCAAAAATGAACCCAGTGTTGAAGAATAACCTGCCATTCATTTGAACAGAAGTATCTCTTCTCTAGCTCTCCTTTGTCTCCTTTGTGTCATTTCTTACAAGATGTTCCTTTTTCTTTTCATGACTTTGTTCCATTGATTGTGGTATCTTGTTTCATTTTTTTCTTCCCACCCCCTGAAAAAAATCTTCGACTTCTGATCATTTATTTATTCCAACAGTAGCTCTCAAGCCAGGTGAAAGTCTATTAAATAGTGTCCAAACATGCAATGCTCCTCGGTGTTTGTCTTCAGAGATAACAAATATTATAAATGAGTTACTCTGACTGAGGAAACCTTGGCTCTCTTAAATATAGGATTTGATTTATGGCAACAATAACAACTGTAATTTGAATTTATCATACTTCCTTGGCAGTTTTTTCCCAGTTTCACTAAGAACAATATATTTGAAGTCTTTTTTCTCAGGATGCTGTATGGAGCTGTGTAACATTTAAGAAATTAAAAGGAGACTGTATTTTAAATGTTTTTAGGTATTTATTGTGGGACATTGTCTTAGGGTGTTGTGGTGTGGTGTTTTGTATGTGTGTATGTATGTGTGTGTTTCACTGAAACATTTGAGGTGACCAACTTCATTATATTCTCCCTGTGATACATTGATTTCTTTAATAAACCAATCACCCAAATTGGCAATATAAAAAAGAGTTAATGTTTTTGTGTTGACTTAGTTTGGGTGACCCACTCTAGTGCTCTTGCCTGGAGAATCCCAGGGACAGAGGAGCCTAGTAGGCTGCCGTCTATGGGGTCACAGAGTCGGACACGACTGAAGCAACTTAGCAGCAGCAGCCTTTAAAAAAAAAAAAAAAGACTAAGATTTGCTTTTAAGAATTTCATTGAGAAAAAATGGCCCAGGGTGGCGAGCCATGACTTGCACTGCGTCACCAGAACCAATGGTGCTCATCTCTTCCCAACTCTGTTTTCAGTGACGTCACCTTTGTAGCTGGAAATTGGCCGTGTTGGGAGTATTTACACGACAGAAACTGGCAAACACTACAGATTAGTGGTCTGGAGAGCTGGCTGTTAAATGTTGATCAGGCACACCACTGAGACTGCATACAATGTTACAATATCTAGGTTGGAGGGAGGGAACAGGCTTGGAAATAGAAGTTGCAGCATGATGTCATCATAACAAAGGCTTCAGTAAGCCCCAGAGAAGCTATACAGCTGAGATGGGCCTTTAGAAGTAGCTCAAAAGAAGGCGGGGGGTGCCAGGTCTGTCCCCCCTACCTACTAGTTAAAGGATGCAGGCTACCAGGGCATCCCTGGGGGAGAGTGGTAACTTAGACAAGATAATTCCTTTCAGTCAAGGGAAATTCTTGGGGAAGGACTCAGCTTTGAGCTGATAGCCATCCATCCACTTAAAACTTTTACTTCTAAAATGCATAATTAAATACCACTGAGTCTCTGAAGAGAAAAGTAAATATTTTATATATTTTTAATTTATGTATGTAGTTTATTTTGTTATACATACCTATATATAATAAATATGTTATTTTTAATAACTATATTTATTTATGTTATTCTCTTTAATGACTATTACAAAGAAATTAATGAATACAGTTTAACATACTTTAAAGATGTTGACTTCTTGGATTGTTTGAAAAATTTAGTCAATAAAAAGATGACCTTAACGTTGAAAAAAATTTTATTTCTAATTTACACACTTTAAAAATTTTCATAATGGAAAAATCTAAACATACAATAAAACAGAACAGTATAACAAACCCACACATGCCTATCACCAAGCTCCAAACATTATCAATTCATGGCCATCCGTTTTCATCTGGTGCCCCCTCCCACCAGATTACTTGAAGGCAACCTCCAGGAATCTTATGACGTCATCAGTATGTATTTCACTGAGTCTCTGTAAAGGGTGGCTATATCTTAATTTGTTGTTTCAACCTCATTAAAAGATAAGTCTTCAGGATAAAAAGAAAAAAGGCACCAAAATGAGTTAAATGTTCTCTGTCTCACATCCTGCACGAGAATTCTCTGGAGTAGAGTAGGAATTATTTTTGAAGCAGATATGTGGTGTCTTTAAAGATAATAAATCAATCATTTGGGGACATTTCTCATGCACCAGACACTGGGGTTAACATTCTGTGTTCCCAGTGCAGGGGGAACAGGCTTGATCCCTCGTCAGGGAGTGAAGATCCTACATGCCACCCAGTCCAGGCAATAGATGGAAAAAATTCCCATTAACCAACAGGATATCATCCTTTAAAAAAAAAAAATAACAAAGAGCTCTGACATACATTATCTCCTAGGACTCTCTTGGAGATGAGTAGTGGACTCACAACCACAGTATTCAAGATGTCAGGGGAGGAGCAGGGCCTAAAGAGGACTTTCAAGACTCCGACAGGGTGTTGCTTTTTTCTGCCCTCCTCCCTCTTGAGTCAAGTTTCTTAAAAAGTTATTTCAGCTAAACCTGATATATTAGCAGAGGTAATTCAAGCAGGAGTATGTGAACCCAGCTTATGTACTTGAAAAAAAGGTGATGCCCGGGACAAGGTTGAAGGTAGAAATTGTCACTCTCATTCTCATTCTACTCCTTGGTCCAGATGACAGGCTCACATCCACTGTCTGCAAGTCAACTGCCCTGAAAGGTTATCACTGATACAAATCAATGAAACATCCATCATGAGAAGGTAGCAGCAGAAGAAAGAGGGTGTGTTGTGTTTTTTCCCCCACTATGGCATGAAACAGTGCTCCCTTTCATTCAGTCCAGATGCTGATTTTTATATCAAAAATATTGATTGAAGGGGCTAGTGATTTTGGCTCCCACCCAAGTTTATTCAGGATCTTTCTTAATTAGGTTTGGGTATACTGCCCATGGCCAGCGTAGAGTGTGGCTCCAATCACCACACGCTCTCCACTTCATCATCGGCTGAGGAATAAGGCAAGGAAATTGCTGCTGCTTTGTTTCTCCAATCCCATGAGTTTTTTTTTCCCCCTCCCCCTCTGGATTTGAAGTATGCATGGAACAAATGTGCAAGAACGACTGAAAGAAGTGTAATGGCTTCACTGAGATGAGCTCAAGCTAGCCTGCTTGACTAGGGATCCCCAGCATGAATAAGGCCCTGTGTGGGAAAAATGAAGGGGCAGCCATGTGAGATCATGGAAGAAGATCTTGACATCTTTTAAATGAAAAATGTTCACCAGGTTGATGCAGCCAATCAGACTATGAGTTGTTTGGTTTTTTTTGAAGGGAAAAATAATCTCTTTAACCAACAACACATGATTTCCTCATAATTTGTCTACTTTGCACATGATTGTAGTTCTCATACAACTATTTTAATAATGTTCATATCAATTTCATATACTTTATACCACTCTTTTAAAAACACTTCTGCATGCATAAATATCAATTAATCATGGTCAATAATTATAGACACCTATGATGAAAAGGGGTTTTCAATATGCATAAAATAGTGTGTTGATCTTAAAAAATACAACCCAGATTCCCAAAAAATATTTTCAACTAAATATCTAAGAGTTTTAACTAAAAAAAAAAAAAAAAACCCTAGGCAAAACTTCAAAGTATATATTTGTAAGATTTTTTATTAAAGGGACAATTCATTAAGTTGGATCAACTAAGTAGGATGAACCAAATGTCAAAGATTGTCCACATAGATACTTCTATAACTCCTATAGGTGTTACAGGTACATTACATGGAAAATTAAAATACTATATTAAAGTGGGTCTATTTCTACTATAATGAACATTAACTCACTGAAAAATTGTATGTTTTACAGGAAATTTCATGTACTATTTCAATCAGTCAGTCAGCTCAGTCCCTCAGATGTGTCCAACTCTTTGCAACCCCCTGGACTGAAGCACGCCAGGCTTCCCTGTCCATCACCAACTCCCAGAGTTTACTCAAATTCATGTCCATTGAGTCCGTGATGCCATCCAACCATCTCATCCTCTGTCGGCCCCTTCTGCTCCTGCCTTCAATCTTTCCCAGCATCAGAGTCTTCTCCAATGAGTCAGTTCTTCGCATAAGGTGGCCAAAGTAATTGGAGTTTCAGATTCAGCATCAGTCCTTCCAATGAATATTCAGGACTGATTTCCTTTAGGACTGACTGGTTTGATCTCCTAGCAGTTCAAGGGACTCAAGAGTCTTATCCAACACCACAGTACAAAAGCATCAATTCTTTGGTGCTCAGCTTTCTTTATAGTTCATACATGACTACTGGAAAAACCATAGCCTTGACTAGATGGACATTTATTGGTAAAGTAATGTCTCTGCTTTTAAATATTCTGTCTAGGTTGGTCATAGCTTTCTTCCAAGGAGAAAGCATCTTTTAATATCATGGCTGCAGTCACCATCTGCAGTGATTTTGGAGCCCAAGAAAATAATCTCTCATTGTTTCCATTGTTTCCCCATCTATTTGCCATGAAGTGATGGGACCAGATGCCATGATCTTAGTTTTTGGAATGTTGAGTTTTAAGCCAACTTTTTCACTTTCTTTTTCATCAGGAGGCTCTTGACTTTCTGTCATAAGGGTGGTGTCATCTGCATATCTGAGGTTATTTATATTTCTCCTGGCAATCTTCATCCAGCCCAGCATTTCACATGACATACTCTGCATATAAGTTAAGTAAGCAGAGTGACAATATACAGCCTTGATGTACATCTTTCCAATTTGGAACCACTCAATGTCTAATTCCAACTGTTCCTTCTTGACCTGATACAGATTTCTCAAGAG
This sequence comes from Bubalus bubalis, assembly GCF_019923935.1. Classification (NCBI taxonomy): domain Eukaryota; kingdom Metazoa; phylum Chordata; class Mammalia; order Artiodactyla; family Bovidae; genus Bubalus; species Bubalus bubalis. The sequence goes on along the minus strand of NC_059170.1, from coordinate 77,004,720 downwards.
ACAGGTAAGGTGGTCTGGTATTCTCATCTCTGTAAGAATTTCCCACAGTTTGTTGTGATCCATACAGTCAAAGGCTTTAGTATAGTCAATGAAGCAGAAGCAGATGTTTTTCCAGAATTCTCTTGCTTTTTCTGTGATCCAACGGATGTTAGCAATTTTGGTTCCTCTGCCCTTTTAAATCCAGCTTGAACATCTGGAAGTTCTTGGTTCACGTACTATTGAAGCCTAGCTTGGAAAATTTTGTGCATTACCTTGCTAACGTGTGGGATGAGTGCAATTGTGGGATAGTTTGAACATTCTTTGGCATTGCCTTCCTTTGGGGTTGGAATGAAAACTGACCTTTCCCAATCCTGTGGCCATTGCTGAGTTTCCCAGATTTCCTGGCATATTGAGTGCAGCACTTTAACAGCTCAGCTGGAATTCCATCACCTCCACTAGCTTTGTTCATAATGAGGCTTCCTAAGGCCTACTTGACTTCACACTCCGGGATGTCTGGCTCTAGGTGGGTGACCATACCATTGTGGTTATCTGGGTCATGAAGATCTTTTTTGTATAGTTCTTCTCTGTATTCTTGCTACCCCTTCTTAATATCTTTTGCTTCTGTTAAGTCTCTACCTTTTCTGTCCTTTATTGTGCCCATCTTTGCATGAAATATTCCCTTGGTAACTCTAATTTTCTTGAAGAGATCTGTAGTCTTTCCCATTTTAATGTTTTCCTCTATTTATTTGCACTGATCACTGAGGAAGGCTTTCTTATCTCTCCTTGTTGTTCTTTGGAACTCTGCATTCAGATAGATGTAACTTTCCTTGTCTCCTTTGCCTTTTGCATTTACTACTTAATAATAGCCAAATAGAAAAGAAACACACCAGCTATTTAAACTATTAATATGTTCCTTGATTGTGAATCTAGATGGAAGATCAGGGATTACCAGATATCTGAAGAAAACCAATAACACCAAAATGAATAGCAAAGATGAAAAAAGAAAAAAAAATTCACCAATAACAACAGACAATCATAGAATAGGGAACTTTTAAAATATTCTAATTATTACTCTTATGGGTCAAGTTGATTGTGTAAAGATATCACATATCTAAAACAAAAAGAGGTTGATATGAAAAAGAACCAGAGTTCATAAAATTAAAAATAGTATTTAAATGTTTGGTGAAAACAAATTAATAGAGCAAATTAAAAAAGCAACTTTAAAATTTAAATCTCTCTCAGAATATAAATCCAAGGAAGAAAGAAATGGAAAACATGAGAGAAAATTTTAACGACAAAGGAGCAGAAGAACCAATATCTATCTAACAAAATGTTGAGAAAGAAAGAATAAGGAAAACTTAAGGCAGGGGGGAAAAAAAGAATATTAAAGAAATAATATAGAACTATTTCCCTGAGGCTGAACCAAAACAGATGGTATGAAAAGCCCAATAAGTACTGAGTTGATGAATAAAAATAGATTTTCACTTAAAAGCATCTTTGTGAAACTTGGCCACAACAAGGATAAAGAAAACTAAAAATTTTCCAAATAAAAAAACAGAACAATCTCACCTACAAAAGTAAAAGTAACAGATTTTACTTGTGAATATTACAAATGTGTCCTCCAGAAAGTTTGTTCCAATTTTCATACACATCAAGTAGTCTATAAAAATATTCATTTCCACCTCTGGGTCAATGCTGAATATTACCATTTCTATAATCTTTGTCAACCTGATGGAGAAGAAAATGGGTTCTTACTAATGTCTGACTCCCATTTACTAGTGACACTTTTTTCTCATGTATGCGTGGCTGTTTGTATTGGTCTCTTATGCGTTTTTGGTTTGTATCCTCTGCTGCTTTTTATTCAAGGATGTCTCATTAGCATTTCCTGATGCTGGAGGAGAATGAAGAAATGACTTCGATTTCAGAGGGAAATAGTTTTGAGTCTAAAATCCTATATCCAGTAAAATACGTCTAACCAAGGTAGGGGGAAATAGGGACTTTTTTAAAGATTTTTTTTTAATATAGGCCATTGTTAAAGTCTATTGAATTTGTAACAATATTGCTTCTGCTGTTTATGGTTTTTGGGCCATCGGGCATATGGGATCTTAGCCCCCCAACCAAGAATCGAATCCATACCCCGTGCACTGGAAGGTGGAGTCTTAACCACTGGATCTTCAGGGAAGTCCCAAAATAAGGAGTCTTTAACATAAAAAGTTTACAAAGTTTACTTGCTCAGTACCTTTTCTTTACAAAATTTCTTATCTAATAGTCCCATAAACACATCCAAGCAAAATAAAGACAGGGTATCTAGAAAAGAACAGAATTAACCCAGGAGTATAATAATAATAAACCAAAATAATAATTTATTAGTTAAAGTAGATTAAAATTTGTAAGAAAGGTGATGGGCTGGTTTTTTTCTGGTAGAGAAGTCAAAATCCATGTCTCTAGGTGGCAAGCTCCTCCTCATGTTTCCAGGACACAGCTACCCACCGTGGCTCCACGAAGTCCTAGGACCTTGTCATGTCGTGTGTGGTTGAGGCTGCAGATGTCAGCCTGTGAGAAAGGAAAGCTGAGCATAGAAGAGGCCCAACTTCTAGCACCATTTGATAGTCGACTTAACCTTGACCCTTTGGATGTCTTCCAAGGAGGATGACAGGCCCTGCTTCCACAATCCCAAAAGGAGCATCCAGAGACCAATAAGAAGTAGAATTGTGTGGTCACTCACCTAGAGGCAGACATCCTGGTATGTGAAGTCAAGCGGGCCTTAGGAAAGCATTACTACGAACAAAGCTAGTGAAGCTGATGGAATTCCAGCTGTGCTATTTCAAACCCTAAAAGATGATGCTATAAAAGTGCTGCACTCATTATGCCAGCAAATTTGGAAAACTCAGCAGTGGCCACTGGACTGAAAAGGTCAGTTTTCATTCCAATCCTAAACAAGGACAATGCCAAAGAATGATCAAACTACCACACAATTGCACTCATTTCACATGCTAGCAAGGTAATGCTCAAAATTCTTCAAGCTAGGCTTCAAAAGTACATGAACTGAGAACTTCCAGGTGTTTAAACTGGATTTAGAAAAGACAGAGGAGCCAGAGAGCAAATTGCCAGCATCCGTTGGATCATAGAAAAACAAGGGAATGCCAGAAAAATATCTACTTCTGTTCACTGACTATGCTAAAGCTTTTGCCGCCAAAGGTCCATCTAGTCAAAGCTATGGTTTTTCCAGTAGTCATGGAAAAACCATGTGGATGTGAGATTTGGACTATAAAGAAAGATGAGCACTGAAGAATTGATGCTTTTGAACTGTGGTGTTGGAGAAGACTCTTGAGACTCCCATGGACTGCAAGGAGATCCAACCAGTCCATCCTAAAGGAAATGAGTCCTGAATATTCATTGGAAGGACTGATGCTGAAGGTGAAACTCAAACTTTGGCCACCTGATGCAAAGAACCAACTCATTGAAAAAGACCCTAAGGCTGGGAAAGATTGAAGGCAGGAGGAGAAGCGGATGACAGAGGATGAGATGGTTGGATGGCATCACCGAGTCAATGGACATGAATTTGAGCAAGCTCCGGGAGTTGGTGATGGACAAGGAAGCCTGGCGTGCTGCCTTCCATAGAGTCGCAGAGTCGAACACGACTGAGCAACTGAATTGAAAGCCTTTGATTGTGTGGATCACAACAAACTGTGGAAAATTCTTAAAGAGATGGGAATACCAGACCATCTTACCTGCCTCCTGTGAAACCTGCATGCAAGGTCAAGAAGCAACAGTTACAACCGGACATGGAACAATGGACTGGTTCAAAATTGGGAAAGGAAAACATCAAGGCTGTATATTGTCACCCTGCTTATTTAACTTATATGCAGAGTATATCATGCCCAGGCTGGATGAAGCACAAGCTGGAATCAAGATTGCTGGGAGAAATATCAATAACCTCAGATATGCAGATGACACCACCTTAATGGCAGAAAGCCAAGAGGAACTAAAGAGTCTTTTGATGAAGGTGGAAGAAAAAAATGAAAAAGTTGGCTTAAAACTCAACATTCAAAAAACTAACATGACAGCCACTCCCATCACTTCATGGCACATAGATGGGGAAACAATGAAAACAGCGACAAACTTTATTTTCTTGTGCTCCAAAATCACTATGGAAAGTGACTGCAGGCATGAAATTAAAAGAGGTTTGTTACTTGGAAGAAAAGCTATGACAAACCTAGACAGCATATTCAAAAGAGGCATCACTTTGCTGACAAAGGTCTGTATAGTCAAAGCTATGGTTTTTCCAGCAGTGATGTGAGAGTCAAACCATAAAGAAGGCTGAGCACTGAACTGTGGTGTTGGAGAAGACTCTTGAGAGTCCCTTGCACTGCAAGGAAATCAAACCTGTCAATTCCAAAGAAAATCAACCCTGAAAATTAGTTGAAGAGACTGATGCTAAAGCTGAAACTCCAATACTTTGACCATCTGATTCAAAGAGCTGACTCATTGGTAAAGATCCTGATGCTGGGAAAGATTGAGGGCAGGAAGAGAAGGAAGCAAGAGGATGAGCTGGTTGGATGGTAGCATCAGTTCAATGGACATGAGTCTGAGCAAACTCCAGGAGATAGTGATGGACAGGGAGGCCTGGCATGCTGCAGTCCATGGAGTCACAGAGACTTGGACACGACTGAGCAAGTGAACTAGAACAACACCCTGATTTCTCAGTCCCTAGAGATCCAGCCCTCCTCCCCCAGTACTGCTCCAATACCCACCCTATTTACTCCTGACTGATACATGAGACCTTGTAAGCTCCATCCATAGGCTGGTCCTAGAGCCCGAGTCAGGTCCCCACAGCTAGCTGGTGAACAGGTCAGCCTGTCCCTTATCTCATGTCTTGTTCTCTTTTCATTCACTTCATTCCTCAGAACCAACATGTGCAACACTCTCAGCTAAGGCATCTTTGGAAAGGGTGATCTGAGCCCCGCTGGAGGAGGGGGCACTGCAGTGGCGGGTGTCCATCCACATGCAGCTCTCCAGCAGTGGGAACACTGTCCCGGCCACCAGAACTCTGAGCGTGCTAAGTCTGGCCCATATGCTCCTCAGGATATGAAAGGAGAGGTGGTAGCTTTCTCACCTCTATGATCTTCACTCTGCCTCTCAAATTGTCACACCTCACTTTGGGACCCTCCTGTGTTTCATTAGTGATGGGGAAAGCCAGCCAACTGGGGATTAGTATAGGTTTGTTTGGGGTTGGTTCTTTTAAAATTCCACTTTCACAGGGGAATAGCCCGGGGTCAACTCTTCAGTGAAATGCTGGAAACAAGAAAATATGGTGCACTTTATGGCTTGTTTATCCATCTGCATCTTCCCTGGTGCATGTTTCTGGGGTCTCTCCCCCTCCTAGGTTATGACCTTTCAGGATTTTGCAGATTGTTCAAAGCTGCTCTTCAGTGACAGTTTAAGGACAACAAGAGGTAGCCACTAAAAATAACAGTGTGCACAGCAATTCATCCCTGCCCCATCCCTGGGCAGTGTCTTCCTCCATGTTGACCTTTCAGCTTTAAATGTGAATATAAGTGAGCCATGTGAAAATAGCATCTGTGTGTAGTAGGGCCTCCCCTTGCAGAAGTAAGAATGAGGTAACGTGCTTTTAGAAAACTCCTGTTCAGCAAAACTCCAGGAGCATTCTTGTCTAGTTCTTTTAAATGTGTACTTCCAACGTTTATGATGAGACAGATGTTCTATTAAAAGGGGAAAGTACTAGAAACAAGAATCTAACATCAAGCTTCATACTTTGAAACTTGCTTTTTCTGCCCCTAGAAAAAATTTAAAGATGCTTAAAAGGAGAGACACATGAGTTGAACACAGATTTAGTTAACCAAAGAGATAAGAAATTATTTCGAAGCTGTCCTGTGTTCACTATCGTGCCCTTGAATCATTCTGATATTCCCATGGGGACAAACTTTAGTCCTGGTCTAAGTCACCAGGCACACTGATCACTTCCTGCTTTAAGCACCTGCCTCCTTCTGTCTAAGGGTTTTCTGTGTATTCAGGAGCCCCCGAGCACACAAAGCAAGAGTTGACGCCCCAAGAGCAGCCCTCCTCAGTGGGTGATGAGAGTCAGCAGATGAGCACCTGGATTCCTTTCCCATCTGGGGGCATCATTTGAAGGCAAGTTCTACACAGTCTCTGAGAGTGCCCTCAACAGGCTAGAGCTTCAGCTGCTCACTGTGGTAACCTGCTTGTCAATGAACATTTTATTGGCTGTCTTCTTGCCTACGTGTCCCTTCCCCATGCTCTCATCTCCCAAATAAACTCCAACTGTTCAAACACTTGTCCCTGAGTCTGCTGTCAGGTGAACCCAAGCAAGATACCTCTTCCCTTTGGCCCACCAATATCTAAGTTTGAGGTCTGTGATCTTACTGAAGTCACAAGAACTTGTCCCGTCTAGTATGACATTATTACAACCTTCTCCAAGAAACCAAAAATTGACATTTCCAGAGGACCATCTTGCCACAGATGTCACCAATTACACAGAAAGTGCCCAGGCTAGGTCAGATGGATCTCAGCTCACTCACAGAGAGAGGAATGAAAAATAAATGCCAGGGAGGGAGACAGGAATCCTTGGGAAAATATATCTCCAAACATTTTCCACCACAAGTACCTACTCTCCATGGGTAAAAGCATTGCAAGAGTCTTATCCTGTCTGGAGAAGGTGTCTGTCTCTCCCTCCAGTCCCCTCTAGTCTTCTTGTTTTATCTAGTGTGGGGGAAGCAGGGAGAGGCAAAGTCAACAGGGGGTAGGGCTCCAAAGGAATAGCTCAGGAATGCTTACAGCCAGGGAAGGAAGCAGAGAGCAGAGGAAGAAGTAGCAGTACCACTAGGAATTCACTTGTGAAGTCACAGCTCAAAGGCACAGGATGGCTACGGCATTGGGATTTAATTGCAAGATTATAAAACATTCCCCCTTCCTAGCATATTATCACCATTAAGACTCCAGTACAAGACAAGGGGGTTACAACTGAACATGCTTATCCAGAATTCCTCTGAGAAGAAACACTGAGGGAAGCCCAGTGAAGTGAAGTCACTCAGGCATGTGTGGCTCTTTGCGACCCCATGGACTGTAGCCTACCGGGCTTCTCAGTCCATGGGATTTTCCAGGCAAGAGTACTGGAGTGGGTTGCCATTTCCTTCTCCAGAGGATCTTCCTGACCCAGGGATGGAACCCAGGTCTCCCGCACTGTAGACAGATGCATTACCATCTGAGCCAAAGCCCAGGGTTAAGATAAAAACCAGAACATCAGAGTCATTTAAGACCTCTTGAACCTATAGCTACAACAAGCCTTACACAAACTCCTAAACAGAAAAACATCAATCCTCGCACTAAAGGCTTATTTTCCCAAGGTCCTAGAGGCCAATAAAGCATACAAAAAGAAAAAAGAAAAAAAAAAAAAACTAGTCTGAAGAAGAAAGCAATCATTAGAACAAGATCTATATATAACATAGATATCTGAATTATAAGGCAGGGAATCTAAGGCTTCTCTGGTGGCTCAGTGGTTAAGAATCCACTGACCAATGCAGGAGACACAGGTTTGATTCCTGGTTCAGGAAGATCCCACATGCCACAGAGCAACTAAGTCCATGTACTACAACTATTTGGCTCCCCAGACCACACTAGTAGTAAAGAATCCACCTGCCAGTGATGGAGATGGAAGAGATATGGTTTCAATCCCTAGGTCAGGAAGATTCCCTGGAGTATGAAATGGCATTCCACTCCAGTATTCCTGCTTGGAAAATTCCATGGGCAAAGGAGCCTGGTGGGCTACAGTCCACGGGGCCACAAAGAGTTGGACACCACTAAGTAAGTGATATATACACTATATATGATTAGTATAGGACTTACCTGGTGGCTCAGATGGTAAAGCAGCTGCCTGCAATGCAGGAGACCCAGATTTGGTCACTAGGTTGGGAAGATCCCCTAGAGAAGGGAATGGATGCCCAATCCAGAATCCTTGCCTGGAGAATTCCATGGACAGAGAAGCCTGGTGGGCTAGGTCCATAGGGTCACAAAGAGTCGGACATGACTGAGGGACTAACATGCACTCATGATTAATATATTAAAGGTTCTAAGGGGAAAAGTAGAAACAGGTAAGAACAGATGGGTAATATAAGCAGAGAGATAAGAACTCTAAGAAAGAATCAAAAGGAAATGTTGGGGGAAAAAAATTGTAACGCAAATAAAGAACACATTTGATGGGCTAATCAGTAGACTTGACATGACTGAAGAATGAATCAGTGAGCTTGGAGACAGAAATTTTCCAAAGCAGAACATCCAGAACTGCAGGGCAATTTTGAAAGGTGTAACAATATACAAGTAACTAAAGTACCAGAAGAAGAAGGAAATGATAAGGCATAAGAATTATTTGAAGTTATAGTGGCTTAGAACTTTCAAAAACTAATGACAAACACTAAATCATCACAGATCCAGGAAACTCAGAGATAAAGAATAAATACAAACAAAACAAATGAAACCCTTTTGTATATCATATTCAAACTGAAGAAAAAGACAAAAAGAAAATCTTGAAGAAGCTAGAGGGGGAAAAAAATACCTTACCAAGAGAAGAACCAGGATAAGAATTACAGGTGACTTTTCATCAGAGACCATGCAAAGAAAAGGAAGGTGATATGAAATATTTGAAATGTAGAAAGAAAACACACCACCAACCTAGAATTCTGTATCCAGTGAAATTATCCTTCAAAAATTAAAGAGAAATAGAGACTTTCTCCGGAGAAGGCAATGGCACCCCACTCCAGTACTCTTGCCTGGAAAATCTCATGGATGGAGGAGCCTGGTAAGCTGCAGTCCAAGGGGTCACTAAGAGTTGGACACAACTGAGTGACTTCACTTTCACTGTTCACTTTCATGCATTGGAGAAGGAAATGATGACCCACTCCAGTGTTCTTGCCTGGAGAATCCCAGGGACAGAGGAGCCTGGTGGGCTGCCGTCTATGGGGTTGCACAGAGTCAGACACAACTGAAGTGACTTAGCAGCAGAGACTTTCTCCAACAAACAAAAATGAGGGAATTCATCACCAGTGGACCTGGTCTGCAAGAAATGTTAAAAGTTCTTCAGACAGAAGGAAAATAATATAAGTAGGAAACTCAGATCTGGATAAAAACAGGATTGTCAGAGAAGGAATAAGAAGAGATAAAGTAAACTATATCATTCTTATTATTCTTAAATCAGTTTGAATAATCACTTTTTAAAAATAATAATAGTAGCAATGAATTACAGTGAAAATAGCATATAGATAAGTGAAATTAATAACAGCAATGTCACAAGGGATAGGAGAGATAAGTTGGGAACATTCTGCTAAAAGGTACTTGGACTTCATGTGAAGTGTTATAGTGTTATCTGAAGGTGGACTTAGCTTTTTTTAAGATATATTTTACAGTCCAGGGAAACCACAAAAATTATTTCAAGTATAACTGATATGCTAAGAAAGAAGATAAAATAGGACTGATCATGTAAAATGCTCAATTAAAACAGACAAAGAATTACAACAGAAAGAAAAAGAGAAGGGAGAAGAGGCAAAAAAAAAAAAGACATACAATGAGAAGAACACAAACATGGTAGATGTTAATCCAATTATATCAATAATCACTTTAAATGTGAGTGCTCTAATATGCCATTTAAAATACAGAGATTGTCACTCATGGATACCAAAGGGGGAAGGGAGGGTGGGATGAACTGGAAGATTGGGATTGATGTATATATACTGCTGCTGCTGCTGCTAAGTCGCTTCAGTCATGTCCGACTCTGTGCGACCCCACAGACGGCAGCCCACCAGGCTCCCCCGTCCCTGGGATTCTCCAGGCAAGAACACTGGAGTGGGTTGCCATTTCCTTCTCCAATGCATGAAAGTGAAAAGTGAAAGTGAAGTTGCTCAGTCGTGTCCGACTCTTCGCGACCACATGGACTGCAGCGCACCAGGCTCCTCCATCCATGGGATTTTCCAGGCAAGAGTACTGGAGTGGGGTGCCATTGCCTTCTCCGGTATATATACTGCTAAGTATAAAATAGATAACTAATGAGAGCCTACTGTGTAGCATAGGGTACGCTACGCAGAGCTCTCCGGTGACCTAAGTGGGAAGGAAATCTAAACAAGAGGGGATATACGTATATGTATAGCTGATCCACTTTGCTGTACAAGAGAAACTAACACAACATTGTAAAGCAACTATACTCCAATAAAAATTGTTTTAAAAACAGAGATTGTTATAGCATTTGGAAGATCAAACAGGTGGTGACTGGAAGAGCTCAGATATGCTCCCAAGACTGAATCCACGAAACAGGTTCTTTCTGCTTCACCAGAGCAGTGGTTTCTTTTATTTAAAAAAAAAGCACTGACATGTTTGATATACAAATATCTCCTGAGCTAAGTTACATCCGTCAGAACATAAGAACAAAAACATAGAGTAGAAATCTGAAATAAGCCTAGATATTTAAAAAATTGTTAAGTGATTGCGTATACCAGTTTGAAATGCATGAGGCTGCAGGTAAAATAATACTCAGTAAACACTGGCTTAAATAAACAGGGCTTGGATTTCTCCTCTAAAAGAAAGTCCAGAGACAGGCAGTTTCTGGCAGGGGTTCCACTGCTCAACGGTACCATCTGGGAGCCAGACTATTCCTGTCCTTTCACCCCCACTTTCCTTGGCTTCTGTCCTCATGTTTTTTGCCTAATTATCACAAGCTGGCAACCTTAGCTCTGGACTTCACATAATTGCCTAAGACAGGGGAAGGAGGAAAGGGAAAGAGCCATCCTGGTAGAATTTGCCCCATTTTTAAAAGAAAAAGAAATGGAACTGAAAGTCTCTCTGAAGAACCTGTTTACATCTTATTGGCTGAAACTGTATCACATAACCACCTGTAGCTGCAGGAGGCTAAGAAAACGAGTATTTTGCTTTTCCAAGCTATTGCAGTGAGGTAGGTGAGGGAAAAGAAGGCAGGAAAAAGCCCTGCATAGTGGCCAACATTGCATATCCAAATAAAAGGAGAATACCTGATTTTCTAGCTATCATTAGTTTTACTTTCTTCTTTTGTTTTCCTGAATGTATGGTTTCTTGGGGGGAAAAATGGCTCCAATGAATATTCTCCATATAAGGCATAAGTTTACTTAAAAGTGAAATATCTTTCTTTTTTCTCTATTTAACTTCCTTGCTGGTCTCCAAGCTATAACCTGGACTGTATTGAAGCTTTCATGGATTATGATTATACACTTCAAGTGATAAGATATAATAATTTAGGTGAACATGTTGTGCAACTGACAAGTAAACTCCCTCTAGGTTCTGCATATAGGAAGTTTAAGTTATTTCATCCTAGGATGATGAGGGGCATTTGGTGTGCAGCACCAAGCGAGGTGCTCTCAGAATGTTCTCAACTGCATTTTTGAAAATCCAACTCCAGATGACATTTTTAAATAATAAATGGAGTTCCTCAGCTTCAACAGTTTTATCCACTTAATCAAGAATGTGACCAAGGACCCCGTTTTTGTTTTTCACTTTGGGGGGTCTTTTTTATCTGTCTTTTCTACCATCAATGCCATTGGCTTCACTCTAAGGCTGAGTTGCCTCGCGCTCACATGACAGCTGTCAGGAACTACAAGACAATGTATTTTCTGATACACATGTAAAATATAAAATCAATAAAGAGATAATTTTTCTTATCCTGCCCATTTAGTTTGCCACAGTCCTTCACTTTGCTCTAACTGAATTGAATCAATCATTGTGTCTACTAAGGACACAAAAGTCTGGCTGCCTTCAGCCAACTGAAGCCCATCCCCATAGCTGGGGATGGAGTCAGTCCCACACAAACTGCAAAGCATAGTTGCAGAGTGGGAGAGAGAAGACAAGGAGGCGCTGGGGAGGCAACAACCATTTTCAGTAGAGCCAGATTCCTGCACTGCTTCCTTACCATCTGTGAAAATGGGTCCCCGTGAACCTCAGATCCCTCCTCTATATGAATGGTAAAACCTGCTCACCATCCCAACCCATCCCTCAAGTCCTTGTAAAGATTAAGATAACATAAATAAAGGTCCTTTGTAAACAGTGAGGTATTCAGTGCTACAAGGTACACAAATTATCAAGTGCTAAAAGTAAACCACTGGATGGATTTCCACTATACATACTGAGCAGCTGCTTTCATTGACCTGCATCACTTGGCCTTTCCCACCCCTCCTGCTCACACCATCCACCTTGCAACTAGCCACAACTCAGTTCAGTTCAGTCACTCAGTTGTGTCCAACTCTTTGCGACCCAATGGGTTACAGCATGCCAGGCTTCATTGTCCATCACCAACTCCCGGAGCTTGCTCAAACTCATGTCCATCGAGTCGGTGATGCCATCTAACTGTTTCATCCCCTGTAATCTCCTTCTGCTCCTGCCTTCAATCTTTCCCAGCATCAGGGTCTTTCCCAAAGAGTTAGCTCTTCACATCAGGTGGCCAAAGTATTGGAGTTTTGACTTTGGCATCAGTCCTTTCAATGAACACTCAGGACTCATCTCCTTTAGGATGGATTGGTTGGATCTCCTTGCAATCCAAGGGACTCTCAGGAGTCTTTTCCAACACCACAGTTCAAAAGCATCAATTCTTCGGTGCTCAGTTTTTTTTGTAGTCCAACTCTCACATCCATATATGACTACTGGAAAAACCATGGCTTTGACTGCTGCTGCTGCTGCTGCTAAGTCGCTTCAGTCATGTCTGACTCTGCGACCCCATAGACGGCAGCCCACGAGGCTCCCCCATCCCTGGGATTCTGCAGGCAAGAACACTGGAGTGGGTTGCCATTTCCTTCTTAGATGGACCTTTTTCAGGAAAGAATGTGTCTGCTTTTTAATTTGCTGTCTAGGTTGGTCATAGCTTTTCTTCCAAGGTGCAAGCATCTTTTAATTTCATAGCTGTAGTCACCATCTGCAGTGATTTTGGAGCCCAAAAAATAAAGTCTCTCACTGCTTCCATTGTTTCCCCATCTATTTGCCTTGAAGTGACGGGACCGGATGCCATGATCTTCATTTTCTGAATGTTGAGGTTTAAGCCAACTTTTTCATTCTCCTCTTTCACTTTCATCAAGAGGCTCTTTAGTTCTTCACTTTCTGCCATAAGGGTGGTGTCATCTGTATATCTGAGGTCATTGATATTTCTCCCAGCAATCTTGATTCCAGCTTGTGCTTCAACCAGCCTGGCATTTCATATGATGTACTCTGCATGCAAGTTAAATAAGCAGAGTGACAATATACAGCCTCAACTGCTGCTTCTTGATCTGCATTTCTCAGGAGGCATGGCGGGGGGTCTGGTATTCCCATCTCTCAGAATTTCCCACAGTTTGTTGGGATCCATACAGTCAAAGGCTTTGGCATAGTCAATAAAACAGAAGTAGATGTTTTTCTGAAACTCTCTTGCTTTTTCAATGATCCATCAAGATGTTGGCAATTCGATCACTTTTCTAAATCCAGCTTGAACATCTGGAAGTTCACGGTTCATGTACTGTTAAAGCCTGGCTTGGAGAATTTTGAGCATTACTTTCCTAGCATGTGAGATGAGTGCAATTGTGTGGTAGTTTGAGCATTCTTTGGCATTGCCTTTCTTTGGGATTGGAATGAAAACTGATCTTTTCCAGTCCTGTGGCCACTGCTGACTTTTCCAAATTTGCTGGCATATTGAGTGCAACACTTTCACAGCATCATCTTTGAGGAATTGAAATAGCTCAACTGGACTTCCATCATCTCCACTAGCTTTGTTCATAGTGATGCTTGCTAAGGCCCACTTGACTTTGCATTCCAGGATGTCTGGCTCTAGGTGAGTGATCATACCATCGTGGTTACCTAGGTCATGAATATATCTTTTTTGTATAGTTCTTCTGTGTATTCTTGCCACTTCTTCTTAGTATCTTCTGCTTTTGTTAGGTCCATACCACTTCTGTCCTTTACTGTATACTTCTTTGCATGAAATTTTCCCTTGGTATCTCTAATTCTCTTGAAGAGATCTCTAGTCTTTCCCATTCCATTATTTTCTTCTATTTCTTTGCATTCATCACTGAAGAATGATTTCTTATCTCTCCTTGCTATTCTTTGGAACTCTGCATTCAAATGAGTATATCTTTCCTTTCCTCCTTTGCCTTTTACTTCTCTTCTTTTCTCAGCTATTTGTAAGGGCTCCTCAGACAACCATTTTGCCTTTTTGCATTTTTTTTTCTTGGGGATGGTCTTGATCCCTGCCTCCTGTACAATGTCACGAACCTTGGTCCATAGTTCTTCAGGCACTCTGTCTATCAGATCTAATCCCTTGAATATATTTGTCACTTGCACTGTATAATTGTAAGGGATTTGATTTAGGTCACACCTGAATAGTCTAGTGGTTGTCCTTACTTTCTTCAATGTAAATCTGAATTTAACATTAAGGAGTTCATGATGTGAGCCACAGTCAGCTCCTGGTCTTGTTTTTGCTGACTGTATAGAGCTTGTCCATCTTTGGCTGCAAAGAATATAATCAATCTGATTTCAGTATTGACCATCTGGTGATGTCCATGTGTACAGTCTTTTCTTGTGTTGTTGGAAGAGGATGTTTGCTATGACCAGTGGGTTCTCTTGGAAAAACTCTGTTTTTAGCCCTTGCCCTGCTTCGTTTTGTACTCCAAGGCCAAATTTTCCTGTTATTCTAGGTATATCTTGATTTCCTACTTTTGCAAGGGCAAAGGAGAAGCCTCGGCAAGATGGTAGGAGGGGCAAAATCACATTTAGAATCAAAGCTCATACCCACTAGAGACACTTAGAGGGCTCAGACAAAACCTTGTGCATGCCAGGAGATCCCATAGGACTGAGCCAGACCTGCCTTTGAGTGTTTGAGTGTCTTCTCAGCAGAGGCCGGCCATGGGGCCAGGGGCTCTGGGCGCGGCAGACCTTGGTATGTCATAAGTCTTCTTGAAGGAGGTTGCCATGAACCCTGAGCAGACACCCCACAAACTGCAGAACAATTATACCAAAAAAATTCTCACACTGTTAAGAAAGTTCTAGGACCCACAACAGATTTCCCAACTTGGGATCTGGCAAAGGGACTGAGACCCCCCCAGGGAATTTGACTTTGGAGGCAAGTTGGGATTGGATTACAAAACTTACACGGGACGGGGGAAACAGACTCTTGGAGGGCACAAACAAAATCTTGTGTGCACCAGGACCCAGGAGAAATGACCAGTGACTCCACAAGAGACTGACTCAGACTTGCCTGTGAGTGTCCAGGAGTCTCCACTGGAGGCGTGAGTTGGCGGTGGCCTGCTGCAGGGTTGGGGGCACTGAGTGTGGCAGTGGGTGCACAGGACCTTTAGAAGGAGGCCACCATTATCTTCGTTATCTCCACCACAGTTTGGTCTCAGATCAAACAACAGGGAGGGAACACAGCCCTGTCCTTCAACAGAAAATTGGATTAAAGATTTACTGAGCATGGCCCACCCCTCAGAACAAGACCCAGTTCTCCCCACAGTCAGTCTCTCCCATCAGGAAGCTTCCATAAGCCTCTTATCCTTATCTTTCATAGGGCAGACAGAATAAAAATCACAATCACAGAAAACTAATCAAACTGATCACATGGACCACAGCTTTGTCTAACTCAATGAAACTATGGGCCATGTCGTGTAGGGCCACCCAAAATGGGTGGGTCATGGTGGAGAGTTCTGACAAAATGTGGTCCACTGGAGAAGGAAATGGCAAACCACTTCAGTATTCTTGTCTTGAGAACCCCATGAATAGTACCCAAAGGCAAAAATATATGACACTGAAAGATGAATTCCCCAGGTTGGTAGGTGCCCCATATGCTACTGGAGAAGAGTGGAGAAATAACTCCAGAAAGAATGAAGAGACAGAACCAAAGCGAAAACAATGCCCAGTTGTGGACATGACTGGTGATGGAAGTACAGTCTGATTCTATAACGAACAACATTGCATAAGAACCTGAAATGTTAGGTTCATGAATCAAGGCAAATTGGCAGTGCTCAAACAGGAGATGGAAAGAGTGAATGTCAACATTTTAGGAGTCAGTGAATTAAAATGGACTTGAATGGGCAAATTTAACACAGATGACCATTATATCTACTACTGTTGGCAAGAATCCCGTAGAAGAAATGGGGTAGCCATCATAGTCAAAAAAAGAGTCTGAAATGCAGTACTTGGATACAATCTCAAAAATGACAGGATGATCTCTGTTCATTTCCAAAGCAAACCATTCCAAGGCAAACCATTCACTATCAGATGAGATCAGATCAGATCAGTTGCTCAGTCGTGTCCGACTCTTTGCGACCCCATGAATCGCAGCACGCCAGGCCTCCCTGTCCATCACCAACTCCCAGAGTTCACTCAGACTCACGTCCATCGAGTCAGTAATGCCATCCAGCCATCTCATCCTCCGTCGTCCCCTTCTCCTCTTGCCCCCAATCCCTCCCAGCATCAGAGTCTTTTCCAATGAGTCAACTCTTCGCATCAGGTGGCCAAAGTACTGGAGTTTCAGCTTTAGCATCATTCCTTCCAAAGAAATCCCAGAGCTGATCTCCTTCAGAATGGACTGGCTGGATCTCCTTGCAGTCCAAGGGACTCTCAAGAGTCTTCTCCAACATCACAGTTCAAAAGCATCAATTCTTTGGCGCTCAGCCTTCTTCACAGTCCAACTCTCACATCCATACATGACCACAGGAAAAACCATAGCCTTGACTAGACGAACCTTTGTTGGCAAAGTAATGTCTCTGCTTTTGAATATGCTATCTAGGTTGATCATAAC
This sequence comes from Bubalus bubalis, assembly GCF_019923935.1. NCBI lineage: Eukaryota > Metazoa > Chordata > Mammalia > Artiodactyla > Bovidae > Bubalus > Bubalus bubalis. Next base: position 76,987,937 of record NC_059170.1, on the reverse strand, counting down.
TTTCCTTCCAAGGAGTAAGCGTCTTTTAATTTCATGGCTGCAGTCACCATCTGCAGTGATTTTGGAGCCCAGAAAAATAAAGTCTGACACTGTTTCCACTGTTTCCCCATCCATTTCACATGAAGTGATGGGACCGGATGCCATGATCTTCATTTTCTGAATGTTGAGCTTTAAGCCAACTTTTTCACTCTCCACTTTCACTTTCATCAAGAGGCTTTTGAGTTCCTCTTCACTTTCTGCCATAAGGGTGGTGTCATCTGCATATCTGAGGTTATTGATATTTCTCCCGGCAATCTTGATTCCAGCTTGTGTTTCTTCCAGTCCAGTGTTTCTCATGATGTACTCTGCATAGAAGTTAAATAAACAGGGTGACAATATACAGCCTTGACTAACTCCTTTTCCTATTTGGAACCAGTCTGTTGTTTCATGGCCAGTTCTAACTGTTGCTTCCTGACCTGCATACAAATTTCTCAAGAGGCAGATCAGGTGGTCTGGTATTCCCATGTCTTTCAGAATTTTCCGCAGTTTATTGTGATCCACACAGTCAAAGGCTTTGGTATAGTCAATAAAGCAGAAATAGATGCTTTTCTGGAACTCTCTTGCTTTTTCCATGATCCAGCAAATGTTGGCAATTTGATCTCTGGTTCCTCTGCCTTTTCTAAAACCAGCTTGAACATCAGGAAGTTCACGGTTCACATATTGCTGAAGCCTGGCTTGGAGAATTTTGAGCATTACTTTACTAGTGTGTGCTGCTGCTGCTGCTAAGTCGCTTCAGTAGTATCCGACTCTGTGTGACCCCATACACAGCAGCCCACCAGGCTTCCCATCCCTGGGATTCTCCAGGTAAGAACACTGGAGTGGGTTGCCATTTCCTTCTCCAATGCATGAAAGTGAAAAGTGAAAGTGAAGTCGCTCAGTCGTATCTGACTCCTAGCGACCCCATAGACTGCAGCCTACCAGGCCCCTCCATCCATGGGATTTTCCAGGCAAGAGTACTGGAGTGGGTTGCCATTGCCTTCTCTGACTAGCGTGTGAGATGAGTGCAATTGTGTGGTAGTTTGAGCATTCTTTGGCATTGCCTTTCTTTGGGATTGGAATGAAAACTGACCTTTTCCAGTCCTGTGGCCACTGCTGAGTTTTCCAAATTTGCTGGCATATTGAGTGCAGCACTTTCACAGCATCATCTTTCAGGATTTGGAATAACTCAACTGGAATTCCATCACCTCCACTAGCTTTGTTTGTAGTGATGCTTTCTAAGGCCCACTTGACTTCACATTCCAGGATGTCTGGCTCTAGGTCAGTGATCACACCATCATGATTATCTGGGTCGTGAAGATCTTTTTTGTACAGTTCTTCTGTGTATTCTTGCCATCTCTTCTTAATTTCTTCTGCTTCTGTTAGGTCCGTACCATTTCTGTCCTTTATTGAGCCCATCTTTGCATGAAATGCTCCTTTGGTATCTCTGATTTTCTTGAATAGATCCCTAGTCTTTCCCATTCTGTTGTTTTCCTCTATTTCTTTGCATTGATCGCTGAAGAAGGCTTTCTTATCTCTTCTTGCTATTCTTTGGAACTCTGAATTCAGATGTTTATATCTTTCCTTTTCTCCTTTGCTTTTTGCTTCTCTTCTTTTCACAGCTATTTGTAAGGCCTCCCCAGACAGCCATTTTGCTTTTTTGCATTTCTTTTCCACGGGGATGGTCTTGATCCCTGTCTCCTGTACAATGTCACGAACCTCATTCCATAGTTTATCAGGCACTCTATCTATCAGATCTAGGCCCTTAAATCTATTTCTGACTAAAAAATCTATTTAAAGGCCAGGGGCGGTGGCCAGGAGGACCAACCCCACGTCCAAGGAGCCATGGCTACACGCACACAGGAGGGCCTAGAGGAGCTATGCCACATTGAAGGTCAGGAAGGGCGGCGGTGAGGAGATAACCTCTCGTCCAAGGTAAGGAGCAATGGCTGTGCTTTGCTGGAGCAGCCGTGAAGAGATACCCCTCGCCCAAGGGAAGAGAAACCGAAGTAAGACGGTAGGTGTTGCAAGAGGGCATCATAGGGCAAACACACTGAAACCATACTCATAGAAAACTAGTCAATTTAATCACACTAGGACCACAGCCTTGTCTAACTCAATGAAACTAAGCCATGCCCGTGGGGCAACCCAGGACGGGCAGGTCATGGTGGAAAGAGCTGAGAGAATGTGGTCCACTGGAGAAGGGAATGGCAAACCACTTCAGTATTCTTGCCTTGAGAACCCCATGAACAGTATGAAAAGGCAAAATGATAGGATACTGAAAGAGAAACTCCCCAGGTCAGTAGGTGTCCAATATGCTACTGGAGATCAGTGGAGAAATAACTCCAGAAAGAATGAAGGGATGGAGCCAAAGCAAAAACAAATACTGTGGATGTGACTGGTGACAGAAGCAAGGTCCGATTCTTCTATCTAATATTGTATTAATTATACAATATTGTATCTAATATTGTATAATTAGATAATTATACAATATTCTAATATTGTAAAGAGCAATATTGCATAGGAACCTGGCATGTCAGGTCCATGAATCAAGGCAAATTGGAAGTGGTCAAACAAGAGATGGCAAGAGTGAATGTCGACATTCTAGGAATCAGCGAACTGAAATGGACTGGAATGGGTGAATTTAACTCAGATGACCATTATATCTACTACTGCTGGCAGGAATCCCTCAGAAGAAATGGAGCGGCCATCATGGTCAACAAAAGAGTCCGAAATGCAGTACTTGGATGCAATCTCAAAAACGACAGGATGATCTCTGTTCGTTTCCAAGGCAAACCATTCAATATCACAGTAATCCAAGTCTATGCCCCAACCAGTAACACTGAAGAAGCTGAAGTTGAACAGTTCTATGAAGACCTCCAAGACCTTTTAGAACTAACACCCAAAAAAGATGTCCTTTTCATTATAGGGGACTGGAATGCAAAAGTAGGAAGTCAAGAAACACCTGGAGTAATGGGCAAATTTGGCCTTGGAATACAGAATGAAGCAGGGCAAAGGCTAATAGAGTTTTGCCAAGAGAATGCACTGGTCATAACAAACACCCCCTTCCAACAACACAAGAGAAGACTCTATACATGGACATCACCAGATGGTCAACACTGAAATCAGACTGATTATATTCTTTGCAGCCAAAGATGGAGAAGCTCTATACAGTCAGCAAAAACAAGGCCAGGAGCTGACTGTGGCTCAGACCATGAACTCCTTATTGCCAAATTCAGACTTAAATTGAAGAAAGTAGGGAAAACCACTAGACCATTCACTATCACAGTAATCCAAGTCTATGCTGACCAGTAATGCTGAAGAAGCTGAAATTGAATGGTTCTATGAAGCTCCACAAGACCTTCTAGAACTAACACCCAAAAATGATGTCCTTTTCATTATAGGGGACTGGAATGCAAAAGTAGGCTACACCTATGGCTGAGGCTTTTCTCTGGGCACCAGAGCCCTCTTCACATATGTGGGTGTCAGGTCCCAACTGCTGGGAACTAACATTCTCTCCTGCAGCTCAGGAGGAGCCCAGCCTGTGTCTGATGCAGTTGGGGAATAAATTCCTTGCTCCTGTGGTGGGATAATTCTGGGGCTTGTTCTGCACAAATACCAGAGTGGTGTCTCCAGTCGTCTGCTCTGATAACTGGCTTGCTGATGCACCTGGTTTTGGCTTTCTTCCCTCCCTGTCTCATTCCTCCCCTGAACCCCTGCTCCCTGGGATCACCCCCAAATAACCTCCTTGCACTGACAACCTTTTCTTAGAGTCACCTTCTAGAGGAATCCACATGAAGACATACACCAAAATCATATCACACAAACATGAGAATGCTTATTTGACACAAAAAGCATATTTCAGACATTGTATTTTAAAACATATGTAATGATTCTCTTAAAGTAATTTCTGTGTGACTTTTCATTTTCTATGTATAGAGTACCTTTGTTGCTGATTAATTCATTATGTTGCTAAACTCACTGAGGGGTCAAACATAGCCTGACTCCAGAGAAAGATGAAACACAAGCAATGGTCCCCAGATGTATTTTTTACAAAGTCCTGTCCTGAAGACAGATAATGCCATTAGAACCCAGAAGTTACAATTAGTATATTTATCAGTAAAATACACACTAGACTGTGATGAATTTGCATGTTTGAAGGCAAAAGAAAAAAAAAATTTGTTCAAGATGCATCCACTTACCCACTGCTTTTTAAAAAGAAGTTTTGTTTTGCACTAAGTTCATTTTTATTGTAATCAAGTGATTAAACTGAACTGCAGAGATCATTTCACTTAGGCTCATAAGAAATAACAGCCTGTTGTGTTATGTAAGCATTCTGAAAAATCAATTTGGTTTTAAGCCATTTAGCAGAGTTGCATACAAGTATTATAAATGGAATGTCTAGCCATATTTGCTTCCTTATTTTCCAATTGAGTTCAAATTTGTTTTAAAACTTAGCTCTGCCTCAGAGCCTTTGTACTTGATGATCCCTTTATCTCTGCATGACTGGCTGTTTCTCATTACTTGGGGGGTAGAAAGTCCTTCTTCACCTATATGGTCATGTATAGAAGCCACTAGTCTATGTGGATGTCGAGTACTTCATAGGTGCCATCAGTTCAGTTCAGTCACTCAGTCGTGTCTGACTCTTTGAGACCCCATGAACCACAGCACTCCAGGCCTCCCTGTCCATTACCAACTCCTAGAGTCCACCCAAACCCACGTCCATTGAGTCGGTGATGCCATCCAACCATCTCATCCTCTGTCGTCCCCTTCTCCTCCTGCCCTCAATCTTTCCCAGCATCAGGGTCTTTTCCAATGAGTCAGCTTTTCACATCAGGTGGCCAAAGTATTGGAGTTTCAGCTTCAACATCAGTCTTTCCAAAGAACACCCAGGACTGATCTCCTTTAGGATGGACTGGTTGGATCTCCTTGGAGTCCATGGGACTCTCAAGAGTCTTTTCCAACACCACAGTTCAAAGGCATCAATTCTTCAGGGCTCAGTTTTCTTTATAGTCCAACTCTCACATCCATACATGACCACTGGAAAAACCATAGCCTTGACTAGATGGACCTTTGCTGACAAAGTAATGTCTCTGCTTTTCAATATGCTGTCTAGGTTGGTCATAACTTTCCTTCCAAGGAGTGTCTTTTAATTTCATAGCTGCAATCACCATCTGCAGTGATTTTGGAGCCCAGAAAAATAAAATCAGCCACTGTTTCCCCTGTTTCCCCATCTATTTGCCATGAAGTGATGAGATTGGATGCCATGATCTTAGTTTTCTGAAAGTTGAGCTTTAAGCCAACTTTTTCACTCTCCACTTTCACTTTCATCAATAGGCTCTTTAGTTCTTCTTCACTTTCTGCCATAAGGCTGGTATCATCTGCATATCTGAGGTTATTGATATTTTTCCCAGCAATCTTGATCCCAGCTTGTGCTTCATCCAGTCCAGTGTTTCTCATGATGTACTCTGCATATAAGTTAAATAAACAGGGTGACCATATACAGCCTTGATGTACTCCTTTCCCAAATTGGAACCAGTCTGTTGTTTCATGTCCAGTTCTAACTGTTGCTTCCTGACCTGTATACAGGTTTCTCAGGAGGCAGGTCAAGTGGTCTGGTATTCCCATCTCTTTCAGGATTTTCCACAGTTTATTGTGATCCACACAGTCAAAGGCTCCGGCCATACCGAAGCCATTTACATAAAACATACATTGGGTGTTAAAGACTTAGTATAAAGAAATCTAAGAAGCATCTTATTAATAATTTTTATATTGATTATATGTTGAAATGCTATTTTGGATATATTGAGTTAAATGTGTATTATTAAAATTAATTTTGCCTGTTTCATTTTACTTTTCCTAGCATGACTGCTAGAAAATTTTAATGCTACATGCAGCTCATATCTTGTCCCATGTGATATTTCTGTTGTTCGGTGTTGACCTAAAGTTGGGCCCACACTAACCTCAATACTCTGCTTCATTGTCCTCACAGCACTTTATCACCCTTGTGTGTGTGCTCAATCACTCAGTCATGTCTGACTCTGAGACCCCTAGCACAGTAGCCCACCAGGCTCCTCTGTCGATGGAATTTTCCAGGCAAGAATACTGGAATGGGGTGCCATTTTCTACTTCAGGGATCTTCCCAACCCATGGATTGAACCCACATCTCTTGCATCTCATGCATTGGCAGGCGGATTCTTTACCACTGCACCACCCAGGAAGCCCCTTATCACCCTTACACAAGCCAATTCTAAATTGTGCTGTGCTGTGCTTAGTTGCTCAGTTGCGTCTGACTTTTTGCAGCCCAAAGGACTGTAGTCCAACAGGTTCCTTTGTCAATGGGGATTCTCCAGGCATGAATACTGGAGTTGGTTGCCATTCTCTCCTCCAGGGATCTTCCCAACCCAGGGATGGAACCCAGGTCTCCTGCATTGCAGGCAGATTCTTTACCATCCAAGCCACTAGGGAAGCCAATGAATACTGGACTGGGTAGCCTATCCCTTCTCCAGGGGATCTTCCCAACTCAGGAATCGAACCGGGATCTCCTGCATTGCAGACAGATTCTTTACCAGCTGAGCTACCAGGGAAGCCCAATTCTAAACTAGTTACTTGTAAATAATGCCATTTTCAGTAATATAGATAGACTTAGATATCATCATAGTAAGTAAAGTAAATCAAAGACATAGCAGATGATATCATTTATTTATATGTGGAATCTAAAAAGATAATACAAATAAACATGCTTACAAAATAGAATTAGACTCACAGACATAGAAAACAAAGTTATGGTTACCAAAGGGGAAAGGTGGAGGAGGAATTAATTAGGATCTTGGGATTAGCTGATACACACTAGTATATTAAAAATAGATAACCAAGGACCTACTTATAGCACAAGGAACTATATTCAATATCTTGCAATAACCTACAATGGTAAAGAATCTAAAAAATTACATATATATGTACTTTATAAAGCTGCTGCTGCTGCTAAGTTACTTCAGTCGTGTCCGACTCTGTGTGACCCCATAGAAGGCAGCCCATCAGGCTCCCCCGTCCCTGGGATTCTCCAGGCAAGAACACTGGAGTGGGTTGCCATTTCCTTCTCCAATGCATGACAGTGAAAAGTGAAAGCAGCCCATCAGGCTCCTCCATCCATGGGATTTTCCAGGCAAGAGTACTGGAGTGGGGTGCCATTGCCTTCTCCACTATATAAAGCTATATATATATATATATATATATATATATATATATGTATAAAACTGAATCACTTTACTGCACACCTGAAACATTGTACCTCAGCTATACTTTAATTAAAGACATAAAGTACTTGTATAGTACAATTATACAAGTAAACTCTGAATTGTTAACTTGTATACTGTAAGCTATGGACTTCCCTGGTGGCTCAGATGGTAAAGACTCTGCCTGCAATGCAGGAGACCCAGGTTCGGTTCCTGGGTCGGGACGATCCCCTGGAGAAAGAAATGGCTACCCACTCCAGTATTCTTGCCTGGAGAATTCTATGGACAGAGGAGCCTGGTGGGCTACAATCCATGGGGTTGCAAAGAGTCGAACATGACTGAGCGACTAACAGTTTCACTTTTATACTGTAACCTCCAAGGATCTGGTCAGTCAAGCGTACCCTACACCAGTGTCCAGCACACAGTATAGCTGAAAACATATTTTATGACATGAATAGATGAAGAAATAAAGGAATGAATGGCCCAGGCACTCTGTCGTCTTAAGAGGTCCCCTGTCAATCACAACTCAACTTCATTCAGTTTCCACCAGTTTGATGCTCTGGACAGGATCTCCCTAGAGGCAGAGAAAGAGCAGGCACACAAAAGAAGCAGAACTTGCTCACTGGCCATTTCTTAATTCTATTTCATGGTTTTCTTTATGAAATCACAATCAGAAATACAATACATTTGGCTCATCTGGTAAGAATGACAGACACACCCAAGGCAGACCTAGTTGAGCAGAGGATTTGCCAGTTATTAGGAAGCTAATGACTCAGTAACTAAGGCAACTGACTGGGATCAAAAAGACTTCAACTGACCTTCTGCTTGGCCAACAATCATTACAACAATCAAGAAGCTGGAGGTACTTGGTTGGGCTGGAAGTCACCACTAATTGCTGGCCTCTGAGTCCTATAACTACCATCAAATGGCTACCAGTGATATAATTAAACTTCACAGTTGACAACCCCATTAGGAGGAATGGGAAAGTTCACACTTGACTCACTACTATTATTTTTAGATTGCCTTTCTAAAGACTCAAAGACTTTGTCCAGACCAAGTCAAAGTCTACTTATCTTTTGCTCACAGAATTGGCTCTGTCCTGTGCGGAAAGTCCTGTGTCTGGAGTTAGGCAACCATTGTGCTCTATAAGTTATATGATAAATTGAACTGTTTTCTCCTTATTATCCTAGAATACAGATTTCTATATTCAAAGAACAGGAAAGGTATGCAGTGTTCAACTCACATCCAGAGAGCCTAGGGTTCAAATTTTATCCTGGCCAATGATTTACAGGCAGGTTTTAAACACATTTTTAACCTCTTTCTGTCTCTCTTTCCTGATTTTGGATATGCCCACACCAAAATACTTTACTTGCCATGTAAATTAAAAAAAAAAAGAATTTGATTCTCATTTATATCCTAATTATGCCTTTCCTAACACAGAAATTATTTCCAAAAATCAATTGAAAATGTCATCTTGTGTGGATATATAAATAGCAAAGCCTGGAAATTTTCAGTCTAATTAATATTTTTATATTATTCTAAATATATCACAAATATTCAATTATTTGGGAATGTCTGGATTTTTTTATTTTTCAAATTATGAAAGTATGATAACACATTTACAGGAGACTTGGAAAATACAGAACAAAGTTATATATCATTCCACTACATATCACAACTATTTTTTAAATAGATAAATTAAGATTTTGGTTGGAGTTTCAATATCAAACTTTCAAAAATTAACAGAATGAATATATAGAAAAGCAGAAGGATATACTAGACCTGAAAAGCACCATGAACCATTCAACTTAATTAATGCAATAATTTATGCGATTTTCACACAACTGCTGCTGCTGCTAAGTCGCTTCAGTCATGTCCGACTCTGTGCGACCCCATAGACGGTAGCCCACAAGGCTCCCCCGTCCCTGGGATTCTCCAGGCAAGAACACTGGAGTGGGTTGCCATTTCCTTCTCCAATGCATGAAAGTGAAAAAATAAAGAGAAGTCGCTCAGTCGTGTCCGACTCCTAGCGACCCCATGGACTGCAGCCCACCAGGCCCCTCCATCCATGGGATTTTCCAGGCAAGAGTACTGGAGTGGGGTGCCATCGCCTTCTCCATTTCACACAACAGTAGGATACTAATTCTATTCAAGTTCCCATAGACTACTGTATCACATATTTATTTCCTGGATTCCTTTTTTTTTTACAACGTAGTACTTCTTTATATTCTCAGAATTGGATTAGACTGTCTAGTGGAAATATCTGAATTCTTAAATGCTTTGGTTTTAATTAGATTCTCATTATTATATAGATGTGACCTGGTAAAGGGCTACTCTCTCTTCCTACCTTATACCTCATGCTTTAGACGCTCAGTCACATCCAACTCTTTGCGACCCCATGAACTGTAGCTTGCCAGGTTCCTCTGTCCTGTCCTTGGGATTTTTCAGGCAACAATACTGGACTGGAGGAACTGGTTTGTCCGTTCCTCCTCCAGGGGATGGTCTCCACCCAGGAATAGAACCCAGGTCTCCTGTGTTTGCTGCATTGGCAGGTGGATTCTTTACCACTGAGCCACCCAGGAAACCTTATACCTAAATGTCTGGAAATCAGCCCCACTCTCTCTGGTTTTTGTTTTGTTTGCTTTGCTTTTTTGTGGGTTTTTGCTTTTGTTCTCTTTTTTGCCATTAACTCCACCTCATTCACAGACCTACATATTCATTTTCATTCTTGGTCTTGTCATTTCCCTCTACTAAAACATTCTTCCTTTTCCCGTTTCTCCATCCTGCCATTGGATGCTTGCTCAGTGTCTTCCTCCTTCCTGAAAACTGCCTGTGTTAATTGACTTCTATTTGAATAACAACAGCACAGATAGTTTAATTCATTTTCCCCCTCCTGCCCTTCCTTCTTTCTTTTTCCTTTCCTTGCTCCCTTCCTCCCTGTATTCAAAAAAAATGTCTTGTGTTTCAACTCTTCACTAAGGCCCAAACAGTGAGTGAAACAGACCTGGCTCCTGCTCTGCGAAAGCTCCTCTCATGAAAGAAACAGGAATGCGTTTATCTCCACAGCTCATTCACCAGCCCTCTTGAGGCGAGGAATCCTTTGCATGCCGCCAGACAGAGGAGGTTCTGAGGAATGCCTCTTAAACTGACGAAGACCCTACAAATGAATTAATATTTGTGTTCATGACTGATGTGTGTGTTTGCCTCCTCAGCTGTAGTTCTGATTTTCAGTAGCCCACCAACCCTGAGGAAGTCTCCTCAGCCTTTCTGGGGAATACAGAGGAAGCGAAGAGGGAAGAGCCTGTGCTCAAGAAGCTGCCAAGATGGTGACCAATCAGGGATTTACAAGTCAAGGCATCACTTGCACTCCAGTTTCCAAGACTTTTTCTTCTGAGCCAGGATGGCTCTGCTGTAGATTAACTCTGTTAACAATGGTGTTGATTCCACTCTGTGGATAGCCCAGTCCCAAGGCCTGAATTGAGAACTCATACACTTGATGCAGCTTTATTTTTGAACTGTAGTGCTGAAGAAGACACTTGAGAGTCCCTTGGACTGCAAGGAGATCTAACCAGTCAATCCTAAAGGACATCAACCCTGAATATTCATTGGAAGGACTGATGCCGAAGCTGGAACTCCAATACTTTGGCCACTTGATGCGAAGAGCTGATTCATTTGAAAAGACCCTGCTGCTGGTAAAGATTGAAGGAAGGAGGAGAAGGCAGGCCACAGAGGATGAGATGGTTGGATGGCATCACTGATTCAGTGAACGTGAGTTTGAGCAAACTCTGGCAGATAGTGAAGGACAGGGAGGCCTGGCCTGCTGTAGTCCGTGGGGTCCCAAAGAGTCAGACATTACTGAGCGACCAGAGAGCAACAGTCACTAGCAGTGATAAAATCCAGTTTCACAAGCTTGTGAATTTACCCTTTCAGATTCCAGTGTCTCTCTTCAAAATGATTTCAAAGAAAGTAGCAATTTTCCCCTTCTCATAAAATATGAGCTGATTTCCCAAAACTCAAATAAAAGTCATTAAAAAAAAAATTTCACGAAAGGCCCGCTGGCTCCTGCACTGACATTTTTGCGTTTGCATCCTTCCTGAGTTCCAAAATCAAGCTAACAAGCTGAGACAGAAACCATAGAGATAGAAAGAGTCCATTAAAATGGTCATTTGCACCATAATCTGTGTTAAGGAAATGGGACTCCCTGTGAATGCTGTTGGTTGTTAAGATGATGCATCTGATTCATTAAACTGTAATTTTCCCAGAGTAGCGATCTACTAGGGGTGTCTTCTCTACCTCAGTGAGCACTAAATATATTCCTAGAAGATGGTCAACCCCCATACTAAATAATAAACAGTATCATAAGAACGTCACTATAAACTGTCACTTTCTAGTAAAAGCTCCTCTCTCTCTCTCTCTCTCTTTCTCTCTTTGGATACCAATCAAGGAAACAGTGGAAACACAGTGTCTGAGGCTGGAGAAGAGCATAGTATTTAGGACATGTTTTGCTAATTTTACCATAAACCCAGTTGACTCAGTTCATCTACAGCCAATGTATAGTTTCAAAGAGAAAGGGAAAAAAAAAAAAAGCCTGAAAATACTAATAAAATGACCAAAGGAGGAAAATGACATTTCAGTTAAATTTCCACTTTCTCTGGACTATGTTCAGGGCTGCTCCCCACGCCTCAGCGAAGGGGAGGGGTTAGCATCGAGCTTCATTAGCCATAATGAAAATTACACATACTTTCAAAGAGGCTTTTATCCCCCAAGCTTGAAGTGCTCTATAAACACTAATTAATTTAAGCTCTGGCCAGTCCAGTGCCATTATGTCTTTTGTAAAGAAGGGTAAACAGAAGTGCAGGAAGTTAAGTAGTTTCACTAGGCTCCTTTGCCAGCTGGCTGCAGAACTGTGAACAAAATCAGGTCTGAATGACAGCCTCCCACCCCAGTTACAGGCCACAGAGGCTCAGGTGAGGGAGGGAAGAGGAGATCCTGCAAAATTAGGGAAGGTGAGGAAGTGGCTAAATTTTAACCAAAGATGCAGGGAAGCAGTGCAGCTGATATGATGGACATCAGCATACAGATCACTGACTCCCTTTGTTTTTGAGTTGGGGCTTCTCTAAATTTAACGTGCAGATAAATCTCCTGGGGTGCCTTGCTGACCTGTGGATCGTGGTTTGGCAGGTCCCTGGAGAGGCCTGAGGGTCTTTATGTCTAAAGAAGCTCTCTGGTCTTGCTGTGATTTATGTCTAAGAGTGTTTTTCCTATGTTTTCCTCTAAGAGCTGGATAAAGAAGAAGTGGCACATGCGTATACAGTGGAATATTACTCAGCCATAAAAAGGAACCAAATTGGGTATATTATAGAGATGTGGATGGACTTGGAGTCTGTCATACAGGGTGAAGTAAGTCCAAAAGAGAAAAAATATTGTGTATTAACACATACGTATGGAATCTAGAAAAATGGTACAGGTGAACCTATTTGCAGGGCAGGAACAAAGACACGGATGTAGAGAGCAGACATGTGGACACCAGCATGGGACAAACGGGGAAATGAGGATTGACAGATACACGTTACTGTGTGTAAGACAGAGGGCTAGTGGGAAGCCGCTGCACAGCACAGGGAGCTCAGCTCAGTGCTCTGTGATGACCTAGGGGGTGGGGTTGAGGGGGTGGGAGGGAGGGACAAGAGGAAGCAGATACATGTATGCATATAGCTGATTAACTTCTTTGTACAGCAGAAACTAACAACATTGTAAAGCAACTATACTCCAATTATACAAATAAATAAACTTTCGGGTGATAATGATGGATGCTGCTGGCCATGGACCACACTGTGTGACAATTTCTTTTTTTATTGTTAAAGTTTTTTTTTCACCCAGTTCTGTACTACTTGACTTTTTTCAGTAACTGTGTTATCTTTTTTTCTTTTAAAAATTGTCACATGATATTTGTAGTGGGGGGGGGTGGTTACATAGATCTTGAAGTGCTTGATTCTATGAGTTCTAATGAATCCATGCACCTAGATGACCGACAGTCCTATCAAGATGGAGGTCATTGCCATTTCTGCAGGAATTCACAGACCCATTCTTTGTAGCCATGGTATAGGACGTTTCTGTAAAAGGTCAAAATAGAAAGGGAAATTGGAACTTCTAAAATGAGAAGCATGTTACTACTCTAAGCCTTTTAAGTTAAGAAAAGAGAGTCATCACAACCCCACTCATTTCGTTGTGACTTCCTTTGGAATTTGGAGGCAGGACTGCAAACACATTATGTTGCAAACATCAGGCTGGAATCTAGGTCACCTGCCCTTTGATTCCAACACAGAGAGACTTCCAGTCCTCTGAGCAGGTCTGCCTTCCCTCTTCCTACAAAATGTGCAAGAGGAATTTCACTTCATGACATTTATTATTCAGTATTGGTATTTGTAGTATTTCTCAGCCTTTCCTTAAAGAGGATACACTAAAAAAAAAATTTTTAATGATTTTTAAAGAGCAAGAACTAGACTGAGGCAAATTTGCACTGCAGTGGCACCCCACTCCAGTACTCTTGCCTGGAAAAGCCCGTGGATGGAGGAGCCTGTTGGGCTGCAGTCCATGGGGTCGCTACGAGTTGGACACAACTGAGCGACTTCACTTTCACTTTTCATTTTCATGCATTGGAGAAGGAAATGGCAACCCACTCCAGTGTTCTTGCCTGGAGAATCCCAGGGACGGAGGTAGGCTGCCGTCTAAGGGGTTGCACGGTGTCAGACATGACTAAAGCAACTTAGCAACAGCAGCAGCAAAGCAAGGGACAATATAGGTAAGATGAAAAGAAACAAACCCCAGGGACTTTTTAAACAATTCTAAACTACCAAGATGAAAAAGAAGGCATCTAATCAGTCATTCAGAGTTTTCTTTTTTCTTCCATGAAGATAAACATCTGGACATTTGGGAACATTTGGATAATTAACTCAGTTTTTCATCATAAACAAATTAACTGGTCAACTTTTACTGAGAGCAGGGTTATCTGAAAAGTATAGTGCTAGGTTCCTGCCTGGGAGTCACAACTACTGGGCCAACATGCCACAGCCACTAAGCCCAAGCCCCCTAGAGCCCGTGCTCTGCAACAAAAGAAGCCGCTGCAATGAGAAGCCTGCACGCCACAGCTAGAAAGTGGCGCCTGCTCGCCACATCTAGAGGAAAGCCCATCAGCAGTGAAGAGCCAGCACAGCCAAAGATGAGTAAATAAATAAAATTAGCTTTATTTTTAAAAAGAAGAAGTTGCCAGGGAGGAGGTGAAAAGTTCGATAAAGGGCATACCATCAGGGCAGACCAAAGGAAAGCTCCCAGAAGAGTAGCCTTTGAGGTGTGACCTCAGGGACAGCAGGTGGACAGGGGAGGCAGTGGGTAGTCCGGCAAAAAGAAACAGACAAGTAAAGGAATAAAAGTGGGAAGACACAGATGCAAGTGTTGGGAAACAAATCCTTGTTATCTTGTCAAAGGAGGAAAAAAGCAAAGTAAGGGTTATTTTCATTTGAAAGTGGTAGTTACAGGAAAATGCAAGTCTGGGTTTAAAGAAGTCTTCATGCATAGCCACACTTTCATCTTTCATTAGGGAAATGTTATAGAGAGCCCACCATGTGTCCGCACTGTGCTAGGCTTTGGGTGGGCTCTAATGGAATAGACGTGGCTTCTGAGCTCAGGGAGCTTACAGACTCACTAGGGAAGCAGACAAAAAAAAACAGTAAGTAAACTAATACACATTTACACATACTGAAAAATTCTGTAAATGAAGGAAATGCAGACTTGTGGAAAAGACATACAAAAGGAGGGACATATTTTATATAGGATGATCAAGGAAGACCTCTCCAAGGAGGTAACATTTCAGCTAAGATCTGTAGGGCTTCAGGACTGAGAGTTGGAAGGATGGTGACTTTTAGCTGGGTTGGGACAGTCTCTCATTGTCTGAGCTCTTGCAAGAAGAAGTCTTTCTTCTTTCTGGTGGACTCTGCTACTGTTGTCCTAGGGCATGAGAGCTCCCCCTTCTGGCCTCCTGATTCTATTTTAATTGAAGTTTCTTTTTAACGATTTTTAAAGCCCCAAGACAGAAAAGAAAGAACGTATTCCAGGAACTGTCAGAAAAACAATGACTCTGGAAGTTAGGAAGGCAGGCATAGAATGGCCCAAGATCAAGTGGGGCAAACAGGTGAAGACCAGACCTTGTAGTCTTGTGGGCCTTGGCAAGGAATTTGCATTTAATTCTATGCAAATCCCAACCCCAGTTGGGTTTTAAGAGAGGAGTCACACGGCTTCATTTGCATTCCTATAACCAAGTCCTAGAGATATAATATGAAGCATAGGGCCTATAGTTATAATACTATATGGTGGGTGTTAAAATCTGCTGAGAGGGTAAATCACAAAAGTGTTCTTATCACACACACTCACAAAATAATAGTAACAATGATAAATAAAGGGGGTGGGAGGAAACTTCTGCAGATGATGACTGACTATGCATATAGCACATGGTTTTACAGTCATAATTCAATGAGGTTTTTTTTAATGGAAAAAATAGAGTTAATGTATTCTGGGGAAAAAAATGTAAGGCCATTCCTTCTATTGTGAGAAAAGGGGATTACAGAACGGGAAAAATGAAAATAAAGTCAAGACTTTTGGAGGAGCCTTGCTGAGAGCCAACAGAGGTCTAGCTGAAGGGCTGGCATTGGGGGTGAGAAGCTGGTGAATTTCAGATGTATTTTTGGAGATTAAGATCCAGCAGGGCTTGGTAATGGACAGGCTATGGAGAGTGAGGGAAAGGAGAACTGTAACTGGGTGGATGGTAGAGCTTAATTTGATGCTACTTTGGATTTTCCACACCATAGCTTCCTGTATTAGTATACATCTTTGAAAAGTGAAAGTGGCTCAGTCGTGTCTGACTCTTTGTGACCCCATGGACTATACAGTCCATGGAATTCTCCAGGCCAGACTACTGGAGTGGGTAGCCTTTCCTTTCACCAGGGGATCTTCCCAACCCAGGAATCAAATCCAGGTCTCCCACATTGCAGGTGCATTCCTCACCAGTGGTCACAAAGTAAGCCCAAGAATATTGGAGTGGATGTGGTCATGTATGGATGTGAGAGTTGGACTGTGAAGAAGGCTGAGTGCCGAAGAATTGATGCTTTTGAACTGTGATGTTGGAGAAGACTCTTGAGAGTCCCTTGGACTGCAAGGAGATCCGACCAGTCCATTCTGAAGGAGATCAGCCCTGGGATTTCTTTGGAAGGAATGATGCTAAAGCTGAAACTCCAGTACTTTGGCCACCTGATGCGAAGAGTTGACTCATTGGAAAAGACTCTGATGCTGGGAGGGATTGGGGGCAGGAGGAGAAGGGGATGACAGAGGATGAGATGGCTGGATGGCACCACTGACTCGATGGACATGAGTCTTGAGTGAACTCCAGGAGTTGGTGATGGACAGGGAGGCCTGGTGTGCTGCGATTCATGGGGTTGCAAAGAGTCAGACATGACTGAGCGACTGAACTGAACTGAACTGAAGCCTCTCCCTTCTCCAGGGGATCTTCCTGACCCAGGAATTGAACAGGGGTCTCCTGCATTGCAGGCAGATTCTTTACCAAATGAGCTATCAGGGAAGTCAATGCATCTTTAAACACTATCAATTAAAAAGAAAATGCAATATCCAATTCTCCTATGAATTCTTAAAATGCTATAAATATGCCAAAGAAAGTTAACTATCTAAATGTTTAAGGGCAAAGAAAGAAAATAAGGGGAAATACATGCAGATTTCATCCTGAGTGATCAGAAATATAACAAATATGAGTTTAGTTTTCTGATGTGATAACCTGTGAAAATTTAAATGTGAAGAAAAATTGGGGAAGATTTCCACCCCTCCCAACATCTCTCCTGTCCCCACAGGCCAGACAGAGTCAGTAAAGTGCTGATTATCATTTATTTTGGAGGCGGGGGTGGGGAAGGCTTGAAGTAGGGAATAGAGAGTGGCGGAGCCCTGATTTGCATATTTACTGATTTCTATGGGATGAGTATGCCTTCCATGGCCGATTTCAACTACGAACATAAATAACATCACTGAACACAAAATTGGAAGGAGACGTACAGAAGCACACCATTATATAGTATTTTCAGCATATTGCTACAACAGATATGAATAAACTCAACAACATAGGCAATCGTAAAATGGAAGATAATGAGGAAATAAGTTTTGAGCATCACCTTTGCTCTTATTATAACTTACTTAACTGTTCAGTCGCTTAGTCGTGTCTGACTCTTAATTAGTCAGACCTATTTAATTGTGCATTTATGTAATTTAATTCGTAAAAACAGCCATGTTTAAAAGTAAGCCCGTAAAGTTCCTAGTAATTAAACATTTGACTCTCACAAGGCAGTCTGTCTTTCTCCCACACACTATTGATCATTCCATAACTCACAACACATACCAATGAAAGTGTGTGAATAAGCTTTACTGGCCACCTGGACTAACAAAACCTCTAGCTTCTCATTCAAATTCTAGAAAAGATTTATCTTGGAACTTCTGTGGCGGTTCAGTGGTTAAGACTCCATGCTGCCAGTGCAGGGGACACAGGTTTGATCCCTGGTCAGGCAACTAAGATCCCACGTGCCTTGTGGCCGAAAAGAAAAAAAAAAAAAAAAAGATTTGTTCTCTATCTTAACTGAATATCCATTAATAAGCAATTACTAAGCATTAGCTACATGCTCAATAACTAGGGATTGAGGAATATAAGTGACATATATTGAAAGTTACTATGTGCCAGACACTGTTGTAATTTTTAACTGAATTAATACCTGCAGCCATAGCAGCTGCTAGCATCAACAGTGGTATCTAATAATATAACAGATACAGTTATTGTCCCTATTTTATGAGGTAAATTGGAGCACAGAGGTCAATAGGTTGAAAACATGACGATTTGAATCCTTTCTCTAAAGTTAATATAAATAAATAAAAATAAAGCAAAATCTCTCCTTCAGCAATCTCAGGATGACCCATGTGTATATGTATCTACTTCATATGCAAACATTCATCTTAATGTTCATGGATCAAACTTTCCTGCCTTGTCTAGACACTGGAAGTGGTTTTGCACTGTCAATTGCCTCAGTGCATTTGAAATAGTGATCTATTTTCATAAAACGTGCCTTTATGGATAAAAAAATAGAATTTAGTTAAATGACAATAGGAAAAAGCAATCATTGGATTCAGTTAACATGGCCAATACTTAATAATCAGTAATGATTTATCATGCATTTTTATAGCCTTTGACTATTTCTCTTCATGCCACAACTTGTAGAGATTTAAGTTATAAAAATAGTTTATATGCCTATAAAAACCAGAAGCTCTGTTCAATGGAAAACAAAGAAAGTAATTTGTACTGTCAAACTACCTTTTACAATTTTAAAATAGGACTGGGGGCTGGGAGCTTCAGACCAAAAAGTACAAAAACTACAAGGATAAGCTTACCTTTTAAAACAATTTCTGACCCAAGTCTTTAAATCCATTTTGAAACGACAATAAATAAGCCTCTCAGAGGGAGGAAAAAGTGTTTATCCAAGTGATTGTCACATTGGTTTTCACACCAAAAACAGCTTTGCAAAATCATTTCGCATAAAACTTAATGACATAGTAAGACTTCTCAGAATCCTCATGAATGTAACAACTCAAATAATAGTACTCCAGCATTTATACGTTTAAAGACAGACTTAATCAGACTTTTGAGTACTGATTGGTTTTGGATTTCCATAGTTTTATTTTAATTATGAGCCGTCTTAGTTCCAAATTTCAAACAACATAATTGCTTTCACAACAGAATTCCCCCACCTTTGAAGGAAACGGAGTGACAGAGGCTCCCCTTAGAGTGCTGAGTTGCTCTGACTGTCTGAGCCACTTTTAGTCAATTATTTTACATTTACAGCTCACAGTTGCCCTCCACCCCACCCTCTTTGCCATCTCCAGGATCCCTTGTTGGAGTTTTCAAGGGCCCATTCTGTTAACCTTTGTAATAGAATTCTTCCCCCGGGCATGGAAATATTGCTGGAGCCTCCTTCAATAATTTTAACAGGGTGTAGTACAAAAAGATAATTATTTCTTGTGGGGGAAATGTCCCTTTAATCGTGGCTTATATTTTCTTCCCATTTTGAAGGAAGCCCACTTCGGATTTGGTATGAGGTAGCGGGCAATTTATCCACTCCAGTGTTCTTGCCTGGAGAGTCCCAGGGATCGGGGAGCTTGGTGGGCAGCTGTCTATGGGGTCGCACAGAGTCGGACACAACTGAAGCGACTTAGCAGCAGAAGCAGTAGCGGGCAATTTGGGGGGGGGGGGGCGGGTAATACAGGAGAGGGCCCAAGGTGTCAGTTAGAGAGCAGTTGGGGTGTCCTTTTCCAGCCAGGCCACTTTTACCGTGGTTGTGACTGGAAGGAGGAGCAGACAGCTCACAGAGAGCCTGGCAGCCGGGAGCAGTGGTTTGGTCAGTGTGTGTAGAGGCCCTGGACCCCACCCGCCCAGCCTCCCCTTCAAGCCGGGGGCTCACGGTCGGGCAGCTATGGTCCCTTTTGCTGAAAGAGCCAATACCTTGGCTCCCACATTTTCTGGAAAGTTCTGTCATTGAACTCTGGAAACATTAATCAGGTTAAATGTCTCCTCTGCTTAAGACCCTTTGCTGGCTTCCCATCTTGCTTAGCATGAATTCAAACCTCTATCCAAGGAGGTAGTCCATGCCCAACTCTCCCCGTCATCCACCTGCTCGTCTCTCAGAGCTGCCCCATCATCCACCGGCTCCTCTCTCTTAGAGCCACCCCATCGTCCACCGTCTCGTCTCTCTCAGAGCTTCCCCCATCATCCACCTGCTCATCTCTCAGAGCTGCCCCATCATCCATCAGCCCTTCTGTCTCAGAGCTGCCCCATCATCCACCAACTCGTCTCTCTCAGAGCTGCCCCATCATCCACCGGCTCGTCTCTCTCAGAGCTGCCCCATCATCCACCAGCTCGTCTCTCTCAGAGCTGCCCCATCATCCACCGGCTCATCTCTCTCAGAGCTTTCCCCATCGTCCACTGGCTCGACTGGCCTTGGGCACACCAGGCCCTTCCCACTTTCAGGACCGTTTGAAGCACCTGAAACTCTCCTCAGTATGTATTTTCTCAAATTATTGTCTCTGTTCACAAGTCATCTCCTCTGAAGTGTCTTCTCTCAAGCTGTCTGCCATAGTGGGAGGGGCGTCAGCGGGAGGGGAGGGCGTGGAGGCAGGTGTTAGTGGGAAAGATGCCCCTGTGGGCAACGGAGACACCAGGCCCTCTGAAGACCCACAGGGAGACTGAGGATCAGGTCTTGAAGGAGGCGGTGGATTTGCCCATCACCTCCTGGGTGTGCTTTGGTGGCGGGGGCTCCAGAATCACAGGTGCTCATAGCAGGGAGTCCTTGACATCTCTAGTGGCGCCAAGGCAACACAGGGCACTGGCAGTGGGGCTGACCAGCTCTTCCCTAATCCTCCTGGGACTAAATCCATGGACAGCATTCCAGGAATACAGCTAGTCTGAGATTTGTACTCCAGCTCTAACTCATTGAGCACACTTGGGTGGCCCCTTCCCTCTCTGAGGCTCAGTTTCTTCTATTGTAAAATGGGGATTTGGATCAGAGCAGTGGTCAGGAAGATCCCCTGGAGAAGGAAATGGCAACCCACTCCAGCATTCTTGCCTGGTGAAGTCCATGGACAGAGGAGCCTTGTGGGTTACAGTTCATGGGGTTACAAAGAGTCAGACACAACTGAGTGCCTAACATTACTACTACTAGTGTTTCTAGGGGCATATATGTTACAAGTGGCACAGAGGTAAGCTTAGGTCATAAACGGCTGGGTATGTTCTCATCCTAAGGGTTATGCATTTTTATTAGACCAGTAACTCTAACTTCTAAAACAAATACCTTCAAGGTTCCCAGTAGTTCAACACAGTAAGCACCAATTTCTCACCCCTGAAGGGTCCAGGGCAGACTGGTGCGATAGCAGGAAGGGTGGAAGGAATGTAGGAAGATCTCTTATCTAAAAGGTGGTTTAAAAATCAAGGTTCCTTCCCACTACTGACTCTGCCATTTTCTAGGACCCTAGAGTCCTAAACTACATTCTTTTGCATCCAGGAATCAGGCAAGGAAAGAGAGAGAGAGAGGAGATTTCAAGAACTGAGTCTAGAAATGAATAAATCAGTACTGCTGAGCCTGACTATTCTTGATCTAATCATTCTTGTTCAGAATTCAGTCATATGGTCCCAACTAATTTGGAAATGCAATCTTCCTAAGTGCCCAGAAAAATAACAAATGAGATTTGATGGATGCTCACATAGAATGATCACTGCCATAGTACGTAAAGATACACACACATACACACACATATATAGATACAAGTACCAATATAGATATGAAAACTATAACACATTGACATTTATACACTATTGGTGCTTTGAATAAAATAGATGACTAATGAGAATCTACTGTATAGCACAAGGAACTCAGTGCTCTGTGGTGACCTAAATGGGAAGGAAATTCAAAAAAGGGGGATATATGTATAGGAATGACTGATTCAGCTTACTGTACAATAGAAACTAACATAATATTGTAAAGCAACTATCCTCCAGTGCTGCTGCTGCTGCTGCTAAGTCGCTTCAGTCGTGTCCCACCCTGTGTGACCCCATAGACAGCAGCCCACCAGGCTCCTCCGTCCCTGGGATTCTCCAAGCAAGAACACTGGAGTGGGTTCCCATTTCCTTCTCCAATGCATGAAAGTGAAAAGTGAAAGTGAAAGTGAAGTCGTGTCCGACTCTTTGCAACCCCATGGACTTCAGCCTACCAGGCTCCTCCGTCCATGAGATTTTCCAGGCAAGAGTACTGGAGTGGGGTGCCATTGCCTTCTCCGATCCTCCAATAAAAATTAATAAAATATATAACACACCAAACTTTAATTTCATGACTGTTATTGCTTGGATATGGATAGGTGTAAATGTGAATCTAAACTATTGATTTAGAATCAAGTCAAAGAAAGGCACTGGGTTGGTACTAATACAGAAGTTATGTGGATGTGACAAATTGTAAAGGTGGGATACCAACGCTTTTCAACTAATAATTTTATGTAGAATTTTTTTTTCAAGTTTTGTGTCAAGGACAAAGAATTTAGATCGTTTTCATGGAAATTTGAGGAATCCATTAACTAGTTCTACACTAGGGCTGGATAGCAATCACCCTAAAGTTCAGTGGCTTAAAACAATAACCATGTATTCACGGGTCTGCAGAACAGATGGGGGATGGGTGGCCTGCTCAGACCCAGCTGGCCTTGACCCTAGGCTGCCACTTGAGTCTAGGTCTGCTCCATACACACCTCTCTTGCTCCTCAGAACAATAGCTGCCCCGGGGCAGAAGCACAAGAGATTGAGAAGAAAAACAGTATCTCCCTGCTTTTAAAATTAATTTCTATTGGAGTATAGCTGCTTTACAATATTGTGTTAGTTTCTGCTGTACAGCAAAGCAAATCAGCCATATGTGTGCATATATCAAGCTTCCCAGGTGGCTCAGTGGTAAAGAATTTGCCTGTGATGAAGGAGACAAAGGGTTCAATCCCTGGGTTGGGAAGATCCGCTGGAGAAGGAAATGCAACCCACTCCATTATTCTTGTCTGGAGAATTCCATGGATGGAGGAGCCTGGCAGGCTACAGTCCATGAGGTTGTAAAGAGTCGGACGACTTAATGACTAAATAGCAGCAGCAGCATACATATATTCCCTTTTTTGGATTTCCTTCCCATTTAGGACACCACTGGGTAGCATTCCCTGAGCTACACTGTCAGTTCTCATTAGTTATCTATTTTGTACATAGTATCAATAGTGTGTATATATATATATATATCCCTCCCTATCTCCTTGAAGGCCTGGCCTCAGAACTGACACACCACTGCTTCTGCTCACATGCTATATGTATGGTATGCTTCAGCCCTGTCCGACTCTGTGTGACCCTATGGACTCTAGCCCTTGAGGTTCCTCTGTCCGTGGGATTCTTCAGGCGAGAATGCTGGATCTTCCCGGCTCAGGGATTGAACCCACATCTCATTTGTCTCCTGCATGTGGCAGGCAGGATCTTTACCACTAGTGCCACCTGGGAAGTCCACCTACATGCTATAAGCCAAGGTCCAAGGCAAGTTGCATGGCTAAACCGTGTGTAATCAAAAAAGAGATTATAGACTTTTAGGAAAAAATATATTCTGTTTAGGAATCAGTGAACTAAAATGGACCGGAATGGGTGAATTTAACTCGGATGACCATCATATCTACTACTGTGGGAAAGAATCCCTTAGAAGAAATGGAGTAGCCATCACAGTGAACAAAAGAGTTGGAAATGCAGTTCTTGGGTGCAATCTCAAAAACGACAGAATGATTTCTGTTCATTTCCAAGGCAAACCATTCAATATCACAGTAATCCAAGGCTATGTCCAAACCAGTAATGCTGAAGAAGCTAAAGTTAAATGGTTCTATGAAGACCTACAAGACCTTCTAGAACTAACACCCAAAAAAGATGTCCTTTTTATTATAAGAGACTGGAATGCAAAAGTAGGAAGTCAAGAGATACCCGGAGTAACAGGCAAATTTGGCCTTGGAGTACAGAATGAAGCAGGGCAAAGGCTAACAGAGTTTTGCTAAGAGAAAACACTGGTCATAGAAACACCCTCTTCCAACAACACAAGAGAAGACTCTACACGTGAACATCACCAGATGGTCAACACTGAAATCAGATTGATTATATTCTTTACAGCCCAAGATGGAGAAGCTCTATACCATCAGCAAAAACAAGACTGGGAGCTGACTGTGGCTCAGATCATGAACTCCTTATTGCAAAATTCAGATTTACATTGAAGAAAGTAGGGAAAGCCACTAGACCATCCAGGTATGACCTAGATTAAATCCCTTTCAATTATACAGTGGAAGTGACAAATACATTCAGGGACTAGATCTGATAGACAGAGTGCCTGAAGAACTATGGATGGAGGTCTGTGACATTGTATAGGAGGCAGTGATCAAGACCATCTCCAAGAAAAAGAAAAGCAAAAAGGCAAAATGGTTGTCTGAGGAGGCCTTCCAAATAGCTGAGAAAAGAAGAGAAGCTAAAGACAAAGGAGAAAAGGAGATATATACCCATTTGCATGCAGAGTTCCAAAGAACACCAAGGAGAGATAAGAAAGTCTTCCTCAGTGATCAATGCAAAGAAATAGAGGAAAACAATGGAATGGAAAAGACTAGAGATTTCTTCAAAAAAATCAGAGATACCAAGGGAACATTGCATGCAAAGGTAGGCACAATAAAACACTGAAACGTTATGGACCTAACAGAAGCAGAAGATATTAAGAAGAGGTGGCAAGAATATACAGAAGAACTGTACAAAAAAGATCTTCATCAGATAACCATGATGGTGTGATCACCCACCTAGATCCAGACATCCTGGAATGTGAAGTCAAGTGGGCCTTAGGAAGCATCACTATGAACAAAGCTAGGGAAGGTGATGGAAGGCCAGTTGAGCTATTCCAAATCCTAAAAGATGATGTTGTGAAAGTGCTGCACTCAATATGCCAGCAAATTTGGAAAACTCAGCAGTAGCCACAAGACTGGAAAAGGTCAGTTTTCATTCCAATCCCAAAGAAAGGCAATGCCAAAGAATGTTCAAACTGCCACACAATTGCACTCATCTCACATGTTAGGAAAGTAATGTTCAAATTTCTCCAAGCCAGACTTCAAGAGTACACAAACCGTGAACTTCCAGATGTTCAAACTGGATTTAGAAAAGGCAGAGGAACCAGCCATCAACTTGCCAATATCTGTTGGATCACAGAAAAAGCAAGAGAGTTCCAGAAAAACATCTACTTCTGCTTTATTGATTATGCCAAAGCCTTTGACTGTGTGGATCACAATAAACTGTGGAAAATTCTGAAAGAGATGGGAATACCAGACCACCTGACCTGCCTCCTGAGAAATCTGTATGCAGGTCAAGAAGCAACAGAACTGGAAATGGAACAACAGACCGGTTCCAAATTGGGAAAGGAGTATGTCAAGGCTGTATATGGCCACTCTGCTTATTTAACTTATATGCAGAGTACATCATGCAAAATGCCAGACTGGATGAAGCACAGGATGGAATCAAGATTGCCAGGAGAAATATCAATAACCCCAGATATGCAGATACCACCACCCTTAAGGCAGAAAGTGAGGAAGAACTAAGGAGCCTCTTGATGAAAGTGAAAGAGAATGAAAAAGTTGGCTTAAAACTCAAACATCCAAAAAACAAAGATCATGGCACCTGGTCCCATCATTTCATGGCAAATAGATGGGGAAACAATGGAAACAGTGACAGACTTTATTTTTTGGGGCTCCAAAATTACTGCAGATGGTGACTGCAGCCATGAAATTAAAAGATGCTTGCTCCTTGGAAGGAAATATTAAAAACCAGAGACATTACTTTGCCAACAAAGGTCCATCTGGTCAAAGCTATGGTTTTTCCAGTAGTCATGTATGGATGTGAGAGTTGGACTATAAAGAAAGCTGAGCACCAAAGAACTGATGCTTTTGAACTGTGGTGTTGGAGAAGACTCTTGAGAGTCCCTTGGACTGCAAGGAGATCAAACCAGTCAATCCTAAAGGAAATCAACCCTGAATATTCATTGGAAGGACTGATGCTGAAGCTGAAACCCCAGTACTTGGGCCACCTAATGTGAAGAACTGACTCACTGGAAAAGACCCTGATACTGGGCAAGATTGAAGTCGGGAGGAGAAGGGGACAATAGAGGATGAGATGGTTGGGTGAAATCACCGATTCAATAAACATGAGTTTGAGCAAGCTCTGGGAGTTAGTGATGAACAGGGAGGCCTGGTGTGCTGCAGTCCATGGGGTCACAAAGAGTCAGACATAACTGAGCAACTGAACTGAACTGATATGCTATTTAACTCAAAAAAGCATATATATTTTTAGAAAATATGAGATTACTGTATACTAAGGAATTTATGGGCTTCCCTCATAGCTCAGTTGGTAAAGAATCTGCCTGCAATGCAGGAGACCTGTGTTTGATTCCTGGGTTGGGAAGAACCTCTAGAGAAGGAAATGGCAACTCATTCCAGTATTCTTGCCTGGAGAATCCCTGGTGGGCTATAGTCCATGAGGTCACAAGAATCAGACAGGACTTAGCAACTAAACCACCACCACCAGAGAACTTTATAAGAAACATATCTTCAGAGACGTATCATACAGTATGTTTATTCTTATTTCAGTTAATTGAGGTACAACTTACCAGCACCCAGATAAAAAAATGGAACACTTCTGGTACTTTGATGATTTCCTTGTGCCCCATCCTAGTCTATACTCCTCCCAAGACACTATTTCAATCACTCATTTTGATCAGTTTATCTTTTTTTAAATTTTTTTTTTATTTTGGTCACACTGCACAGCTTGTGGATTCTTAGTTCCCTGACCAGGGAGGGAACCATGTCCCCTGCACTGGAAGGCAAAGTGTAAATCATTAGACAGCCAGAGAAGTCCCACCACTTCAGGGTGGTTGGACACATGCTTGAGCTTCATGTAAATGGAGTGATATAGAATGTATTCTTTTGTATCCATTTTTCCTGTTAATCATCATGTCCATGAGAAGCACCCATATTGTTATACACAGCAGTCCACCGCTAATTCTTTTCCATTGATGACATTGCATGGATTTATTGAAAATTGTTTATCTATTCTAAAATTGATACACATTTGGATTGTTTCCAGCTGTAGATTATTAGGAACAAAGCTGCTCTGTATAGTCTTACATATGTCTTTTTGTTGATATAAGCACTTACTTTGTTGGGTATTTCTCTCTTAATGGCTTTTTAATTAAGGGGATTTTGTACAACATGTATCCAAAAATAGAAGTTAGTCTAATTAAATGACAATATATTCATATAAGATAATATGCTGCAACCATTAAAAGTTTTCTTATAGACAACTGTCAATGACCATAAGCAATATGGCTTCAGTCATGTCTGTAAACTATGTAAAAATATCTAAATAGGTATGCAGGATATGTATATTTGTATGTGCATATATGTGTATGTGTTTAGTGTGTGTACATGTACGTGTAAACAGAAAAACACTATACCAGAAAGTTAATGGTGATCATCTGTAGATGACAGAAATATGAATAATTTCAATTTTCCTTTTTTTAATAATTTTCCATATTTCCAGCAGTGAAAATATATTACTTTTATAATGACGAAAAAGCTTAATAAAAGAAATAATAAGAACATAAATCTACTCGTTAGTAAAGTCTTGTACTACAAACCACATTTCCACAATACTTCTTTTCATGTATTACATTTACTTAATCTACATGATATATAAAATCTTGCCTCTTACCATACCAGCTAATGAGTCAGGATTGATGTGGTCAGGCCAAGCAGACATCCTCCTCCGTGGCTCTCACTAGACTATCCTGTGAGTCCAGGTTCTCATTACTATGGTTGTATAATAACCAGGAAAAATAACTATCCTAACACGAGAAGAGAAGGAGGAGCAAGAAGAAAGCCAGCATCTGAGGCCTTAATTGAGATCAGATTACCAGGTGAATCTCCATGAACACAGTCATTACAAAGTACCTAGAAAATATTAGCATGATATAACTGCATGTTATGTTGCAAAAGCAAACCCTTTTATAATGACATACAGGTTTACTCTATTTTGAAATATAATCTAATATTTCTTATTATCATCCAGCTTAGAGTAAATGTCTTTTTTAACGGCTGTCTCCTGTCACTGTTGCCACACAAAGCTGGTGTTTCATTCTGCCTCATCTTCATCATTTCAGTTAAGTCTATTTGTTGCTGTTTAGTCGTTAAGTCGAGTCTAACTGTTCTGCAGCTCGGTGGACCACAGACTGCCAGGCTCCTCTGTCTGTGGGTCCATGCAAGAATACTGGAGTGGGTTTCCATGCCCTCCTCCAGGGGATCTTCCCCGCCCAGGGATCAAACGTGCATCTCCTGCATTGCAGGCGGATTCTTTATCACTGAGCCATGGGGGAAAGCCAATAAAGTCTATATTCTCCTATAATTTGCCACAAATGTTTATCTGAAAAAGTCAACCATAGTCAAAATCAGCTTAGGAAGGGTCTGAGAAACAGGAAGATTCTGCAGAGTGTTTCCTTACAGAATAGATCTAGTGCAGGGGTCAGTCCAGGGGCCTTGTCCACAGGCCACCGCCAGCCCATACTTCACCTTTTGTACCATCTTGGAGCTAAGAATGGGTTTCACATTTTTAAGCAGTTACATTTTAAATGATTACAAGAGTACATACGTGATGTACTTAATTTTTCTTCTCGCCTCACAAAGCTGAAAATATTTCTTATCCAGCCCTCTAAGTAAAAATGTTAACCCTTGCTCTATCCAGCCCACCCATGACACTACAAATTTTTGTTCACATACTGGTGTTTTAGCGGAGATAATTCTATATGGAAATAGTACCATGCCTTGGACATAGCCATTTTATATTCCTCCTAGACATACAAGAATTTTCCATTTTCCAGCTCCCCTTGCTGCTGGGTAGAGCCATATGACAGTCTCAGCCAATGGTATGAGGTCCAGCCCTTAAAGCCTCCTGAGCCATCTTCCCTTTCTCTCTTCCCTTGTCTGCTGGATAAGGCACTGGGCCTTTAAATCAAATGAAGGCTGCCCTTTGAATACCAAGGTATTCATAGTACAAGCAAGAAAATGAATTTTTCTTGTGTTAAGTCTTTGAGCTTGGGAGGAAGTGTTTCTTACAACAGCCAATGTTACTTTCCCTGGCTGGTATATGTAGATTTTTTTTTTTTTTTTTTCAGTATCACTGGGCCTGATATCACCATGGCATATGTTTACTCATAATACACACACACAAATGTGAGAACAGTTTACTCTTCGATCTTTATGAGTATCCAAAACAAACAAGATGATTTGGCATTCATAGCCCCAACAAATAAAAGCTTCATTCTCAAACGCTAGTTTTTGTTGCCATGGATAAAACTGAACTACAATTTAAGAACCAAGTTAGACACCAGGTAAATAAAGGAAAATCTCAATCTTGTAAAATAACAACTGCCACAAATTTGAGCTCCAAAAACGTCTAAACAGTTCTTTCATGCTTATACCTCCACAAGGCCGCTTCACATCCAGCTTTCATCATCCTGTTTACCAAGTGAGAATTTTCGGATCTCAGTTTAGACACATCTGGTTCACAAATGAGCCACGACACCCCCAATCATTGTGAAATCCTCACCACAAGCATTGGTGATGAGATCTTGTGTTCATTAGGAAAGATGTGAGAACCAGTCTGTTGTGAAGCTATTTTGAGTGGAGACGTCTCTGATGTGGCATCTTAGAGGTGTCAGTTTGATCTTTCTTTGTTGAAGAACTATTGTCATTAAATTCACTTCTAATTGCAAATTCATCAGTTTCAGCTTTCTTCCAGATATAACCTCACCTGGACCAGTTGGAAAAAAGTAATTCAGCTGCTCTTTCATTGTTAAAAAAGAGTTGACATGACCAATCTGTTGGTGTTTTCTTCATGTCTTTTAAACTTCCCTAGGTATCTTTAGATTCCTTGCAACTTTTTCAGTGTATCATAAAACCAAGTCATTTACTATTTTGAGATCACTGAAGTCAAGGGTGATTAATAGCAAATTAATTTCTCTTTTGTCTTATACCAAATCTGGCTTACTAACAGAGAGGAGAGAGATTGAGGCTAAACTACTCACAATGACTTGATAATAACTTTTGATTAGAGTAAACAAACAAACAAAAAAATAACTGAATCACAGCCTGTGCTGTACACCTGCAACCAATACACTGTAACAATCAACTATATTTCAATGGGAAAAAATCAAATCTGAAAATAATTCATTAATTTGAAAATCAAGCCTGGACCCCTCTCTATTGCTGATCCTGCTCACAGTGCCAATTGTCTTGCTTTTCACACTGTCTGCACTGTTGGTTGAGCCCAGGGTAGGCAAGGTGTGAGCTGAGAAGCTGAAGGAGACTCGAGGAGCCATAGGAACTGCAGACGTGTTTCTTCTCTCCTGGCTGGCACAGCAGCCGTGGCAGCAGCCATAACTTAAGACAGCACAACCATACACAACCCTTCAGGGCTTTTCCAGGTGAGGCTCATAGAGGCATTTCACACAAAGTAGTGGAGACCAAGCGAATACCTCGTGATGCGCACGCACGGTGCTATAAATGAGCTCAGCTGTTACGTTATTATTTACAAAATGTGGGGCGAGAGAGCCTGAACACACTGTCTGGGCTAATTTGCTCTCTCCCTACACCCTCCTCCCAAAAAAGACCCAGTCAACATTACTACATGAAGAGGTTCTTATTTTATGCAGTTTCCAAATAAGTGTCTTTACATTCCACAGACTTTTCAAGATGCTTGACTGTAACTGTCAAAGAACATATTTTGACTAAATAAATATATAAATAACTTATTTGTAAAAGAAAGCCAACCTCTAACATGGTCGCAGCCCACTGCTCTGAGGGACCTGGACAAGGTTAACAAAGAATTTAGGACAACGTGGAGTAGGTTTCCGGGAAATCAGATGAACTCTCTTTGCACACACCTACATATTCTCAGTCAACAACTCTTCCCATTTAATCAAGACCTCTGCATCTGGAGAGAGATTCCCCAACAACTGGGCCATCAGGAGTGTGGGCCCCGTGATGTGGCACACACAGGAGAACGTGTCACCATCCAGGCAGTATTCCTGCCCAAAGAGCATGATCTGAAATTAGTCCTGGAGAAACAGACACACTAGTGTGAACTGAAAGTCATTCTGCACAATCACCTGACCTAGACTTTTAAAATCATTAATAAGACAAAAGTCCAAAAGGAAAAGGGTGGGGTGGGGAAGAGATGGCAATTGTTCAAGACAGAAATAATGAGATGGGACCATGACAACTACATGCAATAGGGAATTCTCACCTGAGTCTTGAATAGGAAAAAGATAACTAGAAAGGGTATTGTGCTGCACACTATGCTCAGTCGCTTCAGTTGTGTCTGACTCTTTGCAACCCCATGGGTTATCACCAGTCAGGCTCCTCTGTCCATGGGATTCTCCAGGCAAGAAACACTGGAGTGGGTTGCTGTGCCCTTCTCCAGGGGATCTTCCAGACCCAGAAATCGAACCCCTATCTCTGCCCTCTCCTGCATTGCAGGTAGGTTTTTTACCCACTGAGCCACTTGGGAAGCCCCAAAGTGTATTGTAGGAGCAGTTAGAAATTTTGAATGTGAATGTAAATTAGATATAATTGTATCGATGGCAAATGTCCTGAGCCTAATTATATTGTGATGATGTAGGAGAATCTCTTTATTCATAGGAGCTATACACTGAAATATTTGAGGTAAAGGGTTGCATTGAGCACTTTTTCTGTGTGACAAATCCCCACAAAAGAGCAGCTATGTATTTAGTTTATTTTTCTATTTAGACTCAGCTCCCCTGGGAAGTTCCTGTGAGCTCTGTTGGGGTCCCTTGTGTGCCTGTGATCAGCAGCCAACCGGTTGGACAGCTTTGCTTCTGGGACGAGTCTGGTGGTTGGCTGGAGTGACTAGGACCCTGTCTCTGTCCCACCAGCAGGTTAGTCCTGACTTATTCACAGGCAGAGGCAAAGTTCCAAGAAAGATGCAGAGAGAGAGGAAGCCTGTGAAGTTTCTTGAGACCAAACCACAGAACTGATACAACCTCACTGGTGATGCATTTTCTCAAAGCAGTCACAAGGTCTGCTCAGAGTCTGGGGGTGGATGCCTCTGCATCACGGTGGGGAAAGCTGAGAAGTCACATTGTAAAGGGCCTGGCTGTGGTGAAGGAAAAACTGTGGTCATTTGTGCCAACTACCACAAGGATGGATGGGTGTTCCTTCAATTATACTGAAACGTTTCTATAGGATTAAAAGCCTTCTAAATATAAAGCTTCAAAATCACTGTGGATGGTGACTACAGTCATGAAGTTAAAAGATGCTCGCTCCTTGGAAGAAAACCTATGACAAAACTGGCAGCGTACTAAAAAAGCAGAGACATTACTTTGTCAACAAAGGTCCGTCTAGTCAAAGCTATAGGTTTTCTAGTAGTGGTGTATGGATGTGAGAATTGGACCATAAAGAAGGCTGAGTGCCATAGAATTAATGCTTTCAAACCGTGGTGCTGGAGAGGACTCTTGAGAGTCCCTAGGACTGCAAAGAGATCAAACCAGTCCATCCTAAAGGAAATCAACCCTGAATATTCATTGCAAGGACTGGTGCTAAAGCTGCAATACTTTGGCCACCTGATGCAAAAAGCCAACTCATTGAAAAAGACCCTGATGATGGGAAAGATTAAGGGTGGTGGAGGGTGGGGAGGGGTGGCAGTGAATGAGATGGCTGGACGGCATCACCAACTCAATGGACATGAGTTTGAGCAAACTCTGGGAGATGGTGAAGGACAGGGAAGCCTGGCGTGCTGCAGTCCATGGGGTCACAAAGAGTTGGATATGACTGACTGAACAACAACAAGTAAAAAGTTGAAGAGAGAAATGGAAGACAGCACGAGAAGTGAGATACCAAGAGATATTTTGTAAAGTCGCGCTGTGTGCTTAGTCGCTCAGTCGTGTCCAACTCTTTGTGACCCCATGGATTCTAGCCCACCAGGCTCCTCTGTCCATGGGGATTCTCCAGGCAAGAATACTGGAGTGGGTTGCCATGCCCTCCTCCAGGGGCATGTAACTTGTAAAGTTAAGTTTATATTATTGTCTAAGTCCATTCAAACGTACAGTGATGAAAGTCAGAATGTTGTTAACATCTGGGTAATGGGTTACTGGGGTGCTGGTAATATACTGCTTCTTGATCTGAATAATAAAAATTTCATGGAGCTGTATACACTTAGGATATGCACTCTTTTTGGTAGGTATGTCATACTTTAATATTTTAAACTATACTTTGAAAAGTAGAAAGAGCAATGGCCTTGAAGTGAAAACCTGATGCTGCCACCAACTCCTTCTGCAATACTGAAAATGTCCATTTAATTCCCTGGGCCTCAGTTTCCTCATCTATAAAAGGAAGCCTGATGAATTCTAGTTGGCCCCTACCCACCTCTAAACCCAGAGATGCAACTCTGATCAGTTTGCTTTCTTTCTGCCTAGAAATTATTTGTCAGAAGTTTTTTAAAAAACCTATGATATATAATATATAACATGGTAATTATACAAATTATAATTATATATTTTCTCCTCCAGCTATAGCATGTCTGAGATTTTATTTTGTTTTGCACAGAAATAATCATAGCAAAGCCAAAGCAATAAAGGAGTCTCTTTTTTAGTACAGATGAGCGCTACAGAGGCCAGCTATTTGCAGAAGTCAGTGGATGGGCAGGACATCACATTTTAAGGTCACACTGGAAATGTAGTCAAGGACCCTGCCACATAAGGAAGAACCACTGTGAACCCTTTCAACGAGCCAACCCTATTTCACCACCATTCCTGCCCATGCCTGAGAAGAACAGCCCTCCCCCAGGAATGCAGCTTCTCCCCTTCCTGGGTCACACACTCAGGGGTCCCTTGGGCCCTGTGTACAGCCAGGGACTCTAAGGATGAAGTGAAGAGAGACACAGCATCCCTCTGGTTCTAACACGTTTGTGTGTGTGTGTGTGTGTGTGTGTGTGTTAGAGTCTCAGAAGTTGGAACAACGCTGGAAGTCCAGGTGTCCCACCAGCCTAGCTGTTGCTTTAGCGGGTAGAGCCCCCAGGAGCCCCTCCGAGCTTCTGAGAGTGGTGATTTTCTCACTTGTGAGTGCTGTGACCCCTGCACAGTTCAAAGGACTCTAGTGGAACAACATTTTGGAGTTTTTGTTTGTGTTCCCTTCAGGGGTTAGAGTCTACCTCTCGGGATCCTGACAGCTACTATTTTCTGCAGTTTTCTGAAAGCTGCATCCATGGGAAACATATTTATGGAACAACCACCAAGTGACTTCAGAAGTGAATCAGACAGACCAGTTCCCTGCCCTCATGGACACAATCTGGAGTCCTTCATCTATTGGACAGAGAGACCTGGAACCACTCATCTTGCCTCCTGTGGAGCGACAGTGGAACCTGAAAACAATTTACAGATGAGGAAACTGAGCCGTTTGTTGCTTAGTCCCTAAGGTGGGTCCAACTCTTTTGTGAACCCATGGACTGTAGCCCACCAGGCTCCTCTGTCCATGGGATCTCCCAGGCAAGAATACTGGAGTGGGTTGCTATTTCCTTCTCCAGGGGATCTTCCCAACCCAGGAATTGAACTCAGGTCTCATGCATGGCAGGTGGACTCTTTACCACTGAGCCACAAGGGAAGCCCATAAACTGAGCTGAGAGAGCTAAAGCAACTTGCCTGAGAGGTTACATGGCTGGTCAACAGAATC
Organism: Bubalus bubalis; assembly: GCF_019923935.1. Lineage (NCBI taxonomy): Eukaryota > Metazoa > Chordata > Mammalia > Artiodactyla > Bovidae > Bubalus > Bubalus bubalis. The sequence continues at coordinate 76,953,234 of NC_059170.1, read as the reverse complement.
TATTCAACCCCATTTTGCTGCAAGTCCTCCATGGATGGCCCTGAGATGAGGTGGTAGAGTATGTCCATCTCTTAGAACAGGGACTGGCAGAAGCTAAGTCATATGGTCTAGCTGTCTGCATATTCTGCTGTTCAGTTTCTCAGTCATGTCCAACTCTTTGAAACCCCAGAGACTGCAGCACGCCAGGCTTCCCTGTCCTTCACCATCTCCCGGAGCTTGCTCAAACTCATGTCTGTTGAGTTGGTGATACTCCAACCATCTTGTTCTCTGTCGTCCCCTTCTCCTCCTACCTTCAATCTTTCCCAGCATCAGGGACTGTGCCAATGGGTCGGCTCTTTGCATCAGGTAGCCAAAGCATTGGAGCTTTGTGTACACATGGAGTCTGCGTATACAAGGTCTTATTAAAACACTGCCACTCGGAACTTCCCTGGTGGTCCAGTAGTTAAGATTCTGTGTTTCCACTGCAGGGGGCATGGGTTTGATCCCTGGTCGGGGAACTAGGATCTAGCATGCCACGTGGCACTGTGGGGGGTAAAAAAACAGCCACAACCGTTCGTTCATGCATTTTCTTTGACTGCTTTCCTGCTGCAACAGCAGAGTTGACCAGTCAAAACAGAGGCCTGACAGCCCACAGAGACAAAGACATCTGCTCTCTCTCCAAAGACTTGCCACCCTCAATCCCTCACAGCATGTGGATTAGGGCAATGCAAGACCAGGAGCAGAGCCTCCAAGTTTAGTGGCTTAACATATTCTTTCAAGTTTATTTTTCCTTAAAAAGCTAAAAATAGAGTTGCCATATGAGCCAGTAGTCCCATTCCCAGTCCCAGTAGGCATATATTGGGAAAAAAACTCTAATTCAAGAGGATACACACACTCCTGTGTTTACAGCAGCATGATTCACAGTAGTCAAGGGATGGAAGCAAGCTAAATGTCCATCAACAACTGAATGCATAAAGAAGATATCACTGCAGATGGTGACTGCAGCCATGAAATTAAAAGATGCTTATTCCTTGGAAGAAAAGTTATGACCAACCTAGATAGCATATTGAAAGGCAGAGACATTACTTTGCCAACAAAGGTCCGTCTAGTCAAGGCTATGGTTTTTCCTGTGGTCATGTATGGATGTGAGAGTTGGACTGTGAAGAAGGCTGAGCGCCGAAGAATTGATGCTTTTGAACTGTGGTGTTGGAGAAGACTCTTGAGAGTCCCTTGGACTGCAAGGAGATCCAACTGGTCCATTCTGAAGGAGATCAGCCCTGGGATTTCTTTGGAAGGAATGATGCTAAAGCTGAAACTCCAGTACTTTGGCCACCTCATGTGAAGAGTTGACTCATTGGAAAAGACTCTGATGCTGGGAGGGATTGGGGACAGGAGGAGAAGGGGACGACAGAGGATGAGATGGCTGGATGGCATCACTGACTTGATGGATGTGAGTTTGAGTAAATTCTGGGAGTTGGTGATGGACAGGGAGGCCTGGTGTGCTGTGACTCATGCGGTCGCAAAGAATCGGACACGACTGAGTGACTGAACTGAACTGAACTGATATATAGATATATATATATATACACACACACACAAAGGATTATTACTCAGTCATAAAAAAAAAAAAACGAATTTGAGTCAGTTGTAGTAAGGTGGATGAACCTAGTGTCTGTTATACAGGGTGAAGTAAGTCAGAAAGAGAAAAACAAATATTGTATATTAACACATATAAATGGGATCTAGAAAAGTGGTACCGATGCACCTACTTTCAGGGAAGGAATGGAGATGCAGGTGTAGAGAAAGGACCAGTGGACGCAGTGGGGGAAGGAGAAGGTGGGACGAACTGGGAAAGTGGCACTGACATACAAGCATGATCACATGTGAAAGATATAGCTGGGGAGTCACTGTATGCACAGGGAGTGTGCTGTCTGCTGCTCTGTGATGACCTAGAGGAGTGGGATCGGGGAGAGGAGGGAGGCGTAAGAGGCAGAGGATAAATACATAATTATGACTGACTCAGTTGTTGTACGGCAGAAACTAACACAACATCGTAAAGAAATCTTCCTCCAACTAAAAAATAAATTAAAAAAAATCTTCAAAAAAAGCTGTGGTAATATATACAGTGGAATACTACTCAGCCATAAAAAATAATGAAATAATGCCATTTGCAGTAACAGGGATGGACCTCGAAATTATCATACTAAGTAAATTAAGTCAGAAAGAGAAGGACAAATACCATGTGATATATGTAGAATCTAAAATATGATACCAAATGAACTTACTTATAAAACAGAAAGACTCACAGACATAGAAAACACACTTATGGTTATCAAAGGGGTAACAGGGGTGGGGGCAGGATAAATATTGAGTTTGGAATTAGCAAATACAAACAAAATATACAAAATAACTGAGAAGAGAAGCAAAAGACAAAGGAAAAAGGAAATATATACCCATCTGAATGCAGAGTTCCAGAGAATAGCAAGAAATAAGAAAGTCTTTTTAAGGGAACAGTGCAAAGAAATAGAAGAAAACAACAGAATGGGAAAGACTAGAGATGTCTTTGGAGAAGGCAATGGCACCCCACTCCAGTACTCTTGCCTGGAAAACCCCATGGATGGAGGAGCCGGGTAGGCTGCAGTCCGGGGGTTACACAGAGTTGGACACGACTAAGCGACTTCACTTTCACTTTTCCCTTCATGCACTGGAGAAGGAAATGGCAACCCACTCCAGTGTTCTTGCCTGGAGAATGCCAGGGATGGGGGAGCCTGGTGGGCTGCAGTTTATGGGGTCGCACAGAGTCGTACACAACTGAGGCGACTTAGGAGGAGGAGGAGAGATGTCTTCAAGAAAATTAGAGACAAGGGAACATATCCTGCAAAAAATGGGCACAATAAAGGAAAGAAACAGTAGGCACCTAATAGAAGCAGAAGATATTAAGACAAGGTGGCAAGAATACACAGAAGAACTATACAAAAAAGATCTTAATGACCAAGATAACCACGATGCTGTAATCACTCATCTAGAGCCAGACATCCTGGAGTGTGAAGTCAAATGTGCCTTAGGAAGCATCACTATGAACAAAGCATGAACAAAGCAAGTGGAGGTGATGGAATTCCAGCTGAGCTATTTCAAATCCTAATGATGATGCTGTGAAAGTGCTGCACTCAATATGCCAGCAAATTTGGAAACCTCAGCAGTGGCCACAGGACTGGAAAAAGTCAGTTTCATTCCAATTCCAAAGAAAGACAATGCCAAAGAAAGTTCAAGCTACCACACAATTGCACTCAATTCACACACTAGCAAAGTAATGCTCAAAATTCTCCAAACTAAGCTTCAACAATACGTGAACTGTGAACTTCCAGAAGTTTAAGCTGGATTTAGAAAAGGCAGAGGAACCAGCCATCAAATTGCCAACATTTGTTGGCTCATCAAAAAAGCAAGAGTTCCAGAAAAACATCTACTTCTGCTTTATTGACTATGTCAAAGCCTTTGACTGTGTGGATCACAAGAAACTGGAAAATTCTGAAAGAGATGGGAATACCAGACCACCTGACCTGCCTTCTGTGAAACCTGTATGCAGGTCAAGAAGCAACAGTCAGAACTGGACATGGAACAACAAACTGGTTCCAAATCGGGAAGGGAATATGTCAAGGCTGTTCATCCTGTTTATTTAACTTCTATGCAGAGTACATCATGCAAAATGCAGTACTGGATGAAGCACAAGCTGGAATCAAGATTGCCGGGAGAAATATCAATAACCTCAGATATGCAGATGACACTACCCTTATGGCAGAAATCAAAGAGGAACTAAAGAGCCTCTTGATGGTGAAAGAGGAGAGTGGAAAAGCTGGTTTAAAATTCAACATTCAAAAAACTAAGATCATGGCATCCGGTCCCATCACTTCATAGCAAATAAATGGGGAACAATGGCAATAATGACGGACTTTATTTTCTTGGGCTCCCAAATCACTGTGGACAGTGACTGTAGCCATGTAATTGCTCCTCGGAAGAAAAGCAATGACAAACCTAGACAGTGTTTTAAAAAGCAGAGACATTACTTTGCCTAAGAAGGTCCGTCTAGTCAAAGCTATGGTTTTTCCAGTAGTCATGTATGGATGTGAGAGTTGGACCATAAAGAAAGCTGTGCACCAAAGAATTGATACTTTTGAACTGTGGTGCTGGAGAAGACTCTTAAGAGTCCCTTGGATTGCAAGGAGATCAAACAAGTCAATCCTAAAGGAAATCAATCCTGAATATTCATTGGAAGGACTGTTGCTGAAGCTCCAATACTTTGGCCACCTGATGCAAAGAGCTGACTCACTGGAAAAGACCCTGATGCTGAGAAAGACTCAAGGCAGGAGGAGAAGGGAATGACAGAGGATGAGATGGTTGGATGGTATCACTGACTCAATGGACATGAGTTTGAGCAAACTCTGGGAGATGGTGAAGGACAGGGAAGCCTGGTGTGCTGCAGTCCATGGGGTCTCAAAAAGTCAAACACATCTGAGCAACTGAACAACAACATATATAAAATAGATAACTAACAAGTTCCTGCTGTATAGCACAGGGAACTGTTACAATATCCTGTAATAAATCATAGTGGAAAAGAGTATGAAAAAAGAATATATATGTATAACTGGATCACTTTGCTGCACAGCAAAAACTAACACAATATTGTAAATGAACTATACATCATTTAAAAAAAAAAAAAAAAGGTTATTTCTAATCACACACTAGCCTAGCTAAGGTGTTCTGGGCAGAGTTGGAGTGGGGTAAGGGCTCTGTGCCAGGAATTCAGGCTGGTCATTCGTCACCCTGCACAGAAATATCCAGCCACCAGGCTGAGTTCTACTAGCCAGGACTCAGTCATAAGGCTGTATCTAACCATAGAGGATATTGGGAAATGTAGTCAACTCGTGTGTCCAGGAAGAAGAGTAAACAGGTTTTGGCGAACATCTAGCAGCCTCCACCAAAATCCCTAAATGCTAATCATTTTTACACACAGAAAAACCTCTGGTTTTGACTTTGCAAAAAATCTGATTTACACCTCACACACAGTATGCATGAGTGTAACGGTTTTTTTTTTTAATTGAATCCTTATCTTTTTGAGATATATACTGAACTATGTATCAGTGAAATGATATGATATCATGGATTTGCCTCAAAATAATTTGACAATAGAAAGTAAAAGTACAGATTTGGTCACAAGTTTTGTTGAAGTTGGGTTATTTATTATACCCTCTTTCAGTTCAGTTCAGTTCAGTTGCTCAGTTGTGTCTGACTCTGCAACCCCATGAATCGCAGCACGCCAGGCCTCCCTGTCCATCACCAACTCCCGGAGTTCACCCAGACTCACATCCATCGAGTCAGTGATGCCATGCAGCCATCTCATCCTCTGTCATCCCCTTCTCCTCGGCCCCCAATCCCTCCCAGCATCAGAGTCTTTTCCAATGAGTCAACTCTTCGCATGAGGTGACCAAAGTACTGAAGTTTCAGCATCATTCCTTCCAAAGAACACCCAGGGCTGATCTCCTTTAGAATGGACTGGTACCCTCTTTACTTTTGTATATATTTTTAAATAATAAAAATGTATTTTAAAAGACTATACTGAAACTACCCTTTGCTATCTTCCAACCGTTTTAGTAAAAAAAAAAAATATATATATATATATAAAACAATAAAATCCTGATCATAATAGACTACAAGGTTCTCTTCAGTTATATTAACTATAGGTGTTCTGGCTTGTTAATTTCTCTTATTTTACCCAACTATTCCAGTCAAACAAGCCTGTCTGCAAAAGAAATGGACTAATAATAAAAGATAAAATGTGTGAAAGAATAGTACAATCAAGACAGAAGAATTAATACTTACAGATCAGCTACTTACAGTAGGAATAGTCTAAGGAGAGTTAATTCATTAAGTAAGGTCTGTATAAAAATCACATGCTGTATCCATTAAACAAACACGGACTGAGCATCTACTGCATGCAAGGCTCTGTGCTCAGCTCTAGAAATATAATGAGAGGAGGCAGCTGTCCCCGTCTTGAGGATTGTACTTGTCAGGACAGGTTGAACTAGCTGCGTAGCAAACATCCCCAAATCACAGTGGTCTTGAACAACAAAGTACATTTCTTACTGCACAAGGTTACATGCAGGTATTCCTGGTGCAATAGCTCTCTGCTGAGCAGGAACTCAGAGATTTGGGCTCCTCCCAACCTCAAAGTCCTTTGCCTACAGAAAGCAAAGAGAGTGTGATAGATGGTCACTTAGTGTTTAATGGCCAGATCAGAGAGTGACAGAGCTCTCCACCGTCCCACCTGGACCCAGTACTGCTGGAAAGTGTTCTCTAGCTGTGAACAAAAGAAGAGAAAAAAAAACCTGGGTACTGGTGTAAGGGAGATGTGCTCTGGAATGTTCTGCCACAAAGGTGATCCAAGTCTGGTATAAAGGCAGACTCACAAACAGACACATTCTACTAACGCACAGTTAGATCAATAATAAAAGATATGAATAAAGTACTGTGGAAACTCTTAAGCAGGTAGGATTTTTAAAGTTTCCATTAACTGTTGGTATGATTTCCTAAATCTGCTCGACACTTAATTTGCTTGGGCTATTAAATTTATAATTCTTTTTCACAAAACTTGCAACCCAGTTTTCCCTAACTCCTCAAAAGCAGAGCACTGCGAGTAGCCTTGTTTGGGAACAGTCATCACAGGGCATGGAGGTTTATCAGTACTAGTTATGTGTGCTTACTAGAACATAAACTCACCTGGAATTTGGATTTCACAGCATACAAGAATTTTAATAGGATTCATTCATACATTTGTTCGACATTTTATACAGACTTTAGTCCCCAAAATTCAATTTACAATTTTTACAACATTTTACAAAGACTTTGATCTCCAAATCTCCTTTTACACGTTTACAAGAATTTACACTCGCTGCAAGGATTTCTTTCCAACGTTTTTGTAAAAGTTATTTTTCCTAGGATCCAAAAAAATGTTCATTTTAGATGAGAGGAGAGGAGGCTTACATGTGGAGGTTGTGTGTGATGGAAACACAGGATACAGCAGAAGTGCCTGGATTCTAATTTAGACCAGCCTGCCTCAGGCAATGGGAAAGTCATTTGTCCCTGTGTGCCCACATCACAATCTGGCACAACTGGAGGTTAGAGCCAGCCTAAACTCTCTCTGGACACAGGATTCCTGTTTGCCATCTTAATTTACACACTCCATCGATGTGCTGGTTAGCCTGGACTCCCTCACATTTTTCTAAGTGATTCTAACTTGGAAACACACAGAAGGATCCCTGTGGGATCTCAGAGCCGCTGGGATCTCCTCTTTGATCTCCCATCCGAACCCAGGACCATCTATTGTTTCAAATTCTTCCTCAACGCTCCAGTTGACAATTATTGGCATTTTAGAGCCTGCGGATTGCAATAGGATGCCTAACAGACCCGCTGCCTAAACATTTAAAGCGCTCACTCCCTCCCAAAGCCATTGCTAAGCCCTCCCCGCCCACCACACACAAAATGACTGAAAAGGAGAGAAATGGAGTGCTTTAAGAATCTGTCGATGAAAGTGAAAGAGGAGAGTGAAAAATTGGCTTAAAGCTCAACATTCAGAAAACCGATCATGGCATCTGGTCCCATCACTTCATGGGAAAGAGACAGGGAAACAGTGGAAACAGTGTCAGACTTTATTTTCTGGGGCTCCAAAATCACTGCAGATGGTGACTGCAGCCATGAAATTAAAAGACGCTTACTCCTTGGAAGGAAAGTTATGATCAACCTAGATAGCATATTCAAAAGCAGAGATATTACTTTGCCAACAAAGGTCCGTCTAGTCAAGACTATGGTTTTTCCTGTGGTCATGTATGGATGTGAGAGTTAGACTGTGAAGAAGGCTTTGATGCTTTTGAACTGTGGTGTTGGAGAAGACTCTTGAGAGTCCCTTGGACTGCAAGGAGATCCAACCAGTCCATTCTGAAGGAGATCAGCCCTGGGATTTCTTTGGAAGGAATGATGCTAAAGCTGAAACTCCAGTACTTTGGCCACCTCATGCGAAGAGTTGACTCATTGGAAAAGACTCTGATGCTGGGAGGGATTGGGGGCAGGAGGAGAAGGGGACGACAGAGGATGAGATGGCTGGATGGCATCACCGACTTGATGGATGTGAGTTTGAGTGAACTCTGGGAGTTGGTGATGGACAGGGAGGCCTGGCATGCTGCAATTCATGGGGTCGCAAAGAATCGGACACGACTGAGCGACTGAACTGAACTGAACTGAACTGAATGTGTTAGTAAGATGCTAGGGTTGGTTAGGATTTTAAAGCGGCTCACAAAGCATCTCCAGAGCAGTAACTATCTCTTCTTGCCCTTGACACAAAACCAACTGGTGCACCAAGCTTTGGGCTTCCCTGATGGCTCAGCGGTAAAGAATCCGCCTGCCAATGCAGGAGACACACGGATTCCCTCCCTGGATGGGGAAGATCCTCTGGAGAAGGAAATGGCAACCCACTTCAATATTCTTAGCCTGGGCAGTGTCAGGCACAGAGGAGCCTGGCAGACTACAATCCACAGAGTTCCGAAAGAATCGGACACGACTTAGCGACTAAACAACCAAATACTATACTTTAACCACTGCTATTTAAATACTGCAAAATGCCAGGGCGAACACTGCCCCCACCCCCACCCCCATGAACTTTCGTAATGATAAAAGTGTTTTCGGTCTGAATTTGGTAAAGACTTGGCTGAGGTGCCTTGTATAAAGACAGGAACTCTCGGAAGGGAGTTGATTTAAGAATCTTACTTGAGTTTGTAAGGATGGGAGCGGGGGAAGCGGGCGTGTCGGAGAGAAAGGTTTATTTGTTTAATTTCAGTCCCCAAGGGAGAATGGAGAGGCTCCATCGCCGGGACACTGGAATCCAGGATGCGAGGTGCGCTTGGAAATTGGGGAAATTTGGGAACGCCTAGGCTGAAGGTTCCGCTCGCGGGGAGAAAAGGACGGGGCGGGCACAGGGGAGGAGGCAAGGAGGGACCCGAGGGGAGGCGGTGGAGGCGGAGTATAAAAGGCCCCGGCCAGCCCGGGCGCCCGCCACTCCGAGCCCCTTGGAGAAGGCGCGCGCCCGGGCAGGATGCGCGGCGCTGCTGCGGTGAGCTGAGCCCAGCCCCGGACTCGGCTCTCTCGTGCATCCAAGGCGAGGACCGCGCACCTTCTGCTCGACCCTCGAGCCCTTCCACCGGCCGGCTGTCCCCTGCGAGGCATGAGCGGCGCGCGGGAGCCCGAGGTTTCAGCGCGGTCATGAGACGCTGGCCTGGGAGCGGCAACTGGGCGACGGCAGCCCCCAGGGCCCCTCCGGGCGCGGCGCCTCCAGGATGAGCCCCCAGACCCGCGCCGGCCTGAGCTGAGACTGGCCCCCACTGCCCCACCTCCGTCCTGCGCGCCCGAGCCGCGGGCACCTCACCCCTGCCGCTTCTTGAGGAGACACCTGCGCGCTGGACCAGACTGACGCTCGGCGAATCGGACTCGCCTCCCTTCCCAGGCTCTACCCACCGCCGCGGGCGCCAGAGCAACGGTACTCGGTGAGCAGGCAGCCCACCGTCCGGGAGCGAGTGTCAAGACCTTTCTGGAACGACCCCGTCTCTTCCGCCTCGTACATACGCCAGCTGCAGGGAGGGGCGCACAGTCGCCGGCAGACACCTGGCTGGGCCGGCGCCCTCTCGGTTCTCCATCACCACAACTCCCAACTCCACTTGTCAATAAAAGTTTCCAACCTCGCCCAGGCACCCCCCACCATCCCAAAGCCCCGAGCCTCAGCGCGCGCGGGGCTCTGCCCTCGCCGGCCGCAGCGACCTCTGCAGCGGGGGCGCGCGCTCGGCGCAGACCGGCAGGCGGACACGGACTCCGGAGGGGCTCGCGGGTCACCTCCAAACAGTGACAGCCCCCGCGCACCCAGGGCCCCCGTCTGGAGCCGGCTGTCCCGAGGACTCGGCGGCGGGGCGGCGCGGCCCGCGGCCGGGAGGAGCGCGGGGAGGAGGGGAGGTGGCTCGTCGGGTGAGTGGCTACGGGCGGCAAGGGCGGGGGAGCCAAGCGTGGAGGTAACTGTGGGCCGCCGCTGAAGCCCTCCTCCTCCTCCTCCTCCTCCTCCTCCTTCTCCTCCTCCTCCCGCTCCCCGCGCTCCTCTGGCGGCCGCTCCCGCTCCAGCTGCGGCGCCGCGGCCACATCTGCGGCGCCCATGTGCGCTCGGGGGCTCGGCTGCGCCCGCCCCGCCGCCGCCCCCGCTGCCCTCTGCCCGCAGGGTGGGCCCCGGCCCGGCCCGGGCCCCGGGGGGCCCGCCGTCCCCGCCGCCGCCGCCGGGGAGCGCCGGGGTTCGCTCCGCCGCCGGCTTGGACGCCCCCGGCCCCGCCGTGGCTCCGCCGTGGTGCGGCGGCGGGGACGGCGGTGGCGGCTCCTGCTCCCCGGGCCTGGCGCGCCCCGCCGCAGCCAGCGCCAGTGCCGCAGGCTCGGGGAGCGGGGCCCCGGCGGGGGCCGAGGCGGGAGCCGCGCTGCCGGACTCCCGGGCTCCGACTCCTCCTCCCCCGGCGCCGCCGCCGCCGCCCGCCGCGCCGGGTCCTAAAGCCGCGCGTCTGCGGAGGATGGTGCGCCTGGCGGCCGAGCTGCTGCTGCTGCTGGGGTTGCTGCTGCTCACGCTGCACATCACGGTGCTGCGCGGTTCCGGAGCCACCGACCGGCCGGACGCTGCGGCGGCCAACGCCAGCCGGATCCCTCTGCAGGTGAGTGCGCCGCCGGGCAGGGGCGCGCGTGGCGGCCGGGACCCGGGTGGCTGGGTGCTGACCTCGCACCTGAGAGATGCGGGGAGGCGGGTCCCCGCCCCACCAAAGAACAGCTGTTTGGGCAGTAGTTTGGCCGGGGCCACCCGTCTCCAGCCTGGACGGAGCGGGCTAAGTGCTTGGAGGCTGAACCATTTCGGAGGTCTGGGGGCACGCTCCTCCGGGTCTGTCCCCAGGTACCTGAGCGTGAGACGGGCGGAGGAGTGTGGAGCACGCATGTGTTGGCTTTGGGGTGCTTTCAGTCTTCGGTTGCCCTTCAGAGGCGAAGTGATGTTATTCTGAGAGGCAGGGGCGGGGGAGGAGCGGGAGGAGACAACCCCCAAGCGAGGTCTGGGAGGAAGAACCCGGTTGAATCTGCCAACTCAGAAAACAGTGGCAAAGGTCAGGAAATAATTTCCCCGAAGAAAGTATCCCTAGTCGCCCACATGGTCCCTGAGCCAACCTTGCACCTTTCTAGCCTGCGGAGGGCACGGAGTCAAGCCACCTGTTGTACTTTGAGATGGCACTACCTGGGGCTTTAAAGCTTGACCGCAAAAGACTTCTTCCAGCGTTCTGCCCCTGTTGAAGGTCGCCTTAGGAATGGAATTCTGACGGTCTGTGCAGCTCCAACGCAGTGGGTGGGGGGTCGCAACTAGGGAGGGGATAGCGGGCCTCAGACGCAGAATGGATTCTCCGATTTCCAAATAAAGGGTTGCCCAGGTAGGGATTTTCTGCCGCTCCCTTGGAAAACACCTTTCCTTGGGTCTGTCAGAGGTGTTGACAACTGTCAACGTGGGGCATGGGTAAAGAAGTCAGCAGGGATTTTCCCAGGAGGCAGCAGGAATTCACTTCTAAAATCTCCTCCTCCAAGCAGCCCCTCTGAAAATTCTGTACTCGGCAATGTCCAGATAAGCATCATCCATTGTTGCCAAAGGGTTTTAAGATCATTGCTCTGTTAATTCTTCCCTCACATCTTTATGCAGTGTGTCACCTAAAAACCCTAGTGTAGAGAGAACTCCCTTAAATACTTCCAGAGTGCTTTCCATGTGCTAGTTTTCAGTTCTTTGCAGAACTTAACTAATTTAATGATGTACTATATTGTTAATATCCCCCCTCCCCCCGCATAGATACAAAAACCGAGGTACAGAGGTTAAGAAACTTGCAAAGTTTACACATCCCAAACTCGTGGTTTGTTACACCATGTTCTCTCTCTGGCAGGATGTTGTAGACTAAAGCAAGGTGATCTTTACGCAGGAGTGTAAAACCAGGAATGAAAAAGAATGCACCCCAGAGCCTAAAGTTCTTTTAACCTGGGGACATTTCTGAAAATGTCCTAATTTTGTGAGGTCCTCTCCTCTTCTCTGGTGGGCAAACAGGTACAGTGAAAGCCTGACCTGATCTCTTTGGGGAAATTGAAGACACCCCCATTCTATAGATGGTGGTACACCCACCCACTGTAACACTGGGAACAATGCCTAATATCTTCAAGAATTCTGGAAGTCATATTCTATACATGATGCTTTCTTTCCTCATGGACTCATGAAAAGCTGTAAAAATGATGTTCTATGGAAAAGTAAATTTGGCAGATTTTTTTATGAGGTGTTTGCTATCATTAGAATAACCTAGGCTTGGCCTTTTCCGTTTGAATGTTAAGGTGATGAGAGAAGCAGCTGGTGGAAGTGGCCACTGCAAAGGGGAAGTGGATTAAATTCTCAGAAGAGCCCGGGGCTGAAGGACTATCCCAGCAGAGCAGAAGAAATGGGGGATTTAGAAAGAACAAGGCTCCTAGGAGTAGCTTGAGTCCCAAGTAGCTGGTAATCCATCAGCTTTCAGCTTATCTTGTTAATCGTGTTTGGTTATTCTGTCCACTCAATTAACTTATTCAGACAGATTGATGAGTTTAACAGTTTAGTTAATAATTTTACTCTCTTTTGTAATTTGTTATTATAAAAGTTTTATATTCTTCCTGATTAGAGTTATTCCTTTGGCCCTCTGACTCTCAAAAGTATTACGATTCAACTGAAGAGAGTGTATTCTGCCAAGTGAGGAGGTCTGCAAAATACACTTATTAGTCTGTGGTTTTCAGGGTTTTCAGGGTTCAGGATGTGAATTCACTAGGAGCAGGTGTATTTGAAAACAAAACTGTGGGCACCATATTCTGTATGTTTACTGGTGATGTTTAACCCATCTTAAACTGCATTTAAACTGAAATGGCTGTGGGATAGCTTACGCTGCTAAAAATCATCCTTTGCAATCCAAAAGTTCATCAATCTTTATGTTACATTATTTTTATCTCTGCTTAAAATATTCTAAAATATGAGGTTGGAGTCAGAAAGACACAATGGTAGCTCTGTTTACCCAAACTGTAGTATATCAGGGAATATTGAGTCCCAGGGATTGGGGAGCCTGGTGGGCTGCCGTCTATGGGGTCACACAGAGTCGGACATGACTGAAGTGACTTAGCATAGCGTTAATTATTTTTTAGACTGGGGTATTTTAGTTGTTTTCAATGTTGTGTTAGTTTCTGCTATACAGTGAAGTGACTCAGCTATATGTACACGTACATCCCCTCCTTTTTGGATTTCCCTCCTATTTAGTTCACCATAGCACACTGAGTAGAGTTCCCGTGCTGCACAGCAGGCTCTCGTTAGTTATTTATTTTATACAGAGTAGTGGATATATGTCCATCTCAATCTCCCAGTTCATCCCTCCCCCCTTTTCCCCCTTGGTGTCCATGTATTTGTTGAAGGTCAAGTGTAGTATTTGTTCTTACCAGGTTAATATTTGGGAACATTTACAAGAGATGCACCTTTGTTAAAGAGCTGACATATCAAGGGCATCGAACAGAATAGAAGTAAGAATAACAATAGTAGCTAAGATCTGTCAAATGTCTTTTATGTGTCATGCACTATTCTTAGCACTTCTCATATGTTTCTTTGTAAATCCTCACAAAAATCTCATGAGTTAGGCAATATTGTTATCCCTGTTTCAAATGAAAAAACTAAGGTTAGGTAACTTGGCCTGAGGTTGCAGAGCCAGAAGCTCCTTAATTTGTTGTTATCTTATGAGTATAAAAATCTTTGAAGAATATTTGTGTTCCAAGTTCTTGATAAAGTTATGCTGGCTACAAAAGAAAGGGTAACAATTTACATTATCAGACACATCTTGACGGTCTTATTGTGTCAAATATGAACACATCTATCTATCTGCACGATGTATACATACATACACACACACATAAACATGACTAACCATGGGTGGTTTTTTTGGTATTTTCAACATGCTATGCTGTGCACAGGGTCGGACACGACTGAAGCGACTTAGCAGCAGCAGCATGCTGTGCTAAGTCACTTCAGTCATGTCCAACTCTTTGCAACCCCATGGACTTTAACCCACCAGGCTCTTCTGTCCATGGGATTCTCCAGGCAAAAATACTGCAGTGGGTTGCCATGCCCACCTCCAGAGTTTCAACATACTAGGAGATAAATTTTTGACTTTGTGACTGTCTCTATACCGTTAGGTATGCTGTTATGAGGAAGTAATATAATGCTGTTTCTATTGGTTATGTGGTTCATAATAATAATAAATAAGAATGTTAGTCTTTATACTGTTTACAGTATTTTAAAATATAAGAAATTTTACAGTTGTCTGTAACAGCTATATAAAAATGCACAGAAAAATCAATTTTTTCACCTTTAAATGAAATCTTCTCTCTTCTTGTCTCATGTTGATCAGATACTCAGATTAGCTCTTTCATATGTCTTTAATTGATAAATGGTAATAAAACAATTATATATAATCAAAAGCATCCTGGAAGACAGAATATCCCACAATAGACCCACAGGCAATGATAATAATAACTGTATCCCTTTAACATATGTTGGTCACTCAGTCCACTCCAGTATTCTTGCCTAGAGAATCCTGTGGACAGAGGAGCCTGGAGGGTTGCTGTCCATAGGGTCGCACAGAGTCGGACACAACTGAAGTGACTTAGCATGCATGCATACATTGGAGAAGGAAATGGCAACCCACTCCAGTATTCTTGCTGGGAGAATCCCAGGCACAGAGTAGCCTGGTGGGCTGCCGTCTATGGGGTCGCACAGAGTCAGATACGACTGAAGTGACTTAGCAGCAGCAGCAGCAGGAGTCACTCAGTCATGTGTGACTGAGTCATGACTCTTTGCAACCGTATCGACTAGAGCCCACCAGGCTTCTCTGTCTATGGAATTCTCCAGGCAAGAATACTGGAGTGGCTAACCATTCCCTTTTCCATAAGATCTTCCTGACCCAGGGATCAAACCCAGGTCTCCCTCATTGCAGGCAGATTCTTTACCATCTGAACCAGCAGGGAAATTCGAATGAGTGCTTCTCGACTAAAGCTCAGGTTCAGAATCATGAATTTTTATAGATTTTATATAGTAAAGCTAGAATTCATTCAAACAATGATTTAAGAAAGTGTTTGAAATCATCAAACTATTTTTGCAATAACATTAAAGCAAGCCAAACTCTGAAATGTAACTGTTTTTGTTAACTCCTAACCCCCATCATCCATCTACTTGCCTTCAATAAATCTATTTAGTATCTTGTACTCACTGCTTCAGTCAAGAGTTGATCTGAGCTATGAATAGCAGTAAAAGCAAAAGGAACATTTATTTGTACTTAATGCTACTGAGTTTCTTTACAATGACCCTATGAGATAGATAGTATATATATCCTCATTTCACAGATGAGGAAATTGGGACCCACAGAGATTTGAATAACTTACCCAAGGTCATACAACCATGATGGGCAGGGCCAGGATTCAGACCCAGGCAGGCTGGAGTTCTTGTTCCAGTCCCTGACAAGACTCCTCCAGCTCTGAGTCAAGTGAACAACCTTTGTGTTTCTTATTTTGTGACTTGCCTTGCCCATTCTCCAGGTAGACTGTGTTCTCTTATCTCAGGAATTCTTTTTAAATTATGGCTAACTGGCTCCACTGTCCCTGGGATTCTCCAGGCAAGAACGCTAGAGTGGGTTGCCATTTCCTTCTCCAATGCATGAAAGTGAAAAGTGAAAGTGAAGTTGCTCAGTCGTGTCCGACTCTTAGCGACCCTGTGGACTGCAGCCTACCAGGCTCCTCCGTCCACGGGATTTCCCAGGCAAGAGTACTGGAGTGGGTTGCCATTGCCTTCTCCAACTTAACTATTACTACATAATAAATCATCCCAAAACACAGTGGCTTAAAACAACCACATTTTATTTGCTCATGAGTTCACGTTAGCAATTTGCCCTGGACTCTGCTGGGTGGTTCTTTTGCTGCTCTTGCCTAGGCTTCTTCATCTGGCTATCGCCTTCTGTTGGCTTGACATGGGCTAGGTAGTCTAAGAGGACCTCAATCGTACATTTGATAGTGGTGTTTGCTGTCACCTATGCTCTTTCTTCATCCTCAAGGAAGTTATCCTGCATATCTTTACATGGTGGACTCAGAGCAGACAGAGAAAAGGCCGAAATCGCAAGGCCTCTTGATGAACATATAGGAAAGTGAAAGTCATCAGTCATATCTGCCTCTTTGCGACCCCATAGACTATAAATTCCATGGAACTCTCCAGGCCAGAATACTGGAGTGGGTAGCCTTTCCCTTCTCCACGGGATCTTCCCAGCCCAGGGATCAAACACAGGTCTCCCACATTGCAGGCAGATTCTTTACCAGCTGAGCCACAAGGGAAAGCCAAGAATACTGAAGTGGGTAGCCTATCCCTTCTCCAGCAGATCTTTCAGAACCAGGAATCGAACCGGGGTCTCCTACATTGCAGGCAGATTCTTTACCAACTGAGCTATCAGGGAAGCCCAATCTAACTTCAGCCTCATTGTATTGATTAAACAAATCACTGAATCAGCTTAGATTCTAAGGGGCCAGAAATTGACTCCTCTTGATGGGAGGACCAGCAATGGAGCATGTGTTCAGGGATGGGAGGAGTCATTGTGGCTGTCTTTGCAAAATACCTACCATATTAACCTTTTAGGTCAGAGACTGCAAATGTTGAACCACTCTTGTATTCATCTTTTAACATTGTTTATGCTGCCTTTGGTCATGCAGAAACTTTTTATTCTAAGTGTAATCAACTCTGGATCATTTCTAACATGACTTTTAGTTTTCAAGCCTTACTCAAGAAAGAGTTCCTCAAATAAAGATTGTCAAATATTGAAACATATTTTATTCTAATGTTTTTTAGTGTTTTTGTTTTTCTTGTTTAGAACTACAACTTACTTTGAAGTTATTTGTGGGTTTAAGATAAAGATAAAACTTTGATTTTTGTTGAAGTGAACAGCCACTTGTCCAATCATATTTGTTAAATATTTTGTTCTATATTTGTTAATACAAAATACCATTTTTAACATATACTAAAATTTTCACATATACATTACTGGGATATACATATATATATATATATAAAAATACATATGTAAGAAACAAATGTCTTGTATATACATATACAAAAAACAAATGTTTCTTGACATTCATTTTTCTATTAATGTTTTATACCCTATAACACTATAGTTTTATTTCATGTAGTTTCATAGTATGTTTTAATAGGGAAAATATACTTTTATTAAAATTTTTTACTTAGAAGTTCTTATGAAATGTCTATTTTCAAACAGATTTAAGAGTTATTTTGTTTAAAAACTCATTGAGCTTTTACTGAGAATTGCTATATATATTTGGGGGAGGATAAATTGACAAGAATTGAAAATTTTATAATATTATCCTCTGTCTCAGGACATGGTTTAGGTATCTCTGTTTCTTGAGTGAAGCTTCATAGCTTTCTTCATCTTTCTTTTCACATTTCTTTTGACAAGCTGTTTTCAAGGTTTGGCTGCTATTGTGAATTTTTCATTTTATTTCCTGTTATGTTCTCCAATTCATTAGTTTTAGAATCTAGGAAAGCTATACTTAGCAGTATGTGCTTACAGTTTTCTTGGTGTGTGCATGAAAGCTAGCAATATCCATTTCTGTAGTAATATCATTGTGGTTTCATGGTGTGCGTTAGAAACCCTTTTTTGTTCACTTTAGCACTTTAAATAATAAGAATTATCTATTTCTTATAAGATTGTTAGAATTCACTCATTGTTAGCCCTCTTGGGTTTGGCACCTCTTTGATTGAGATCACTGATTAATGTTCCATGTTATTCCCTGGTCAACAGCCTATTCAGATACTATAGCTTTTCTCTAGTCATTTTTGATCATTTATACTTTCTCAAACATCATATGTTTTATTGGATTTTTAATCTATCACTATAAAGTTTTATATAATGCATGCATATTTTGCAAATATTTCATGACTACACTTTATAATATACAGTTCTTTATGATATACAGTCTTAAATCTCTTTATAAGACCTATCAAGTCAAGGTGGTTAATTATATTGTGAAAACCCTTCATCTTGATTTACTTATTATTTACTTAATCTGCTTATTCCTCAAAGAATTCAATTACATTCTGACCCTACCACTGTGCATTTTTCTGTTCTCCTTATCATCCATGAAGTTTTGCTTTACTTGTTTAGAATTCATGGTGTTAGGAGACAAAACATCTTTTTTGGTGGGTTTTTTTGGGGAGGTAAGAGGGAGCAGTCTAGTGGCTTTGAGGATCTTAGTTCTCCTACCAGACCAGGGATTGAACTCATGCCCTCCTCAGTGAAAGCAAGAGTCTTAACCACTGGACCACCAGGGAATTCCCTGGTGGTTATATTTTTGTCAAGGTGAAATTAGTCATATATCTTTTTATTGACTTTTCAACATGTTTTGATAGTAATTTTGCATCTCTTGCTTATTTTTTTTTCTCTTGCCATTCATTGGATATCTTTTTCCAACCTTTATTTTCAGCCTTTCTCTCCCCTTTTTGTTTAAATATCTCTCTTATTAATAACCAATAGCCAGTTTTTCTTTTGTCATGTAATAGATCAATGAATGTAACCCACCTGTATTTATTGTGATTACTAATAGACTTGAAGATATATTTTCAGTTTTATTTGGTGTTTTCAAATTTTCTTCATTTTGCCTCCCACCTTCCGCTTTATCTATGTGAACTTTGGCAAGAGAGTTAGCCTAGGTCTAAATGTCCTCATCTGTTAAATAGGTATACAAAAACTATTTCCTTGTGTTGTAAGAATTATAACACTGAATGCATGTAAGTGCTCTGTTAGAGCTTGGCACTTAAACGTTTAGTAAGTATTTAAATATTATTTACTTAGTTTATTATTCCTCAAGTTTGGAAAGGGTTTTATCTCTCCAATTCTTAACATTTTAGCAAACAGATTTGAAATCATACTTTTCTATCAATGTTGAGACTCAATGAGTATTTATAATATAACCTGAACTTTCCCTAGTGGCTCAGACAGTAAAGAATCTGCCTCCAATGCAGGAGGCTCAGATTCAATCCCTGGATTGGAAAGATTCCTGGAGAAGGGAAAGGCAACCCACTCTAGTATTCTTGCCTGGAGAATTGCATGGAGAGAGGAGCCTGTTGGGCTACAGTCTAGGGGGTCGCAAAGAGTCGGACATGACTGAGTGACTTTCACTAAACTTTCCCAAAACAGGATTCTAACATGCCATTTCTTTCTCTTATCTCTCTCAAATTTTAATCACATTATCTGAATATTTAGTGCTAGGTTATTCATTTTTCTTTCATTTCTAATATCTCCCTTCTTTCCTTCATTATTTTTCATTTTTGCTGTCTTAGGAATAATTTCTTAGCAGTAGTATAATTCTCCCAATCATTCAGTTTAGTTCAGTTCAGTTCAGTCGCTCAGTCGTGTCCAACTCTTCGGGACCCCATGAATTGCAGCACGCCAGGCCTCCCTGTCCATCACCAACTCCTGGAGTTCACTCAGACTCACATCCATCGAGTCAGTGATGCCATCCAGCCATCTCATCCTCTGTCATCCCCTTCTCCTCCTGCCCCCAATCCCTCCCAGCATCAGAGTCTTTGCCAATGAGTCAACTCTTCACATGAGGTGGCCAAAGTACTGGAGTTTCAGCTTCAGTATCATTCCTTCCAAAGAAATCCCAGGGCTGATCTCCTTCAGAATGGACTGGTTGGATCTCCTTGCAGTCCAAGGGACTCTCAAGAGTCTTCTCCAACACCACAGTTCAAAAACATCAATTCTTTGGCGCTCAGCCTTCTTCACAGTCCAACTCTCACATCCATACATGACCACAGGAAAAACCATAGCCTTGACTAGACGAACCTTTGTTGGCAAAGTAATGTCTCTGCTTTTGAATATGCTATCTAGGTTGGTCATAACTTTCCTTCCAAGGAGTAAGCGTCTTTTAATTTCATGGCTGCAGTCACCATCTGCAGTGATTTTGGAGACCAGAAAAATAAAGTCTGACACCGTTTCCCCATCTATTTCCTATGAAGTGATGAGAAAGGATGCCATGATCTTCGTTTTCTGAATGTTGAGCTTTAAGCCAACTTTTTCACTCTCCTCTTTCACTTTCATCAAGAGGCTTTTCAGTTCCTCTTCACTTTCTGCCATAAGGGTGGTGTCATCTGCATATCTGAGGTTATTGATATTTCTCCCGGCAATCTTGATTCCAGCTTGTGTTTCTTCCAGTCCAGCGTTTCTCATAATGTACTCTGCATATAAGTTAAATAAGCAGGGTGACAATATACAGCCTTGACATACTCCTTTTCCTATTTTGAACCAGTCTGTTGTTCCATGTCCAGTTCTAAATGTTGCTTCCTGACCTGCATACAAATTTCTCAAGAGGCAGATCAGGTGGTCTGGTATTCCCATCTCTTTCAGAATTTTCCACAGTTTATTGTGATCCACACAGTCAAAGGCTTTGGCATAGTCAATAAAGCAGAAATAGATGTTTTTCTGGAATTCTCTTGCATTTTCCATGATCCAGCAGATGTTGGCAATTTGATCTCTGGTTCCTCTGCCTTTTCTAAAACCAGGTTGAACATCAGGATCATTATTTAGACTTAACTTTAAGATTTATTTTTTTAAATTTGTCTGCTGCTTCTGGAATCTCATATCTTCATCTTTTATTTTGCTGGAATACATTCTCAAAAAGTTCTCTCAGAAAGGTTTTATCAAAAGATAAACTCTTAGGCGTTCCCTGGAGGTTTAGTGGTTAGGACTTAGCAATCTCACTACCTGGGCCCTGGGTTTAACCCCTGGTCAGGGAACTAAGATCCTGCAAGCTGTGTGGTGTGGCCAAAAGAAACAATGAAACAGATAAACTCTCAGATTCTAAAATTTTAAGTACATCTTTATGTGCTTCTCACACTTAAATGCTGATTTGGCTGTTAGTTTTTTTCTATCTTGTTTCCCCTCAGAATTTTGAAGATGTAATGCAAGTTTTTTTTTTATAGCATCTCATGTTTCAGTGAAAAGTCTGATGCTTTTTCTTTGCAGGTGATTTTTTAAGTGGAAGCTTTTAGGGTTTTTCTCTTTGTTCATAATGCTCAGAAATTTCATTAGCTTGTGCTCAGAATTAGGGCCTTTGTTGTTAGTCCTCTTCAGCATGCGGTGGGTGCTTTCAATCTGAATCCTCAAGTTTCTCTTCAGCCTGAGAAAGTTGCTTATTTCCAATGTCCTTGTATTCATCTTCTGGAGCTCCTGGTAGACTTTGACACTAATGTTAGGATTTCAAAACCGAGCGGTCTTCCACATCTCTGATGTTTTTCTCTTTGCACTTTTCTAATGCAGTTCATGTCTTAGCCTAATCCTCCAGCTTCGGCAACCCTAATGTAGTCTTTCACTGTTAATCAGTTCCCTGCCCTTACCCTTTTCACCTAACTTCTGTAGCTTCTTCTCTTTTCTTCCCTTCTTTTCTCTTCCTTCCCTCCTCCCCTCCTCTCCTCCTTAGCTTTTTTCTCTCTCTACATACTTAAAACATTTTTAATGATGAATAATTTACATACAATAAAATGAATGCATCTTAAAGATTCAGTTCCATTTTTGACAATTATATATACCTATATAACCACTATCAAAATTAGATACAGAACATCTCCATCATCCCCAAAAGTCTTCGAGTGCACCTTTGTAGGCAATTTACCACCCCCCCCCCCCCCATAAGCAACCAGTGTCTTACTCTCATCACCATGGATTAGTTTGCCTCTTTGAGATCTTCACGTAGATGGAATTGTATGGTGTGCATTTGTGTGTGTGTGCGTGTGTATGTGTGCCTGTGTAATGTGTCTGGGTTTCTTTTGCTTAACGTATTATTTTTGGTATTCATTTCTGTTGCTGTGTACACCAGTAAGTTTCTCTTCTTTATTGTTAAGAGGTATTCCATTGTATAACTATGCCAGAGTTTATTTATCCCTTTCCCCATTGATGGTCATTTGGGTTGTTTCCAATGGTTTGGATGCTTACTGTAAATAAGATCATGTTAACCTTTTTGTGCAAGCTGGGACATAGGTTTTCATTTCTTGTTAGTAAATACTTGCTAGTGAAACTGACACAGGCTCTATTCTTTGCGTTGCTCTGGGAATTCCTCTGAAGAAACGCGCTTCCCCTGGCAGTCTTTCTCTCACTTTCTCAACTCTGTAATGCTTCACTTTCAATTGGGTATCATCTGTTTCATATCTGCCAGAAATCATTCCTTCTTCTGTAGACGTTCCCTCTCAGCTTTGCAATTCTGTTGGGAATTTATTCTTCTATTTCATCTTCTTTTTCAGTAGAATTTAGAGAAGGAAAATAAGTAAATGAAAATACCCAGTCTGCCACCTTGAATTGAAACACTGTAATTTTATTTTTCACTTTTATTTTCCTGTATACAAACCAGAAGAAAGTTCTATTATTTGTACAGCCCCTTCATTCATTCTTTCCCAGCCATGTTCTAAAAGGCATTGATTTTGAGGCTCAGAAGTCATGAAAACTATTGTTCAATTAAGAAGAATCTATTGTGTTTTTAAAGCCTCCAAAGGAAAGAATCCCGTTTGTACTTGTATAAGTATATATATATATATATATATATATATAATTGAAGTATAATTGACTTACAATGTTTCAGATGCACAGCAAGGTGATTTTGTTATACAAATACACATATATCATTTTTGAAATTATTTTCCATCATAGATTATTATAAGATATTAACTGTAGTTCCCTGTGCTATACAGTAAACCTTTGTTGCTTGTTGTGTATCTATTTTTTAATTAGAAATCTAGCATTCTATTCAGACTAAGTCAAACAAGTGGAATCAAACTGTCATAATTTTTTAGTTAGGCAAAAATTCACGTTTTCAAAAATATATATTTAATCCACATTTATATATGGATAGAAAATCTTTTCTCCTACACTTGATAAAGTCCTGAGAAAGAACATTAAAAAAAAAAAAGAAGAAGAAGAGATGGAGAAACTGGAGAACATAAATGAAATGGGAGCATTGAATTTGAAATAGAAATAGTGAAACAAACTAGTTAAACGATCATCATATAGTCCAGTTGTTTTTAAACATGACTGCTCATTACAAACATATCTGGAGAAAAAAAGCAATACCTGAGCATTTGTATTTTTCAAAAAATTTCACGATAATTCTGATATGCATCTGGATTTTAAAAAGTGATTACAGGTTTTCTCTATTAGACCTTAGTTTTGGTGATATAGAGTTCTATTGTTTTTCTGTTGACCAATCATGATACAGTGGTATAAAGTAAGTAATAGTTACATGATCACAATAGTAAAAGATGTTTATCAGTTTTCACAATCAATAGCCAGACAAAAAATAAAAAATAATTACAATTGCAAGCCATAATGGAAACATGATTAACTTAACAGTATAAAGTAATCACTAACAATTTGGGAGAGTCAAGCAGAGTGACGTGGTATGCGGAAGTGCATACACACACATGTTTCCATCCACCCAGCCAGTCTATGTCTTTTGGTTGGTGCGTGTAATTCATTTATACTTAAGGTAATGATTGATATATATGATCCTATTACTGTTTTCTTAATTGTTTTGGTCTTATTTTCTGTAGGTCTTTTCCTTTTTCTTGTGCTCCCTGCCTAGAGAAGTTCCTTTAGCATTTGTTGTAAAGCTGGTTTGGTGGTGCTGAATTCTCTTAACTTTTGCTTATCTGTGAAGCTTTTGATTTCTCCATCAAATCTGAAGCAGAATCTTTCTGGGTAGAGTGTTCTTGGTTGTAGGTTTTTCCCTTTCATCACTTTAAATGTATCATGCCATTCCCTTCTGGTTTGTAGAGCTTCTATTGAGAAATCAGCTGATAGCCTGATGGGAGTTTCCTTGTATGTTGTCACTTTTCCCTTGTTGCTTTTAATATTTTATCTCTATATTTAATTTTTGTCAGTTTTACTATGTATCATGGTGTGTTCCTCCTTGGGTTTATCCTGCCTGGGGCTCTCTGTGCTTCCTGAACTTGGTTGACTATATCCTTTCCCATATTTGGGAAGTTTTCAGCTGTTATCTCTTCAAATATTTTCTCAGGCCCTTTCTCTCATTCTTCTCCTTCTGGGACCCCACTAATGAGAATGTTGGTGCCTTTAATGTTGTCCCAGAGGTCTCTTAGGCTGTCTTCATTTTTTCATTCATTTTTCTGTATTTTGTTCTGCAGCAGTGATTTTCACCATATTGTCCTCCAGGTCATTTATCTGTTCTTCTGCCTCAGTTTTTCTGCTATTGATTCCTACTAGTGTATTATTCATCTCTGTTTATTTGTTTTTTAGTTCTTCTAGGTCTTTGGTAAATATTTCTTGCATCTTCCCATTCTTTGCCTCCATTCTTTTCCTGAGATCCTGGATCATCTTCACTATCACTATTCTGAATTCTTTTTTTGGAAGGTTGCCTATCTTCACTTCATTTAGTTGTTTTTCTGGGATTTTATCTTGTCCCTTCATCTGAGACATAACTTTCTGCTTTTTCATTATGGTTAACTTTCTGTAATATGTTTTGTGAGACTGTGCTTCTTGCGTCTCCTGTCTGCCCTCTGATGGCTGAGGCTAAGAGGCTTGTGTAACCTTCTTGATGGGAGGGGTTGGCAATGGGAAAAACTGGGTCTTGCTCTGGTGGGCATGGCCTTGCTCAGTAAAGCTTTAATCCAATTGTCTGCTGATGGGTGGGGTTACTCTCCCTCCCTGGTAATTGTTTGGCCTGAGGCAACCCAGCCCTGGGGTCTGCGGGCTCTATGGTAGGGGTAATGTGAAGTCCAAGAGGGTTTACACCAAGGGGGACCTTCCAGTACCCCCATCCCTGTGGTGAGCCCCTGCTGACTCACACCGCCACAGGAAGCCCTCCAACACTAGCAGGTAATGGTGGTTCAGTCTCCTGTGGAGACACTGCTCCTCTTCTCTGGGTCTTGGTGCATGCAAAATTTTGTTTGTGCCCTCCAAGACTGGAGTCTCTGGTTCCTCAGCCCTCTGGAAGGCCTGTAATCAAACCCTGCTGGCCCTCAAGGCCAGATTCACCAGGGATTCCCAGTCCCTTTGTCGGATCCCCAGGCTGGGAAGCCTGATGTGGGGTTCAGAATGTTCACAACAGTGCAAGAACTTCTTTGATATTATTATTCGCTAATCTGTGGGTTGCCCACCTGGCAGGTATAGGATTTGATTTTATTGTGATTGCACCCCTCCTACTGTCTCGCTGAGGCTTCTTCTTTGTCTTTGGATGTGGAGCATCTTTTTTTTGGTGGATTGCAGCATCCTCCTATTGATGGCTGTTCAACAGCTAGTTGCAATTTTGGTGCTCTCATAGGAGGAGGTGAGTACATGTCCTTCTACTCTGCAATCTTGATCTGGAAGCCTGTACAAGTACGTTTTTACAGCTATCAGTGACCGAATATTTTTTCTCTACTGTGTCCTTTAAATCTTTTTTGACACATCTTAATATCATGTTTGCTCTTCTTTTCCCACTATTTATTCCCTTTTCAAGAAACATCTCATGCAGGACTTGAAGGCTATTATTTAATAGTTCTTCTCCACATTGGATTATCTCAGTTTTTTAACTTGTCTTCACTGATCTAATTTTACAATGTTTTACTGGTGTATGTGATCCTCTTATCTCTCTTTCGTCTGCGGACATCTATGACCTTGGTTCAGGATTCTATGATTCACAATGGAAAGGGCGATGGTGAAGCCCCTGTCTTCAGTGAAAGCTAAGGGTACCTCACTGTCTGTACTCATTCCTCAAAAGGCAGATTATTTAAGGGCTGGGACTGGGATGTCAGCTTGGTTCCCAGGACTGAATGCAAAGAGGTTGAAGAAACAGCAAGGGAGCGTGTCACTGAAAAAGAAAAACTCATTTTGCATGTTATTTAAACCTTGTCTGTACTACTCTTCCATAAGAACATCATAAGAAGCCCTAGACATAAAAGATATAAAGCTTAATTTCTTTCTTTCTGTGGTGTGTCAGTGCAAATGTTGGGTAGAGTGTGATGCGATGAGAACAGCCGTGCTGAGTGCCCAGTGCTCCTCTTTGGACTAAGCGCTCACTGCCCGTCCTCATCAGTGACCTGAACATGTAGCCCTGTGGCTCCTCCCCTTCCCCGCCTCTTTCCCTTTCTCCTACCAGTGCTTCCCGGGGATATCTCCCAAGGACCGCTTGCTCTTTGTCTCAGAGTTTGCTTCTGGAAGAAACTAAACGAAAAAGCAGTAGTCAAACCTCAGCCATGGGAGCACTGGCCATTTCTTCAGGTGCAGGAAGATGTACAGTGTGGGGTTTCCATGAGGTGCCTGCTGTTTCTCGCTGCTGTGATCAAGGCTGAAGTCTGTTCACCTCAGAAAGGGGTGAACAGTGGCAGCAACAGAATCAAACCATGCCATCCCCTCCCAGAGCGGCTGGGAAGAGCGGAATTCCAAAATCGTAGGAATGGCAAAGGTCAGGCCTAGGCAGAGCCTGTGAATGGCTTGTGTATGGAGAGATGACTGTTGTTTTCCTCAGGAGAGCCTCGTCCCGTGCTTGTTTGCCATTTTAGGTGGGAGGATGAGGGACGGTGGGAAGCCCTCAAGGGTGTGTGAGAGCACCTTCTAATGCCTAAAAAAGGTAGTGGTCAGGGTTCCTGGGTAAATGTAGCTTTGTGTCAACTCCCCAGGCACAGACCAGCATGTGTCACTGGAAAGTTGTTTCTGTAAACTGAGTAGAAGTGAAAACACCAGGTTCACTCCTTCCTGTTGAACTGACCCCGGCACATCTTAGTAAACCAAGTCATCTCACATAGAGCACTGTCTCCAGCTGATGCAGCTCCATCAGACAGCAGCACTCCTGGGCCCGCCTTCCCCAGAAGGAACAGCACTGCAGGGCCAAAGGAGCAGGAGAATTTCAGCTTCGTGTCTGGGGCTCTGGGCTGCCAGACTCACAGTCTGGAGCACCTCGATCCCAGATGTGCAGCAGAAGTGACCCTGGAAAAGGCAGGTTGACTGTGAATTCAAGAGGCTGCTTCCTGCTGTACACTTCATCTCTATTTTTGAAAATACCAAGGTGTGGCTAGAACCTATATAAAGCATGCCGGGGGGCTGGAAATGATGTCATAGGTCACCCAGCTGCTACCTTACTCCCACCAGCATCGAGAGAGAGCATTCATGCCAAAGCCAATGAAACAAAGCCCATGCCTTGGCTCCCAGCCACCTCTTAGAGACTGTGATGAGGAGACAATAAGGAGGAAAATGGCAGTTGTGTTATTATTTTTAAAAAACACTGTTTTATTAAGGTGTAGTTGGCATACAATGAACTGTGCATACTCAAAGTGAACAGACAGGAGTTGACACCCATGAAACCATCACCACCATCCAGATGATGAATAAATCTGCCATCTCTGAAAGCTTCTTTGTGTTCCTTGGGGATTCCTCCTTCATTCCTCAGGAACCTCCACCACTGATCTGCCTTCTGTCACTATGGATCCGTTTTTACATTTCCTAGGGTTTTACATAAGCAGACTGGTACGGAATGTACAGCATGGGGCGCTATTTTGCGCACCATAATGACTCTGTGATGCATCCACGTTGTTTGGTGCATACGAGTTTGATCCTTTTATTGCCAGTTGGTATTCCATGGTATGTGTACACAATATGCTTTTCCATTCACCCAGTAAAGCACGTTGAGGTTGTTTCCAGCTCGGGCCTATCAAACTAAGGATGCTACGAATGTTTGGGTGTAAGTCCTTGCATCATGAACATATGCTTTCATTTCTCTTGTGTGAATTCTTAGAGACAGACTAGCTGGGTATATGCTTAGCTTACTTAAAATTGTGGCAGTCTTTTTTTAAACTTTTTTGAGGGAATATAATTGCATTACAATGTAGTGGTAGTTTCTGCTGTGCAACAAAGTGAATCAGCTGTATGTATATGAATATCCGCTCCCTCTTGGTCTCCTTTCCACCCTTCCCATCCCAGCCCTCTATGTCATCACAGAGCACCAAGATGAGTTTCCTGTGCTTTATAGCAGGTTTCCACTAGCTATCTGTTTTACACATGGTAGTGTGTATATATATATATATATGTGTGAGCTTCCCAGGTGGCACTAGTAGTAAAGAACTCGCCACCAATGCAGGAGATGTAAGAGATCAGGTTTCAATCCCTGGGTTGAGAAGATCCCCTGTAGGAGGGCATGACAACCCACTCTAGTATTGCCTGGAGAATCGCCATGGACAAAGGAACTTGGTGGGCTACAGTCCATAGCGTTACAAAGAGTCAGACATGACTGAAGCGACTTAGCACACACACAATCAGTGTAATATATATGTCAATCCTAATATTCCAGCTTGTCCCACGCTCCCCTAAAAAAACAATAATAAATACATAAAAATAAGATTGTGGCAATCTTTTACAGGCACTCACATAATACGTTTAGGATCTATAAAACTCAGGACACTGTTAGAAAATGAGAGAATTTGGAAGTTTAGTTGCAAGATGGTATCTTCCTACAGCTAATACACAAGTGTATAATCCATAATATATTATGGAAAACTGAAGGAAGGGGAGAAGATACCGTTTCCTTAGAAAGAATTCTCCTACCTTTTCAGGATTCTCCAAATCAAAAGTTTCAGGGGGCTCAATCCTCCAGGTGAGCATGGTTGCTGGCGGTGGTAGAAAGAAATAGTTGCTGGACAAGAACCAGTGGGAAAGTCTCCTAGCAGGAGACTTGACTTCCTCTGTAAGCTGCTGTTTGATGTTCCCTTCATCTTCTTGTCCTGATGCCCTGCCTGACTGGAAGTTAACAGAACCAGAAATAGATTTGTATCTCCTGCCTGGAGACTCAATTACATTGTGACTTGGAAATCTGGTATTGGTTATGAGCCCAAAATGAACTGGAAGCCAGGTTTATTGCTGGAAATCTTCAAATTTCAGGAAAGACAAAAATTCAAAAGGGGAGATCTCATTAAGTGTTTCTAATCCTTAGCCCAGGAAAAAGGCTGCAGGAATGTTAACATGAGCTGAACCTCTGGCCATGCTAGACATGAGAAGAGTGATGACTCTTAGAAACCCACAGAAGATTCTTGCTAGAGGGCAAGGACTATTCTTTACTGACACATAAGGTGACCCGTCCACTGCCCCAGGGGACATGGAGCAGTCGTGACTTGCAGGTACAGGCGAGAAGCTAGGGGTGATTTCTACACACTTGCACCCACGGTGTGGTTCATGGAGCAGCAGCAACAGTGTCTCCTGGGAACTCATTAGAAAATAAGAATCTCAGGCCCCACCCAGAATGACTGAATCAGGATCTACAATTTAATTACAGATTAAGAAGCTCTGGTCAAGATGCATGCTTTTCTTGCAAGTTACAAGTCCCCAGAAGCACTCAGGACAAGTCAGGTATTATTGCCCAGTTGAGCGCCACAACAACCTACCCCAAACCTCAGTGGCCTGTAAAAACAAGCATGTATGTATTCTCACCGGAGAAGGCAATGGCACCCCACTCCAGTACTCTTGCCCGGAAAATCCCATGGATGGAGGAGCCTGGAAGGCTGCAGTCCATGGGGTCGCTGGGGGTCGGACATGACTGAGCGACTTCACTTTCACTTTTCACTTTCATGCATTGGAGAAGGAAATGGCAACCCACTCCGGTGTTCTTGCCTGGAGAATCCCAGGGACGGGGAAGCCTGGTGGGCTGCCGTCTATGGGGTCGCACAGAGTCGGACACGACTGAAGTGACTTAACACTAACAACATGTATTCTCACGCCTGTGGGTCTCTGGGTTGCTGGGGCTCAGTAGATCTAGGCAGGCTGGGCTCCAGGCTAAGGCTTGGGTCTGGGTTTCTTCCTGCATCTCCCGGATTTACACAACCAGCAGGCTACCTGCCCTGCACTCCTCTCATGGTGATGAAAAATCACAGAAAGGCAGAGGCAAGCCCGAAGGACAAGTACACTCCAGCCTTTGCTTAGATCACATCTGTTAGCACCCTGTTGGCCAAAACTCATCACCAAGCCCAACAGAGTGGCCAAAGGCTTTGGATTTGTTTCAGTGCTTCCTCTGCTTCTCATGTGTGTGCCTTCAGCAAAAGTCTCACACTTCTCTGTGCTTCTATGTCCTGTTCAGTAAATGGGATAGTAAAAGTGGTATCCATGGGAGGTTATAACGCTGAAAGGACCGTCCTTGGTGCATAAGGACACGTCGACCCATGAATCTGGTGCTACAGAGTAGCGTGACCTTGGACAAGTCACTTCAACTCTGTGCATTTCATTTTCCTTATCTAAAAGTAGACTAAAAAAAGTAAATAAAAATAGACATCCTAATGGGATAATTATACTGATTTTTAAACTTTATCTTCAAACATGGTGGTAATGATGCTGATAGTGGTATAAAAGCTAACCTTGAGCATTTATTCTGTGCCAAGAGCAGAATAAATAACAACTTTGTATGTATTTGCACCTTGAATTCTCACAACAGCCCAGTGAAGATTCTTTCCCATTTTGCAGCCTAGGAAACAAAGGCAGAGCAGTGTCATGAAATCAAGGTTTAATGTCTGATTGTCCTGAGCACGTTGTGTGGAGGGAAATATATCGCAGAAGGGAGGCAGTCCAGGCTGGCTGCATGTGCTGATGCCTATTCTGCCTCATGTCTATCAGTGATGCTTCTAGAAAGGTTACTCCTGGTGGCTTCTCTCATGTGGGAGAAGGAAAGGAAAGAGCAGGGGCAGCTAGGGAGAAAAGGCTGAGAAAGACCTGGTCTCCTGGTAACAGGCCTTCCCACCCTGGGCTTCTCACATGGCTCAGTGGTAAAGAATCCGCCTGCCAATGCTAGAGACGCAGGATCGATCCCTGGGTTAGGAAGATTCCCTGGAGAAGGGGATGGCAACCCACTCCAGTATTTTTGCCTGGAGAAATCCATGAACAGAGGAGCCTGGTGGACTACAGTCCACGGGGTCTCAAAGAGTCAGATATTACTTAGCGACTGAACAACAAGAGTAACTTCTGACCCCACCCACCATGCAGCCACGTCCACATTCCAAGAAACGGATGCTGGATGGATGTGCCGAACATTTCCAGTGGGACCCAACCATTACCCAAGGCTGTGTTGTGCAGCTGCTGGACCTGGCTTTGGGCTGGAATCAGACCGAGGGGAAGAAAGAAGGGGCGAAAGGGTTAGTCGCTCAGTCACGCCTGACTTTTTGCAACCCCGTGGATTGTAGCCCACCAGGCTCTTCTGTCCATGGAATTCTCCTGGCAAGAACACTGGAATGGGTAGTCATTCCCTTCTCCAGGGGATCTTCCCCACCCAGGGATTGAACCTGCGTCTCCTGCACTGCAGGCAGATTCTTTACCATCTGAGCCACCAAGGAGTGGGGCCTGCAGGATCCTGCCTCTGAGAAACCAGACCCAGAAAGGCCACGGGTTACTCAGTCCATACTGGATTCCACCAAAAGTGATTTCTGAGTCAAGAGACATACGCTTCTCTCTTTCCATCTTCCTTCCGCCTGGTCTCTCTCGTGCAGTTTCACTGCTTAAAACCTGTGTGTTCCGTGGTGGGGGTGGGACTGTGCCCATGGATACTTGATTCATCACCCGTGGGCTTTAACAACCGAAGCTGGCAACACCTTTGCAGGGCATCCCTTACGAAGGGGCACCCTTCCTGCCTTCCTTTCTCGACCTAACAAGAGAAACAGGCAGACCTGGGGACAGGAGTTTTGCCAGCTCTCTGAGCTGTATATTCTGCTTTCCAATTACAGTTTCTGGCCAGAAGAATCTTTTCCTTGTGACTAATCAGATTCGTCCCTTTCCTTGGTGTGTCACAAAGTCCTTTTCCTCAAGGTCTTCTGAGGAGAGAGTGGTCAGGAATTTTTAAGTGTTTCCCATAGTTGAGAGGCGTATTGTACTTCCTTTTCTGGTTGTGGCGTTACACCGCTAATATCTAATCAGCTTGTGGGCCACTGTGATTCTAGACCTTTCTCTGTCATCCTTCCCACGTCTCTGACAGCCCTGTACCCCCAGTGAATTTTATCCTTTGTTTTGCTTTGCTTCTGACAAAACTTGTCCCATACTTTGGATATGTTCTGTAGTGCCGTCTCCCTTCTCTGTTCCCCAAACGTTGGGTGGGGACCAGTCTCATGTCAATGATCTTAATAGCTTAGTAACTTTGTGATTGTCACAGAATTGAGCACTAACTAGGTTGATGGCTTCAACAGAAAAACAAACAAAACTTAAAAAAAAAAAAAGTATGACCACTAGAAGTGTGAAATCACTATTTTATCTCACAGAATGGCAAAATGGAAACAGAAACTAAAGACTGTTGGCAAGAATGTGGAGCACCTATAGGGAATACAAACAGATGGGAACACTTTGGAAAATTGTTTTTCCAGAGTAGCTACTAAGACAGAATATATATGTACCCTCTGACCCAGCAATCCCATCCTGGGTATATTCCCCACAGAAATGTATTCCTCCGTGGACTCAAAAACCTAAAAAAGAATGCTCATAGCAGCACTAGTTAAAATAGACCCCAAACTGGAAAGACCCAAAGTGCCTATCCACAGTAGAACGGATAGTAAGGCAGTAGGTGCACATGTCCAACTCCACAAACGCCGTGTCACGCGGAAGGAGCCAGTCACAAAAGCGTACGTGCAAGAAAATTCTGTTAGTGTTAAATGACCAGGAAAAGCTAATCCATGCTGTTGAAACAGAGAAAACACCAGCCATCCTCATTAAGGGGACACAAGGGGGCATCTGGCTGCTGCTAATATTGTTTCTTGATCTGCGTGTTGGCTACATGGTTGTGTTCAGTTTGAGAAATCTCACTGAGCTATATAGTTATAGACATGCATTTCTCTATATGGATATCATCCTTCAGTTAAAAATACAGTAAAGAGGGAATTCCCTGGTGGGCCAGTGGTTAGGACTCCATGCCTACAGTGACAAAGGCCCAGGTTCGATCCCTGGCAGGGGAACTAAGATACTATAAGCCATGCTGTGTGGCTAAAAATAAAAATTAATTAGTTAATTAATTTTTTAAAATACAGTAAAGAAGGTAGCAGGCAGGGTAGATAGTATAGGCGAGATGGCCTTTTTTCACTGGGAAAGGCAACCGGCAGCCCAGAGTCCACTCCCTGTTCTCCTTGGTGTATCCTGCCCCGCAGGCTGCTCTCCAAGTTTTAATGAGTGTGGACTAGTTTCAGCGTTGGGGGGGATCCTGCTCTGCCTCCGTGGCCCAGAACTATTGTCATGACATCAAAGACCAACTGCTGGCTAAGATACAGTCCATGTGAAAAGAGTGACCAGCAAATTTACTGCTTGACTTCACCCCTTTAGATGGAACTGGCCCCGTGGTCCCCTTTCAAAGCTCGATTGCGGACATATATCTTCTTTATAGGACACCATGTACAATAAAACGAGGCAATAACTTAAAATATTTTTAAAAGAATATCTTTGAGAGCACTGCAAGATGGGCATTCCATCACTGTGGTTACAGGTTCTCAAACACTCCTCAGGGTCTAACCATTGGTCTGAGAGCCTTCTATTCAATATGGTGACTTTTTTTGACTCATCGGGTTATATTTTTATGCTCCAACCCTTTCCCTAGGCTCTGCAAGTTCTTCGGAAAGTCATTAATGAGAGGAGATCTGCCTCAAATGAGAGGGCCACGTCACTCAAGTCAGGCAAAATGGCAAAGTTCATATCCCATTATTCATTAACTTGTTTAGAGTTATCCTTTATGGAGTTAACATTTTTAAAGGACTGAGGCCAATCTAAGCTCCTGGATTGGTTCTGTGCAGTTCCCCAATATCCACATGGACCTCATTTCTTTGCATAGCCCTGGTGTGGAAATCTCAGGCAGTTGTTAGCGTTTACAGACAGTAGAGTGAGGAAAGAAATGAGTTGTTTTGTATGATTCCCAGAAAATGAAGCACCTTATTCCCTTTCTAAGGGGGAAAATATTCCCTAGCATACTCGTGAAATGACTTATAAGGTAAAGGATGTCTTTGGCTTGACTTGGAGTCTTTCTCCAGGTGGCGGAGACTGAAGCGTCTGCAATCAACATTACCAGCCTGAATGGAACCATCCAAAATGATCCTTCCAATATGTGATCACTTATTACAGCAGGGAAATCAGTCCGCAGAGGATACAGCATTCTAAAGAGTGGCCAAGTCAGCCCTGGCTCGGAGCGTCCCCTCCTGTTTAATCCATTACTCTTGAAAAGTGCAGTGCACCACACTTGGCTGGAGAAAGGCCAACAACTGGACAGAACCTCTGCTTTCCAGTTTCCTCGGCCAGCACGCTCAGGCAGACACAGCACCCAGGTGAAGCGGCTGTGACCTTCCTGCTGAGACTTTGACGGAGGCCAAACACCCGATTCCAAAGACACCTTGGAAAGGAGTTCTCACCTGTAAGCAGGAGTAAGCATCAACTAGAAGATACTGGAAATATTCGGAAAGGCCGGAGAATCCCAAGAAAGTGACTGTCATGTTGAACTGCAGGTGGGGGTGATGACAGCCAGGCTCCCTGGAAGGCACCCAGTGGCCTCGCCCCCCTGAAGAGCCATCCCACGTGGGCGCCACACCACAGGTTTCAGTCTGCGTGTCCTCTGTACAGCTCAAGGCTCTGGGATAGCCCTAATGTGCACATCCACGCCCTTGGCCTTCCGTTTGTTCATAAATCGGGAAAGGGGGGAATAAGAGAAGGAAAGTGACCAGGGAACTCAATTACAGAGTGATGTGGCCCCGGGTAAGGGGGACACGTGTGCCGTGGGGCCAGGAAAAGCACAATTCATCTTCCTACCATGAACAGAGAATGAGGCTGTGAACACAGGGGAAAAAGGAGACAGAATTGTAGCTTCAAAGAGCCACCTCCTAATGAAGGAGACGCATTTTTCCTCTGGTACTGACTGAATGGTTGCTCCAAGATGGCTCAAACCATTAACTCAATTTACTTTACTTGGAGGGCTCCAGGGGATGTCCATTGTTCTTTTGGGTTGGGGTTCTGCATGCTGCTTAGGATGGGGAATGGAAGGAGGGCTGTGGAAACCCACCAGTGCCGTGGAGCCCGCCTGGGTGCCAGGAGCTGCCTGAAGGCTACACAGGCTCCCTTTCGAAGAAAAACTCAGTATCCACAAAAGCTCAAGTGTTCCGCCTGGAATGACCTTGGGGTGTCCTGAGACCCAAGGAAAGCCAGATGCTGGCGGGGAATTGCTATGGCCATGCCCCTGGAAGGTTCTCTCCTGGTCCAACAACACGAGGAGGATGCCTTTTATGTTGCCAGGATACCTGGGCACATGACAAGTGCCCGTGCTTACGAGGGTCACTGCACGTGGGTGCGTGCGTGCCCACTGCCCTGCTCATTGCACTGAGCAGGCGCCTCCGGCTCAGCACCATCCCCACAGCCACAGAGAGGGTCTCTGCTTAGAAGGCAGGCTGCAGATGAAACCCTAGAGTGTCGCTGTTGGTGAGAAACTTTGAAAACTGAGTCCCAAACGTCTCTTTTTAGACACGAGGGATCAAAAACCTGGAGAAATGGAAGGACTTGCCCAGTTCCTTACTACTTATTCCAGGATGACTGACCCCTCAAGCCAGTCCTGTTTCACAAAGCCCCACAGGCCCACTTCTGAGCACCCTAAGAGGTCTCATGGTTTTTCTTTGCCAAAGGTAATTGGAGCTGATGTCCATTTCAAGTGCCTCGACCCTGTGATGTTATAGTTGCAGTTTGATTGTCAAGGGGAGTCGAAAGGAAACTAAGTGAACATGAATTGTGTTTCTTATTTCAGAGATTTTTGGGTAGCAGTCAGGTAAATGAAATAACATACATGTAAGCGTAGGACATGACCCACCCACAGAATAAGGGCTCCACAATTCCATTCACTCATTCAGGACTCACATATTGAATGCCCCTGCTATGCAGGGGTTGCACCA
Source organism: Bubalus bubalis (assembly GCF_019923935.1). Taxonomy (NCBI): domain Eukaryota; kingdom Metazoa; phylum Chordata; class Mammalia; order Artiodactyla; family Bovidae; genus Bubalus; species Bubalus bubalis. The sequence goes on along the minus strand of NC_059170.1, from coordinate 76,917,158 downwards.
GGTGCTGGAGATTAATAGAGAACAAGCTTCTGATCCCTGTGGGGGAGAGCAGGTCAGGCAGGTAAAGTGACAAGTACTGAAGCCTTAAGGTGGGAAAGACTTCAGCTTGACTGAGGGGCAGAAAAGAGATGGAAGGACCGTGTGTAAGGGAGAAGTGGTTTCTGAACTTGTAGAAGAAGGCAGGGCCCTGTAGGTCATGACAAAGAATCTGGCTGTTCTTTTGAGATTAGCAAGAAAGGAAGCATGAAAGAGATTTTGAGTGATGGCTCTGTCTGCTTTGTGGAGAATGGGAAGGAAGGGTACAGACATGTCAGGAGGTTTCATCATAAAGTAAACCAGGCAAGCGAGGAGGGCACATGGGCCAGGATGGAGCGGAGTGGATGGCTAATGCATGCAAGACACAGTTCTGACACAAAGCTAACAGCATTTGCTGAAGGACTGGACTTCAGAGTCCCAGATAACTTCTGGTTTTATGGGAGGGGGCAGTGTATGGTGTCCATGTCAATGGACCTGTATCAGACATGTGACATTTGAGATGTTTGTGGATGTCTAAATGAAGATGATGAACAGGGAAAGGGGGTCAGACTGACCAAGAACTGAGTCTGGAACATCATGACCAAAGTGGTAGAAGGAAAACCAAGGGTTGTGTCACAGAAGTCGAGGGAGGAAAGTGACTTCAAGCAAGAGACCTCCTGTTGAATGCTTCCATCGGGGCAAAGATAAGGACACGGAGGTGCCCATGGGGAGCATGACCATGGCTGGTGCCTCGATGATGCTGTTTCAGAGGCACTATAGGAACAGAGGAGCCTCTCCTGGATGATGGCACCACCAACCCGATGGACATGAGTGTGAGCAAGCTCCAGGAGATGGTGAAGGACAGGGGAGCCTGGCTTGCTGCAGTCCATGGGGTTGCAAAGAGTCAGACACGACTGAGGGACTAAACAACAACTCCCGGATAAACGAGCACGTGGGAAGTGAGGAAGTAGAAACAGAATCTAAAAGTAAGCCTTAGAGAAGTTTTGCTATGAAGGGGAAGCATGCCAATATGGGACTGAAGGAGGAGTTTCTGGTTCATTTGTTTCAAGATTGGAGATACCAGGGCATCTTTGATGCTGATGAGCCTGAGCCAATAGAAAGGAAGAAATTAATGATGCCAGTCTGAGAGGCAAGGACTGGGGACTGGAGTCCTCGAGAAGGCGAGAGTGTGAGCGTGGGAACTGGCCTCTGATCGAAGCAGGGGTGGTCATCCCCTGAGACAGCTGGGACGAGGGAGACGGTGAGCTACGTGTGCAGGTCAAGTGCTGGGAGCGTGAGCATGACCGTCTGAGGGACGACTTCCGTTCCCTCAATGAATATGCAATATGGACAATGAGTGGAAAGTTTGGAGAAAGAAGATACAAAACAGTCCATCTTGAACACTGGAGAAGGCAAGCTTCTGAGGAAACAGCAGTGGACACTGGAACCATCCTAAGAGCTCATTAGGTGTCTGATAACATGAATCCAAAGTGCAGTGATGTTTTCACATTGGGATGTTTTATTTTTTCCCATCACCCATCTGCTTGGCTACTAACCTAGAGAAGTCAAATCCTTGGGTTCAACCAGAACTGAACTTTTGCCAGTGAATAGATCAGAAGGAGTGAAGGGGGCAAGGAAAGTTGAAGGGTAGGGGTTACAGAGGAATAGTTACAATAATAGAACACATGTTGAATAAACAGAAGTAAGAGAAGGCTGAAGGATGGGGAGAAACTGGTATGGAGTGAAGATCGCATTGAATTTGAAAACTCAGGAGAAGAGCTGATGGAGGCTCCGGTGTCTTCTTAGCAGTCTCAGCTCAGAAGGGACACGCATCACTTCTGCTCCCATCAGTCATACTTGTGTCAAGGTGGCTGGAAAATGCATTCCCATTAGGGCCAGGGCCGGGGCCAGGGGCTACCTCTGCTGGGGAGTGGCGGCCCCTGTTGTTGGAGGACAGCTGGCCCTCTCTGCCTCATTGCTCATGGTGGCTTCTGCTCACTGCACTCTGTGCGTGCACCTCCAGGTACCACACTGGGCCTGTGCGTTCATCGGTTTGCTTTCTTCCTGCCTCACCCCTTGGTTTCCTTATCACGTGACCAATAATGGACCGTTACTTGCCACGGAGCCCACTACTTCTCAAAACACCAGGCCTGAGTCTAAAAAAAGAGAAGGCCAGTCTTTCCCCAGTGCCAAAACCCAGGGAAGAAATTAAGCATGTCCACAATTTGAAAGTCATGTTTATCACCCTGCAGCATCTATTTGCACTATGAATATTTATCCGGATATTAATCAGCAAACCACAGTTTGGGTAGGACTTGTTATAACCCATCTGATAGGGAAGAAGGACTTAGAAATTCACAATATTCGTGCATTAAGAGTAGCGGGTGCAACTTTCCTTGAATTATTCCAGCGTTAGAAGGAAAGATGGACTTATTTTCTCAACTAGCTGGATAATATGTTCGCTTTAGTGGGATGACAGAAGCCCCAGTGCTCACAGTGTTTGAGAAGAGAAAGTTTATCTATTACCACAGCTGCAACAGAGGTGGAGCTAATCCAGCCACAAGTGAAAGAGAGACCCGTTAGCCAGCTTTAAATGGTGACGCTTAAGAACAAACACAATGCATTGTATTGCAGGAGACGCAGATTCGATTCCTAGGTTGGGAAAATCCCCTAGAGGAGGGCGTGGCAACCCACTCCAGTATTCTTGCCTGGAGAATCCCATGGACAGAGGCGCCTGGCGGGCTGCAGAGAGTCGGACACGAGCAAAGCGACTGAGCACAAGCACAGACACGTGAGCAAACACCAGCAGGATACTTTTCTCTTTTCCTTCACTCCCAGACAGGCGAGGGAAACTCAAGCACAGAGAAAATTTGCCTCAGTCCTGGACTAGATGCAAAGATCCGCTCGCACTCTCAAAGGCTGAAAGACCTACACGAGTAGGAGGGGATTCGGAACAGCTCACCTCTGATTGGCATGCAGGTGACAGTCCCTCAGCACTGACGTGACCACAAATCTTGCCTAGTGTCAGGTTCAAATACAGAGTCTCTGTTTCCACTGCCAAGGAAGATCCATATGCAAAGACCAGCCTTAGCTGCTAAAAAGAGTGTGGTTACTTATTTGTATACAACATATCTTCAGGCTCTACGAAGTATGTGGCAAGATAGTTCTGTAATTTCTTTTTCTCATGGCAAGAGGGCAGATAAAAAGAATTTAGCTACAAATAATTATATTTCATACAAAAATAATTAAAAGGTTTCGTATTGAGGTTTATTTCTCAGTTCATAGGCATGATATTAACTTTTCTAAATACATCCATAATTCAAACATATATGAAAAGCGACTTCCCTAGTGGTCCAGTGGTGATGACTTCACCTTCCAAAGGATGAGATGTAGCAGGTTCGATCCCTGCTCAAGGAGCTTAGATCCCACATGCCTTGCAGCCCAAAAGTCAAAACATAAAACAGAAGCAATATTGTGACAAATTCAATAAAGACTTTTTAAAAAAGGGTCCACATCAAAAAGTCTTTTTAAAAAACAACAACAAAAAAACCATAAATGAAGAGATAATTAGATTTCTTAACAATCCCTTGGCCAAGTTTTTTAGCTGCCATTCAGGTATTTTGGTGCCACTCATGTGTTTCTTCCCTGGTGGCTCAGATGGTAAAGAGACTTGGGTTTGATCCCTGGGTCAGGGAGATCCCCTGGAGAAGGGCATGGCAACCCACTCCAGTATTCTTGCCTGGAGAATTCCATGGACAGAGGAGTCTGGCAGGCTACAGTCCCTGGGCTCGCAAAGAGTCAGACATGACTGAGTGACTCACCCCCATGCATTTCTGGGATGACTCACTCTATGTTAAAAAGGGTATGTTCCCATTTTAAGACCCCTAAAAGCAAACACCAATGCAATATCAAAGGATGGTAAAAGGTGGACAAAGGAAAGGTGTGTTTCACCTACGTGTCAGTTTCAGAAGCATCTGCCTGGCCTGGTGTGTATGGCATTAATTTCCTGCTGTTTTTCTATTGGAATGCCCCCCTGAGTCGCTTGAAGTTGAAAATCAAGTCATGTTTCTTTAATCAGCCTTAGGAAACAGTGAAAGAAAGGGGTGGTGGAGAGATTCCTTTTTATGAAAAGTTTCTAAAATCAACAAAGCCTAGGAGAATGAGTATGTACAACTTTGGGCCATGAGTCTGGGATTTTAACTTCAGAGAACATCTGTTACTCACCATCCTCAGGTCAGTTAAGTATCTTCCTCCCTGTATTATTTGTCTCCTGTTCCAATATTTAGCAGCTTGATATAATCTCAGATTTTCTGTGCATCAGGAAATTGAACACTCTTGGTCCAGGGTCTCTCCTAGCCTGATGCAGTGTATCAGGCAGGGCTGTAGTCATCTCCAGGCATGGCTGGTGGAAGACTGGCTTCCAGGCTGGGTCATTGGCAGGATTCTGTTTTCCCCAGGGCTGTTAACATGGCTCCTTGCCATGTGGGCTTCTCCATGGGGCAGCCCAAATATGGCAGCTGGCTTCCTCACAGCCAGAGAGTGCTAGCAAGATGAAACTCATGGATTTCTACTACCTAATCACAGTGACTTCTGATCACTTTTGCCTTATTCTGTTTGTTAGAAGCAAGTCACTTGTTCCAACCAATACTCAAACGGAATGAACTGCACAAAGGTGTGAATTCCAGGGGATGGGTTCACATTCCCCCGAACTCGGACATTGCTCCCTGCCCGTTTTTGTTGTCCCAATGATGACAATTCCCTTTTGCTCTCCGGTTTGGTGACCTGGTCTTTCCTTTCCCAATCTCCTTTTTAAGTCTAGCTTCTCTATTCTCATGCTCATCAAAATATAGTAAATACTCAACTTCATCTTCTTAAAAATTGTTGCCCTCCTTGCTTAAGAAGTCCAGTGGTTCCCCCCATTTCTTACCTCAAAACCAGTATTGAGGAGCTGTATATCTGGAATTAATCAGCTTTTCTTGCCCTTTGCTTTATAGGTGGAATTTGCAGCCAGATCAGGCTCTCACTAGTCCTTGTGCCCTCCTGTGCGCTTTCGCCTCTCTGCTCTGCCTGAAACTGCCTCCTCCCTCTTTCCAGCTGCAAAAATTCTAGACAAACCACAAAATCTTTCCTGTGAGCTGTGGAGGTAGAAATGGGCTCATGTCTGAACCCACTGCACAGCCATTAAATGAAGATTACATATGTACAGTTATCTAGCTGTCTAATCTGTGTCTGTACAGTGCCCCCATTCATAGAGATATATGTATCCACATGATGATTATATAATTGTATGTATATCAATATACACATAACTGTTTGTATATATATAATTTTATATATATGTAATATGGGCTTCCCAGGTGGTACTAGTGGTAAAGAACCCACCTGCCAATGCCAGACACATAAGAGATGCGAGTTAGATTCCTGGGTCAAGAAGATCCCCTGGAGGGGTATGGCAGCCCAGGCCAGTATCCTTGCCTGGAGAATCCCATGGACAGAGGAGCCTGGCAGGCTGTAGTCCATGGGGCCGCAAAGAGTCAGACACAACTGAAGTGACTCAGCACACACATGTATATAATACAATATAACGTAGCGTAATATAATATACTCATCCCTTCCCCACTCTGCCTGCCAAATTAGAGTAAGAGTCTTGAGAACAGGGTGGCAGCTTACTTCTCTTTCCTTTCTCACAGCAGATACAGTAGCCCTTGGCGTGAGGTACTTGTTCAATAAAATCTGTAATGCCATATAGTAATGTGCTTTCCAAAATGCCTTCCCCACGTTTGGGGAGTGGATATTGTTATTTTCATTTTATAGATGAGGAAACTGAGACTCTGACGGTTTACTTACATGCCAACAGCAGACAGCAGCAGAGCCCTCCCTGATGAAACCCCTGAGTTCTCACAGTGGCCTGGTCTACAAGCAGGACGTGACCAGTTTGGACTTCTCCATTCATATTTGTTTTTTTTTTTTTTTCCTTCTAAATGTAAAACCACCTAATTTGACTTGATTTTTTTAATGGTACAATTCACATTCACCAACCCCTGCACTATAATAAATGTCCTACTCTTTGAATTTTTTTCTTAACCACGACAAAGGATGGGATTGAAAAGAGATTTTTTAAAATAAATAAAAGACCCATCAGGGGCCGGAGGAGGGCCTGGATCTGTTTTTATGTGAATTAACCATTTCAATTTACCCAAAAAAAGCAGTGTCAGGAAACATCATGTTGTTAAATGTCACTTTGTGCGTCTCTTGCTGTCCCCGATTCACTTCTGACCCTGACATGAAGGAAGCCATCATGCAGCTAGTAGCCTGCACAGGTCAGGGAGGTTCTAGTGACTCAGGATCCCTTTGCCAGATGCCTTGGCAGCAATCACAGGCATTTTTGTCAGGAAAGTGGCTTGTGTGTGTGTGTGTGTTGACGTGTGTGTGTTGATGTGTGTGTGTGTTGACGTGTGTGTGTGTCGATGTGTTTTTTATAAGAGGGACTGAAGCATGAAAGATAATTATTCCTAAACCCCAGTGTTCAGACTTCTGTAGGCAACATTCTGAATCCAAAATGACTTTCAGCCAAGTCGTCTTTGCACCTGGGAACTGTGAAAAGGATTGAAAGCTTCTAAAGGAGATGAAACTTGACCACCACAGGAAGTGACTTACAGCCCTAGAGGCTCAGATGTATTGACATAAGGTAGTGAAGTAGGAAAGAATTACAGTTTTCAAAAAGCAGTCAGCTCTTGGCTTCTCTTTTATCGCAGTGTGATGTGTGTGTCCTAGAATAAAACCCTCTAACCACAGTGCAAAATTGACATTCACGCAGCAGGCGTGGTTTGAATCCCTTTCTTTTGTGGGTCTGACACTAAGGAAAGTCGGAATTTCCTCTACGACTTTTTCATCATGTGTCAGTATTGTGGTTTCCAAACACTGTATGGATCTGATTTTCCCAGTTGCAGGGGGGCAACATGCTGCCTATGGCAGTGACTGAAAGTGTTGGAGGAATTATCTATCTGGATAAGTCCTAGGAATTATCCAGGCAGTGACCTGGAAACTGAGACAGAGTGGCTGCCCAGTTCATGTTAGAATCTTTATTTTGTGCATGAATCATCAGAAAGCTTTATTCTCTAGCATTTCTTCACTCCGTTCTGCTTCAAGAATATTTCTTATTGCTACACTTGAATTAGGGGCCTGATGTCCAGTGAGTGCCTGCGTGCTAAGTCCCTTCAGATGTCTCCAACTCTGTGAGACCCAATCAATTGTAGTCCACGAGGCTCCTCTGTCTGTGAGATTCTCCAGGCAAGAATACTGGAGTGGGTTGCCATGCCCTCCTCCAGGGGATCTTCCTGACCCAGGGATCAAATCTGCATCTCTTATGTCTCCTGCATTGGCAGGCGGGTTGTTTACCCCCAGCACCACCTGGGAAGCCGCCGACATCCAGTAGCTGGTGATTATCCAAAAAGCAGAGCATGAGCTGTGTGTATAGCTGTGAACCGACTCATGTGGCCATGACCAACTAGAAAATTTCATATAATTTTGACAAGTGGGTCGATCATTTATCTTAATAGATGTCTACACATCACTGGAAGCTATATATGTTTTTCTGTTACCTTTTACCTGACACACCGTTTCCTGGTCTATCTAAGGAGCATCTCAAGTTGATCGAAAGTATGCTCCATCACTTCCCAGCAGGTGACTTCGAAATACATGAGACTGGGACTTCCCTGGCAGTCCGGTGGTTGAGACTTTGCCTTCCAGTGCAGGAGGCTGGGGTTCAATCCTTGGTGGGAATCTTTTCCACATTCCTTGAAGCCAAAATTAACAAAATATAAAACAGAAACAGTATTGTAATAAATTCAATAAAGACTTGAAAAATGGTCCACATTAAAAAAAAAAAAGACATGAGACCATTGACCTTCACTCCTGGAGCTGGTTCCTGTAACACTATCATTTCTGCCACTATGCCCCTGTTCCCTGGGTGATCTTGTTTTCTCTCTCAGCCCACTTCTTTCCCCCTCCTTCACCTGATCCCAGTCTTAGAGGAACAACTTCTGATATCCTAAAGGGATGTCACATGATGACTTTTGATGCCATCTCTTTGATCCCACAAGATGTTTCCCTGTTCTGCAGTACCAGCTGTTTGGGAGGAAAAGAAAAAAAACTGTGAAATAAATATATTTTCATCTACAAAGCATAGCACCAGCTTTGAATTTTAATGTTAAGATGCAAATGAAAAGCAGGTTAAAAGTATATGATGTCAGGAAGAGAGTTGATAAACCTGAAAATGGTAGAAAACCTTGTTATCTCTTAATCTGCTTGTATAGGAGAAAAAGCTATTTACTTTTGGGTGAGATTGACTTAATGCTGTGGGCCAAACTCTGGCCTCAAGTCCGTGTGGTCAGCCCATGAGCCCTGGAAAGAATCTGGCTTTGCTTTTATCCAAATATTAGTCATTGCAGAGTAGATTTTTTAGGATGATTTTTTTTAAAAAGATCAATAAAATAAGGCACAAAGACTTGGAAGAAAAGTCAGCTCGTACATGGAACCGGGTCCCTACGACTGGTCCACTCTCCCAGCAACTGAGAGCGAGCGGAACAGGCCTGAGTGGGCACCAGCAGAGTCAGCCCGTTTCACAGGTGGACCAGGACTCAGGAGTGGGTGCAGCCAGCGTGGGCCTACTGCCTTGTTATCCCCCATCCCTGCTTCTGCCCCCTAAACTGCTGCCATGAGGCCAGACGTGAAGCCAGAGCAGGCCATGCCAAATGGACAGATGCGGAGGGACCACATGGAGCCCGTTTTTCTCCAGCAAAGCAGTGATGTGTTCCAGGCAAAAACCCAATCTGGGATGTTTTGGCCCAAAGGAAACATGTACAACCAAATTATACACCTTGGAGAATAAATGAGCTTTCATTTTGGAAGGAAATCCTACCAGGCTCTTTATTATTTGCACCACAATCATAAAGTTGGTTTTAATCTCTATAGTGGAATGCTGCTGAGTTGGCCAACTGGCAGGCCCCGGCGGTTTGAGTGGGCACCACTTCATCCTCAAGAAGGTGCGATGGGAAGCAGGGACACATCCTCCTCCTCCTGGAACTTTTTTCTCGAGATCCATCATTTGCTTTGTTTTGTGTGTGTTCATTGCAACTTCAAAGTAGACTCCGCTTTTCTTTCTCTTTTCCTTTATTCTCATTTTTAAAAATTCTTGGAGCCTTCCAGAAAAAAAAAAAAAAGACTTAATGTAATGTTTCCTCTCTAAATTGATGAAAATCCAGGAGTAGGTCCAAGAAAGTCTATAATGGATTTCCATTGATTGCTTGGAGGGGAACTGAGTATCAAAGCTCAGAGAGAACAGAAGGGAAGGGCTTAAGAGGCAAGTTCTCTTTTTCAACCTTAACAAAGACGTTGGGTGATTTAAACCTGCTGGGAGTCTGCTCCCAGGACTCATGCCATGAAATGACCTTATCAATATGGTAACCGGAGGGCTTAGGGCTTTTGGGATGGCCTGGCCTTCGAATATATTATACTATTATCATATCAGGTGTAGGGTCATGTGTCCAAGTTTCGAGTCTGGATTAAGGAAGTTTCCCTACTAGAATGTGAGGATGTGCTAGTCTTTTTAGTTAGGAAACTCCCTGGAAGGGCTCAGAAGGGATTGGGCTTACAGAGAGCTCTGCCCTTGCATTGAAGATCTTAGGATGCAGTCCTTCTGGGCTCGTGGAGTTTCACACCTGAGCAGGAGCCGCTGAGGTGAGCCATGGGCCAGGCTTCCACGCTCACTGAGCAGGCCAATCCTGGCAAGTCAGCTAAAAATCCTATGTGGTTCCCAAACTTTGCTATGCATCGGAACCCCTAGGGGTCTTTTAAAAGTACTAGTCCCTGGATCCTACCCAGACACCCTGATTTAAATGGCATGCAGTATGACCTGGACATCAGGAAGTGAGCAAAGTTTGGGAACCACTGCTAGAGACTATAAACCCCATGAGGGCAAGGACTGTCCCTGTCTCCCCTTCATTGTATTCCCAGCACTTGGCATGGAGTCATTGGCGCTCAGGAATTACATGAGTAAATGAGTAAATGAATAAGGGTACTGATGCTCATCTGCCCACACACCATTAAAATGAATCCCAGCGAATGAGGTGATTTCAGCACCTAAATATTTGGGGTGACTAAAGGTGGAGGGTGCTAAAGTTCAAGGAAGACCTTGCCCCCATCCATTTCACCCTCTGCTTCTCCCGACTTATAGCATCCCGAGAATGACTGTATAACCTCTTCATGGACCACTTTTCATTTTTGCGACCTCACAAGGGTAGGATCATTGATGCCTCTGTGTCTTTCATAGGTCAGGAATTTATACCTGAGCTCCCTGCTACCTGAATTTCCCTGTCCCTCCCCTGTAATGCGTTAATTATCCAGAGATAGATCCACACAGGCGTTTGGCAGCCAGGACGTGGGGGCACCCTGCACCCCGCAGTTGCCTGCTCCGCACTTGTTCTCTTGTCTGACGCTCAGCGTTTCCACGTCCCCCTCCTGCAGATGCCGAATGCTGGCAGCGGATGAATCAGCTTTTATTGTAACAGTGTTTATGGAGACTGTCAGTTCTTAACCTTAAAACTGAACCATGCTGTTTGTATTTTTCCAAGCGGTGGAGAGTGTGAAGGACTAATGAGAGCGGAGCGTGAAGAGATCAAACGTGCGCCGGGGAATCTTTGTTCAAGACCTGGAATGGGCGAAATTCCACTTGGGGCGGGGGCGAGGATCCCGGCTGGGATCTTCTACTCCGCGAGCTTAAGGCCTGAGATCATGGTCTGGCAGAGAGAGAGCGAGGTGCGCGGGAGGCAGGGAACGCGGACCGGGCACAAGATGCTTCCTCTCTCTTTGGAAAAGCTAGAAACTATTTCCTTTGGTCAGAGCGGGAGCAGATCCACTTGCAACAAACTGTCTCCTGACCCTTTGGGCCTGCCTTCAAACTCAGGGTTTTGAAAGAAACCATTCATAAGCCCGTGTAATGGGCTTGGAGAAAGATGGAGAACTTTCTGCCTACTGTGTGCCTTTTCTGTAGGCTCTGGGGAGGGTGTTTAGAGCGCTCAGTGACTGAATCCCCAGGGATTTGGTTAAAAAAAACGGGTTTAGCTGTATTTAGAAACCAGTCCTTCAACGTGCAGAGGTGTGGAGTGGGTGGGAGAGAGTCGGCCTTAAAGCAGACATGTGGTGTTGTCACGGAAGAGAAATAGATTTGTTAGCTGAGTGGAGCTCTGCCTGCTACCTGAGCCTTGGCAGTCGGGGCCTGCGAGGCTTGTTGGAAGAGTGTTTTGTGGGGTGGGTTCCTGGCAGCAGTGGGTGCTGCCTACGGAGACTTCAGACCCCAAGACAAAGGCATCCATCAGGCTTCTGTTTTCTGGAAGGTCTCCCTGAAGAATCAAGCAGGTATGCAAGTTGGTGAATGAACGCTCGTTCTTCGAGAAGGATCGTTTGGCTCGGATGGTGACTGCTGTGTCTGTGTCGGGACGGATAGATCTTGCTTATTCAGCCTCACCCATGAGTCATTGCTTAAATCTCCTGGAAAACTGCCGGTTAGGAGTTGCACAGTCTCCAGCTGATCCTTGCCAATGGATTTTCAGTGGCAGGGCTTGGGGACACCATGGAGCACTCAGGTCAAAGATACTCCATTTGCAAACCCAGCATCTCTGTTCCACGTGTTTCATAAGCTGATGGACAATTTCTCTCTATTACACCTGCTTTGGGGCCCCCTTCTGGGCCTTATTTAATCCTCTGCAGGCCCTCTGAGCTGGAAAAGTTTACCCAGTCGCCCATCAGGACACAAGCCTGTCCCTCCCCATGGACCTGTTCAAAGATGAGCCCACACAGCATGGGGGAGAGAAATCAGCTGGAAATGCTCCGCGGCCCCACTTGGGGCCTGGCTGCCCAAGCGAGTGGGAGAGGCAGGGGCCCAGGGAGGCCGGGGCCCGCGGGCCGCGACTCACATTGTTCAGGGTGCTCCCAGTCTTGCGGGTTTCATCTCCTCAGCCCCTGTGTCCATGGTGTCACTTGACTCAACAACCCAGAAGGCGAGGGGTCTGCCCTTCCCCTCACGGTATTCTCATTGTGGGGGGATCCGTGGCTATTCAGAGGGTCTCCCCAGGCTGAACTGGAGCTGGGGCGCCTTTGCTATTTCCCTGATCACATCTCCCTTAAAAAAAGTGTGTCAGCCCTTTGAGAGTCCTTCATTGCCTGGACCTCATTCCCTCTGCTAAAGTGACCCCAGGAGAACAGCTCCTAACTGCAGCTCAGCCACCCACTCCTCATCTTATCTGTGTTTGTGCTGAGTTTCTCAGACATTGGCCTGCATCAGAAACACAGGGAGGGCTTGTTAAAACACAGGCTGCTGGGCCCACCCCAGAGACTCAGATTCTGCAGGGTGACGGCGGGGCCTGAGAATCAGCATTTTGAACAAGCTCCCAGATGGTGCCAGTCTGAGGACCACACTTTGAGAACCAGTAAGTCAAAGTGATAACCACATTATTACCAGCTTTTCTCTGAGCTTGGTTGGGAAAGAGTGGGCTATTTAGGATATTTTAAAATTAAAGTAAAAATTAAAACAGAAATTACTCTTGAAGCACACATATCCATATGCATGCATCCTCAGTCACTCAGTCGTGTCCAGCTGTTTGTGACCCATCGGCTGTAGCCTGCCAGGTTCCTCTGTCCATGGGATTTCCCAGGCAATAATACTGGACTGGGTTGCCCGACCCAGGGATCGAACCCACATCTCCTGCATTTTTTGCATTGCAGATGGATTCCTTACCCCTGAGCCACCAGGGACGCACATATATCCATATGTGTGTATATATTAAAAATATGTTTTTGCATTTATGTACACACATATATTTATACAGATATTTATATACACAAATATATATTTATATACACTTATGTACATAGAAGTCTGTGCATTTGTGAATCAGTATGTGTATGGATATACATTGATATAAAGTCTTAGAACTATTTGACATTGAAGAGAAGCAAATTCAGAAAGTGTTCAGGGTCAGAAGTGAATTCCAAAGAACAGCATCCCTGGGAGCCTGTGCTTCCTCCTTCCCGGTCTCCTTTCTGCCCCTCGCAGCCCACCCCACGCCCCCAGCTTCCCAACCCTGCGCTCCCCGGAGGCTCGCCCAGGGCAGCTCCGCGCTGCGCTGAGCGTGGAGCAGTGAATCGGCCCCGCCCGGGCGGCTGGCACGGTTGGCACCCCTGGCGCACTTTTCCACATTCTCTCTCTGGGCAAAGGGAGGCACCAGGTACGGCTCATGACACGACTTGGGGGCTAGTGACCACACCAAGACGTGTGGCTGTCAGGTCAGTGGAGACCATGCCGAGAACCAAGTCAGAGAGACCTTCCTCACCCCTATGCCCCGGGACCCAGCTATGGTTTCAGACAGGCAGGGTGAGGAAAGCGTGCCTAGCCTATCAGACTTTAAAATCCTGCTTGTCCACGTAGTCGTGCATGCATGCATGCATCCATCCATCCAGACGGCAGCAGTGAAGTCCTACCACGTGCCAGGCTCTGGGCTAAGTGCCCAGACACAGAAGCGACGCAACAGACAGAAGCCCCGTTTCAAGGAGCTGACTCCCTGATGGGGGCCGACAAGACTGCATAGGACAGTTTTGTTTGTATATAGAATAGTCTTGTCTTGTGGCACAGAGTATTAAGGACATACGTGGAGTGATAGTACTTGATGATTGCAGAAGTCCTCTGTCTCTGGAGGTGATATTTAAGCTGAGATTTGAAAGGCAGAGAGTGACAATAGTAGCCTGGACTAGGACAATGGCAGAGGAATTTTAGAAATAGCCAAAATACTCAGCAGCCAAAGAATCCACCTGCTGTGCAGGAGACACAGGAGGCGCAAGTTCAGTCCCTGAGTTGGGGAGATCCTAGAGGAGGAAACAGCAACCCACTCCAGTGTTCTTGCCTGAAAAATCCCATGGACAGAGGAGCCTGGTGGGCTACAGTCCATGGGGTCACAAAGAGTCGGATGAAAATGAAGAGCAACTGAGCACCCAAAGATAAGATAGGTCTATGAAATAAAGCCTGATTTTGGGGGGCTTCCCTGATAGCTCAGTTGGTAAAGAATCCGCCTGTAATGCAGGAGACCCTGGTTCAATTCCTGAGCCAGGAAGATCCCCTGGAGAATGGATAGGCTACCCATTCCAGTATTCTTGCGCTTCCCATGTGGCTCAGCTGGTAAAGAATCTGCCTGCAATGCAGGAGACCTGGATTCAATCCCTGGGTTGGGACATTCCCCTGGGGAAGGAAACGGCTAACCACTCCAGTATTCTGGCCTGGAGAATTCCACGGACTGTATAGTCCATGGGGTCACAAAGAGTCAGACACAACTGAGTGACTTTCACTAAGGATGAATGGACTTGAAGAAGCTAATGTGGCTAATGTAATTTACCCCTTGTGCAGCTGTTTGCAGTTCAGTCAGTTTTTGCCTGCCTTAATTAGTCAGACACTGAACAAAAAATGAATAAAGTTCTAATAATGTATAAAAATACAATGAAAAGGAGCAGTATTCTTGCCAGGAAAATCCCATGGACAGAGGAGCCTTGCAGGCTACAGTCCATGGGGTTGCAAAGAGTCAGACACAACTGAGCAACTGAATACATATGTCCATGTATAAAATACAAGAGAGGAGAACAAGGAGAGACTGATTCTGCTGAGCATCGGGGAAGGCTTCACAGAAACGGCAGTATCTTCACAGGATTTGTAAGGAGACATAGGAGTGTTCCGTGTTGCCAAGGGAAGGAAGGGCTTTGCAGGTAGAGGAGACAGAGACCTTTGACCCAAGGGTTTCTATTAGCCTCTGTCTGAGTTACAGCAAGGCACCCCCTCTGGGGAGAAGACACCGTGTCCTCCAGGCTTGGTTTCAGCCCATGCTTGCCCCCCACCAGGCTCTTTTGTTCCATGCACAGCTTATACCACAGGCATGGTGGCCCTGAATGAAACCGCAGGGAGTCGACTGTGCCCACACCCATTGGGCTTTGAAATTTGGTTTCTTTACCCACCCATCCACTCAGAGAGCATTTATCAAGGTCCAGATTCATTTTGAGACAGCAACTCCAAAGGGAAAGCCTAACATTTTGTGATTCAGTCTCAGGAGACTTGTTGGGGCGGGGCCGGGGGAGCAGCAGGACTCTGCCACCAGAGCAGCCAGTTCCCTCAGAAGAGCCGCAGGCCAGGAACCAGGAATCTCGCATTCTGGGCCCCGCCCAGACACCCTCCCATATGCTGGCCCCTCCCCAGCCATCCCCTGCACCCCACTCTGTAAAAAGAGGGCACTGAATTCTTAGACCCAGCTCATACCCTGCTCCCACTTGGTACAGCTGGTGTAACTGTTTTCAGGACAAGCTGGATTTTCCTGTGGGATTGTAGGTACGAAAATGGCTTTAAAACTGATGCTGAATGCATCACCCTCCCCAGCCGTCCCGAAGTCAGACGTCTTTGGAGAGGCTGCTGGCCAGATTCAAGGGTCTCCCTCTGTATCCTGGCCACTCTTTAAAAAAAAAAAAATTAAATTGAACATTGTGTTTGCATTTCAGTTCAAGAAATTTTCTCTCTCTCTTTTTTTTTTTTTTTTTTTTGGCTGAGTGGCATGCAGGAGCTTAGATTCCCAACTGGACCCTTTAGGAGCTGGTGACTTTGATGACATCCTCAGCTTCAGTTTCTTCATCTGTATAATGGGGGTGATGATAATGGTACCCATCTGGTGGGAGCTTTGGGAGGCATTGATGGAGATGATCCATAACGAGTGTTTGGATAAGACTACCACAGAGTTAACACTGGAAAGGGGGGTGGAGGTGTAGCTGGTTATGATGAGGGAAGATAGAAGCTGGGCTGAGAAGCAAACATTCAAGAGAAAAGGTATCAAGGTAAAAGTGAGTCCTAGGAAAGGCCAGTGGGAGACGGGAATCATAAAGGGAGAGAAGTGCTTGTGCTACAGGTATGCTCCTCCTTTTAGAGGTGAGAACACTAGGTCATAGGGGAATAATGGACCAAGGTGGGGGCCCTCTGTTTTTTTAAAAAAAAACAAACGTATTTTCATGCATCCTTTATAATTCAGAAAATAGCAGTAACAGAAAGCTTGGCATCTTAAAGAAATCCCTGTGACCTTTCCAAGTGCCATTTCTCTATGACTCCATTTCTACTTTATTTCTCCTTGTGTTTCTAGTAGTTATTTAAGTTCAGCAGGTAAGTCTTGTGCATACAGAAGGGAGCACAAATCATACATGTACAGTTCAAACAATTCCCTAAAGTGAACACGTTGTGTAACCAGCTTCCAGAAGTAGAATGTGGGGACTGCCCTGGTGGTCCAGTGGCTAAGACTCGATGCTCCCAATGCAAGGGGCCCAGGTTCGATCTCTGGTCAGGGAACTGGATCTCACATGTCACAACTAGAGATACCACATGCTGCAGCTAAGACCCAGTGCAGCCAAATCAATAAATAAAAAAAATTTTTTTTAAAGAAACAGAATGTTGCTCTTGTGGCCTGCCCCCCCACCCCGCCACAGGGCTCCCTTTTGGTTACCAGCATCCCCAGGATCACCACTGTCCTGACTTCTAACAGCATTACTTAGTTTTGCCTGCTTTTGAACTTTATATAAATAGAACCATACATTTTATCTGGTTTCCTTTGTTCAACATCATGTTTGTGAAATTCACTGATAATGTTTCATTCTATGACTATTTTATGCATATACCTTCCTTATATATTCTGCTATAGATGGCCATTTGAGTTCCTGTCACTTTCAAAGCTCACCCCAAATGCTTAGCAAATCTCAGGAAGAAAGTGATGACTCCTAAAGCTAATATCCAAAGCAATAGTGTGGGGCCCTGCTCTTTGTGGCCTATTTTCTCCATTCTCTGCCTCATCTGGCTCCCCAAAATAAAGTCCCCTGCTTACTATATGAACAAATTCAAGAATGCATTTGTAAGTCCAATTTGTTCCCGAGTCCAACAAAGTTAGCCTAGGTACCCAACTAACACAATCGGCTGTAGGGTACTGTATTGGAATAGGTTTAAATACTTTTCACACAAATAACATGTACATAAAAGAGAAACAAACATAAAGAATATAGCAGTTTTACTCTTACACTAAAGTACCTTGAAGAGTGCAGTAGTATAACACAGCAGCTGGCATACAGGGACTGCCACACGTGTTCACATCTTTCAAAGTTCACAGCTTGAAGATGCGTATGCGGAAGACTTGCTGCAGAGCCCAGAACACTTGCACGAAGTATGATGCGCCATTTCATTCCTGCCTCTTCCATCATTAATTTGCCAGCATGTGTTGCAGTCCATGCTCATCATTCCAGCTCCTTGTGATGACCAGCACTTACTGACCCTGTGAAAGCATTAGCCTGCACAAGCCAAGCGGCTTTGGGCTGGACTGGCATCTGCATAATTTTCCTAAAAAAATGCGGCCAGGACCCCCATAACACACAAAGCAGGGGAGCAGAGCTGAGAATTAAATCAGCAACGTGCTGCTGGCCAGTGTTCTTGAAGCAGGCCCCTTGAACCCGTTGCCTGAGTGGAAGCTGCAGTGAGGGAAGATGGGAGATTAAAGGCGGCTGCAGACTCTTATTCTAGAGAACCCCTGGGAGAGAAATTAGGATAGCATACAGTGGAAGGAACAGGGTTGCGGTGCCTACTCTGCGAGCCGGAGGCCTCTCAAATTCAATTTCCTCCTCCTTGGGACACAAGCACTCATGTCTGCTTCAAGGGGTGTTGTGAAGATTAGACACAGCAGCCCATGCCTGGCCTGGGTGGTGGTGTGCTTTGTCCTAGATACTTCCCATGTGCCCAGTGTCTTCCATTCACCTCTCCAGACTGACCCCTCAGCCTTCCTCATCCTGTCGTGTGCCTCAGCTACGTGATCTGTATGTATCATGTCAACGGACTCCCTTGATCTTGAGCTTCTGATTGGAATTGGCCAACAGTAAACATGACGCGAGAGGAGAGGAAGAAGAGGGAGGCATCCATATTTTGTAAGGCCCATGTACACACACACACCCCGCCTCGCACTGGGGAGCAGCAACTGCTCCCTTTCCTTGCCTCTCCAGGCCTGGAGGTATAAGATCTCGCTGGCTTTACCAGCCCTGGACACCTCAGCATCTTTGGTGGTTTCCAGCCTCCTTGTCCAGAGAAGGCAATGGCACCCCACTCCAGTACTCTTGCCTGGAAAATCCCATGGATGGAGAAGCCTGGTAGGCTGCAGTCCATGGGGTCGCTAAGAGTCGGACGTGACTGAGCGACTTCACTTTCACTTTTTCACTTTCACTTTTTCACTTTCATGCATTGGAGAAGGAAATGGCAACCCACTCCAGTGTTCTTGCCTGGAGAATCCCAGGGACGGGGGACCCTGGTGGGCTGCCGTCTATGGGGTCGCACAGAGTCGGCCACGACTGAAGCGACTTAGCAGCAGCAGCAGCCTCCTTGTCCACTCATCTGTCAGCTCTTCTTTCATTAAGCTCCCTAGGTCACACGTACCTCAGTGCCACCCATTTTCTGCCCAGGTTCAGACAGACACACCCTCGTGCCAGGATGTTTATCTTGGGGAGAGTAGCAGCATGTAAGTATGTGCTCTGGTGCACCCCCTTTCATGACCACCCCCAAAAGAAAGCCCCTGAGAAGCTCGGTCTTCTCTTTCCTTGAACCTCAGCTAACTGAGCTCCAGTGGGAGAATGATCTGTATCAAGAACAAAACTAGCAGGTGCTTTGTTTTTCTGGGGTCAGAATAAGAAATTGTATGGGGTCAAGGAGTTAACATCAATAAAGTGGCTGAAAGTGGTCCGGTGGGTGCCCTCTGCCAGTTGATGCTTGGCCTTCTGCTCTTCCCAATAAGAGGAGAAACCCACAAAAAGTCCTGCTTACAGATCATACTTCTCCATACTTGTTTCTACTTGTTAGTGCATTAGACAAGTATCCAGAAAAGGGTCTTTTAGAGAAAATGAAAGAACCTTAAATGGTTATTGTTAAAGATTCAGTAGATGGTGAGCTGCAGAATCATAAGTATGAATGCTTTTACTTCCTTATGTTGGACTCCTTCACTCTTAAAGAATTTCCCACTTTCTCCCGGGCATTTCATATGCAAGCATTTCTTTACTTCCCCACTGGAGGCTGAAGTCTTAAAGACAAAACCCTGTCCAGATATGATTTTCCTAAGAGTCTCTTGTAAAATGGATACATGTCCAGAATTCCCTGGCAGTGGTTTAGGACTATGTGTTCCACTGCAGGGGGCCCAGGTTTGATCCCTGGTTAGAGAATTAAGATCCTGCAAGCATGTGACATGGTCCTAAATGAATAATAAAGTGAATACTTGTCAAAGCTTTATTGAACTAGCTAATGAGAGAACTAGGAAGATGCTAGTGCCAGTTAAGCACTTGTGAGGAACAGATATTTATAAAATTAGTGGAGAAAATCATGACAGAGTAGATTTGGAGGGGCAATGACCCTATTATTCGTTATTGTTTTTTTCCCAGTTCTGTTGAAATGTAATTGATACATAACATTGTGTATAGTGAAGGCATATAACATAATGACTTGAGATATGATACCTTGTCAATGATTAGCATAGTAAGTTTAGTTAACATCCATCACCTCACATACTTGGAATTTTGTTCCTTATGATGAGAACATTTAACAAATTATTGTTTCTACCAGACCAAAAAATAAATTATATTTTTACAGGATGGAAATCTCCAAGTTCACGTGTAACTTTTAGCCTAAGCCATCTGTGTGTGTGTGTGTCTGTGTGTGTGTGTGTGTGTGTGTGCTCAGTTGCTCAGTTGTGTCCTATTCTTTGCGACCCTGTGGACTGTAGCCCACCAGGCTCATCTGTCCATGGGATCTCCCAGGCAAGAATACTGGATTGGGGTGCCATTTCCTCCTCCAGGGGATCCTCCCAACCCAGGGATCCAAACCACGTCTCTTACGTCTCCTGCATTGGCAGGTGGATTCTTTACCACTAGCGCCACCTGGGAAGCCCTGAGCAATAGTAAATAATAAGTGAAACAAAGGTCCATTCTCCTAGAAAAGTAACCAGGGACAGGCCTGTCATACTACATGCTCTGCTGGGAACTGATCAACTCGCAACCACCCTTTTGCTTTATTTCCAAGTTTGGCTCATTTCTCCTCACAAGGTATACGCTATTGAACTGCCTCACCACAGGCTCACGGCACCTGGCCCAAAGCAGATGCCCACAAAATGCCTGTTGAGTGAACCTATGAATAGAACAGATCTCCATCCATTTATAGAAAAAGATTAGCCAAGCGAAGTCCAGGGCCCACAGTCGCATCAGCTGCCAGCTTTCCGAGCAGGGATCAAACAGTTTCCCTGGAGGAGAACAGAACAGCAGTCCAAATAAGAACAATCTGTACCGGCAGGTGGGAAAGGGGACCGGTCCTGGTGGGGTACAGCTTTCTCTTCACCTCAGGCCATAATCGGCCTATGATGGCTCTGTAATTGCTTTATAGTGTCAGTAGGGGTTCCCCAATAAATGAGCATTGCTGGTTTCTGGCAGCCAACAGAGCCATACAGGTGCGTCGTGAAAGTGTGAGGGGGCATTGTTAAGTCTCAGCTCCGAATCTTTGAAACACTGTCTGTGGGGCTGTTAACAGAGCAGCCCCTGTGAATGATGGAAGCAGTAGGCAGGGGGACGTTTTTCAGCGGATCTGACCCAGCTTTGAGTCGGCAGCTGGAGGGATGGGGAAGGTGCCGAGGAAGATAACATTTGCACTGCCTGCCTTTAGAACCATCAGATTTTTGTTTAATTTCCTCACCCTCAATTTGATGTTTTTAGCCTTTTGGTATTGACTATTTAGAAAAGACTCTGATCCTGGGAGGGATTGGGGGCAGGAGGAGAAGGGGACGACAGAGGATGAGATGGCTGGATGTCATCACTGACTCGATGGACGTGAGTCTCAGTGAAGTCCGGGAGTTGGTGATGGACAGGGAGGCCTGGCGTGCTGCGATTCATGGGGTCTCAAAGAGTCGGACACGACTGAGCGACTGATCTGATCTGATTTTCCTTTAATCATTGGAAAATATTTTTTTTCTGGGACAAGTGTCTCTTGAGGATTCTATTCCTAGGAGGTGAGATAGATGGATTGGGAGCTTTTCTCTAGTTTTCATCCTATGTTGATGAGAACAACATACTCATCCTCATGCCCATTTTACAGAAGAAATAGCTGAGGTCCTGTATCAGTTAGCTTCTGCTGTGTAACAAACCACTCTGAATTCATTAGCTTAAACCACAGTGTTTACTGTTTCTCATGATTCTATGGGTCAACTGGGTGGCTTTTCTAGTCTGAATTAGCTCAGTTGGGGCCAGATGGTCTAACATAGTCTCCATTTGTGTGACAAGTCATTGGCTGGCTGTTTAGTCTAGGGTAGATTATCTGTTTCACCTATCTGCCCTCATCCCACAAGCTAGCCCAGGCCTCTTCACATGGTGGTCTCAGGATTCCAAAGAGCAATTAAAAAAAAAAAGTCGAGCTCCAATATACATTTATCTCTGCTTACTCTTGTCCATCGGCCACAGTAAGTCACATGACCAAATGCAAAGACAGTGTAGCAGACCACTACCCAAAGCATAGATAGTTACAGAAGGAATCTGTGGACGTTTTCGCAAACCCTACCGGTCTAGGTGCAAAGGTACAGGAACTCGCCTAAGCTCACAAAACTAGGTAGGGGCAAGGCAGGGCAGAGACCTAGGCCTCATACCTCCTGGCCCAGGCCCCTTCCTCAACAGCATAAGCCCTTTTCTAGGATTCCAAGGTGAAAGTCCAGTTCCCTCTAGAAACCTAGTTTACAGGGACTTGGAGCAGAGAAATTCATGGTAGGTTTCAGTGATGGGTCTTCACTTTGGGTGTTCAGAGAAATCCATCTTCTTAATTAAAACAATAGCTGGGCAAGGGTCCCTCGGGCCATCCCCACCCCCAGGCCAGTCTGAACTCTGCCAGTGTTTACCGTTTGACTTGCCTCCCAGGTTCCGACAGCAGAACACCAGCCGTGACTTGGTGTTGGGTGTCCCCCTTGCCATGTGGGGAGACGCTGCATCTCTGTAGGGGCCTCCACCTCTGGGGTCTCCTTGTCCTGTTCCGTGCTCTCCCTCTGGTCATGGGAGGACTTAAGACAGCTGGGCCCTTTAGGCATGCTAATAATTTGATGTCTCTGCAACTTGGGTCCTGGAAAAGGATCTGGAGAGTTTACCACTCTGTTTTCCTTCCCAGATAACGGAGAAAGCACAATTTAAAAATCCACAATAATCCACATTCATTAAATATTTGCTTCAACTTTGGCTTAGAGGGGGAGCTGATCTCCACATGGCCGAAGCCCCCTGGTGGCCACCCTTGACCTGTTCCTTGATCCCTGAGCAAGTTCAAAGTCAACCCTTAAATTCAAATCCCCCTCTCAGCACTCAGCAGACAAGGCCTTCCCTTAGCTTACAGGGGCGCCGGGCAGGGGGAGTGGACAGCAAGCATATCTCACACCCCAAGAGATGTTATTTATGCAAGTGTCTCGTCTAGGCAAGTTCACCACCTCCCCAGAGCAGAATTCTGGAAAACACAGTCTCTCCATCCACTTCCATTGGCAGAGATGGTTCAGACGATGCGTGAAGGTTTCTTTGACCAAATTGGCTTCCCAGCCTTGAACTCTGCTTCTTACGTGTTTTCTTAGACTTGAAAGAATAATTCACATCCCATTTCTGTCCATTCTTTACTCTAACAGAACATAAAGGAAATGGGGCCCGGGGGGCTCTCACTCTGCTTTCTTCACCAACAGCGGAGAAAAGTACAACTTGAAAAATCACCAATAATCCACACATTTTCAAGATCAAAGCTGTTTACAGAAGCATCCAAGACGAGCTAGTGGGGCGTTGACTCCCGTTTTGTCAGCTGGCCCCAAGAGCCTTCAATTAAGAAAGAAGCACGAGGGTGGGAGACTCTCATCAGTGGCCCCTTCCCCTCTGGAGCCAGCTCTGTACCCAAGTGCAAGGAGTCAGCCATTCTTCATGCCTTCCAAAGCATCACATGAGATCATAAGCGAGGTCACTCCCAAGCCCTAGAGTAAACAGGGCTCTGATACATTCTGCCCCCAAAATGGAAGATTCCTCAGCTATTAGTCAGACTTTCAACAGAAGGCTCCATTCCCAACCAAGATGAAACACTCGGGCATTCCTGAAATGTGATGTGCCTATGTCACTAGCTCCCAGGGTTGTCTTCAGGGTCCGACAGCAAAGATCGAAGTACAGTTATGGCCACTTCCCTCTGCCAGGAGTTTGTCTTTCCCTGCAAAGGGGCATTGCATGTTCATGCTTGCTGTAACATACAGCCATGGATGTCTGCTCTGTTCCTGCTACCTGAAGGGGTGTGATCACCATCACATGCCAGCAGAAGGTGGCCAACCTCACCATCGGTGTCTTCAACAATGCGGGCTTCCCCCCAGAGATCTGGTTCCTTCTCTCCCACCCTGCGCTGAGCAAGCCTCCACCACCAGCGGGTGCCAGGCCTGTGGTCACCATCTCACAGCTGTCTTCCTGAGTCCTAAGAACAAGCGCACACCCCCCACCACCTCCTGAGAAGGTAGCTTTTCTGCCTGAAATTCACACTGTTCATCCTTTGATTTTCTCTTCCTGGGAGCGCTCGCCCCCCCCCAATCATGTGAAAAGATAATCACTGTGCCCTTTTATCCTTTTTTTCTCCCCAAACTTGTGCTCTTCCCTTTGAAATACCACCCATGGCATTCTTGAACTTATTTTTAGACGTGTGGAAACATTCCAGACAAAAATCGATGCCCAGCACAGATAAAGCCCCAAGTGTGTTTATCGTGGGGAGAAGAAAACGGAGTGTTTTAATGTGGAAGGAGCGTGGCCATATGCCTGGATGCAGCGTGGCTGCCTTTAATCTGCAGAAAGGAAACAAGCATTGTCGATAATAATATGCAGCTGTCCAGCCCAAATGAGGACATATTGCTAATTAGCTATATTGTTAATATATTTTAAGGAGAGAGGCTGCAGTGACGTTAATTATAATCTTTGTTGTTGGTTGTTCAAAGTCTATGAGACCAAAAGCCTTGCTAATAATATCTTCTTTAATATCTTCAATAGAAGATTCTTGGATTTTTTTTTTTCTTTAGAATCCCACATAAAAGCCACATTAGGGGTAATGAGGCCTGTAGCCTGAGCCTAATTAAAACAACATCTAACTAAGCCTGTGGCCATCATTATCATCAACTAGTACTTATTGGGTGCCCCCCGAGCTCGTTTGGAATTGGAGGGTGTGGGGTTTGAGATTGTAGATATGGCCTGTTCTTTGCCCTCCAGAAATTTGCCATCCCGTCTGCCTCCAAGAAGTCTGCCTGGTTGCATTAATCTGGGAATAGTTACCACAGCCTTGAAAGAAAAAAAAAAAAAATAGGCATTAAAACTGTCCAAGCCAGCCACGATTTGTTACTAGTATGTGCCTCTTCTGAGGTTCTGGAAGTGGTCAGATCAGCCCTGGTTTTCACACACCGGCCTTTGGTTGAGGTTTATGGAACAGGGCAGGTGGCAGTGATTCTGAGCACAGTTTTTCCAAAGGTGGACGCACCGCTCCTTTTCACACCTTGATTGTCCTTCCTGGAGCTGATCGCCCTAAATAGCTCTGGGGCTTGGTTCTCCAAAGAATCCCTGCCTTTCTCACTCCTGTGCCAAGTGAGCAGCTGCCAACTCTGCTCTGAGCGCTCTGACCTCGATGTGGTCCATGGCAGTCCACCTTGGTCACAGTGCAGCCAAAGGGATGGATCCCCCCCGACGTGGCTGAGGGCGGCGGCCAGACATCCTGGCTCTTGGGCCGGGGATGTCCCGTGGAGAAAGTACACGAGGAGCAAAGTGTCTGGGCCTGTCATCTTGGAAACCGCACCGGGGCTGCTGACGAGAGGTTTCCTCAGCCATCTTGGCAGAGCTTTCCTGGGAGCATTCAGAGCTAGTGACGGGAGCCAGGGAGGCGATGCCCACCCATAGAATGCCAGCAAGCCTCCAGCTGACCCAGAGGATGCCACCGGGGAAGTGGTGGCCTAATGGAAAAGTCACAGCACGCTAGGAGAGAAAGCTTTCAGACCAAAGGCTGGTGGGGCCAGACGTCTGGGGTTGGGCCTGGCATTTGTATTATTTACTCAGTGATCTCTTACTGAAGACAGCAGAGTGGCAGTGAGCCTAACCCCCACTCTATCCCAGCCTGATGGCCCTTGGGCCTCAGTGCCAGGCCCTGGGAGGCCTCGGGGAGTCTGCACGCTTCGTGTCCTTCGCCAGGATCGCCAAGTTCACTGGCCCACCTCCCTCTCTGCTCTGTGATCGTCACCTGCTTCCCAGGCTTCATGGTACTCATTTGTTCAATCTCGGTTCAGACATTATTTCCTCAGGCAAACCTCCATTTCTCTTTAATACAAATGTTCCAAGTAAGGAGTTTTACAAGCCCTACCTCGAGCGCGGATGATGGCTTTTCCTGGCTTCCTCTGTTTTGTGAGTATCATCGTAGGTTCATTGAATGTCACAGATGCAATGCACAGCAGTCAATGACAATTTTTGTGTTTTGACGCCCCAAGTATCTAATCCCGGTGTGCCGAGGGCCCTTCAGGACGGCTCCCATGTTGTTCCGAGGGAACACCATTAATTCCTGAGTCTTCCTCGGTTCCTGCCACAGGAGAGCATCCCAAACTCACCTTGACTTCCCCGCCCCAGCTCTGGAATCAATCATTTGTCCAAGGAGATCTGGATTCTTTGAGGGCAAATGCCTCGAAATTTTTTAGTGATAGGATTTTCAGACAAATGAAAGGAAATATGACATTACCCAGCAAGTAACGGGTTTGAGAAACGTAAGGTACAGATGCTGAAACAATGAGAAGATTCTATATGTGGGAGGAGGAGGGAGGTGGTAGAGGGTGGATTTGCAAAGTCAGCAGCAAGGCTGAGCTCTCGTAACCTGGCTGACACTGTGAAGGTCTTGGGAGTGATTCACTAAATGCTCGGTTGGTACCCGCATAAGC